>NC_089848.1:43495173-43803090 GCF_035609145.1 Eleutherodactylus coqui | reverse complement strand
CGGTCCGCCCACAGCATGCACAGCTTGTGACGTGGCGCCTGTCCGTTCACCTTGAAAGTGGCTCATGGACGGAGCAGAGCAGGAAGCAGTCATTTTGACCGCTCCAGCTCTGCTTCAAGAAGCTGCAGAAGATGATGCCGGATGGAGGGGACATGCCTGATGATCGGTCCTGGCCAGGCAAGGTAAATACATTTTTTTTTTCTCCATGTCAGAACCCCTTTAAGACTTGGAAACCATGGTCTGACTATCTAAATATCCCAAATATGTTGAGACTACTGACGAGACACACCAGATAATGATACCAGTAACATCCTACATACAAATAAGAATATTTTTCTCATTACAATAATGAGTGGAAACCTTCCTTCAGCTCTTTATTATGTTAAGTTTAAAAATCAAATTAAAACTTTTGAAACAAAAAAAAAAAAACGCTGCGATATCGCGATCGCAAGTGTGAAGGCACCCTAATTCTGACTGCAACCTCACAGTTCTGCTTACTGAGTCACAGGGCACAGAGAACCTCAGCTACAACTCTGAGCTTCTCTGCAAGGTATATGCACTAGAGAATCCCATAAAAAGTTGTGTAGGACGAAGTCTACTTGAAGATGTGATTTTTAACTTTCCATTTACTCCTATTTTGGTTTATATGTCTGTTTTTAATGGTTAATAATTTTAGTTTGCCAGAATTGCCATCCAGAAAGAATTCACAGCAAGCTAATAGAAATATGCAGGTTCCACTTATACGTCTTGAGTGTCCTTCAGTAGATTGTTGTCGATTGAGAGAAGCCCTAGATGACCTCAGGTTATTTCAGCTTTGGAAAATGAATAACTTTGTTCATGCTGACCATAACAAATCCATAGTCGGTTAAACATCAACAGTGCAGCGCCTGTGGCTTCATGTGTAAAGTATAGATTACTGGAGCTGAGCAAGCACGACCTGCAGAATAGCCACCTCCTAATAAGACTCGGCAAGCAAATATCACAATAGTAAAGCTAGGTCCAGAGCCTTCGACACAAATCCAGCGTAGAATCCCAGACAAAATAACCTACTTTTGGGCTGAAAGTAGGAGACCCACTGAGTCCGGGGATGTAGGTGTTATACCTACCTTTGCCATCATTCCCCGGGTGTGAGCGCTGACAGCTACCACTGAATACCATGAGCGGCATGCTAAGTAATCCACCGGTACTAATTTCATAATGGGTGGACTACTTAGCAGCACAGCTCTTTGCACTGCAGTGGTGGCTTTCAACACTCACACTGGGGGAACCACTTGGGGAGTTAAGTATAACACTTACATCCCCAGACTCAGCGGGTCACTTACTTGCAGCTTAGCCAATAGGGATAAAGGTAGGTGGCAGTCTCTATTTAAGCCTCTGTAATGGCAAGTGCGTTGCATGACATTAGGTCGAATTCACACGGCTGGTCCGATCCCGCAGTGGAATCCGACCCTGTGCCTGGCCCGGTGACCCTTGTACCTATCTGGATTCTTCATTATCTGCATTGCAGATGTGGCAGCCGGCGCACATGCGCAGTACAGATTATGCCACACCATCGCTAGGCGATGACGCAGATTCCGCGGCCCATCAGCTGCGGATGGGCTTCAAATTGGACGGCTTCCATTGACTTCATTGGAAGCCATCCACGCTGAAATAGAACTTGCTGCAATTTTCAATCCGCAAGCAGAAAATCACAATTGATTTCCACTTATGGACATGGAAAAGCTATTTTTCAATAGCATGTTTATGAGCAGTATTTGCTGCGGAATCCGGAGGCGGACGCTCGCTCCGGTCTGTGCATTGCAAATACACCCGTGTATACCCCATAGTGAAGACCATGAATATTAGATCTGCGATTGTTCCCCACTCGGCGGCTCTGACTATCAGAAGTTTCAAGGCGCTGCGGCCTCGGTTGAGCGCTGTAGCCTCTTCATTGTTTGCAGTTGTTTTACACTGGTTCGTACCGCACACCATACTTTTGGAGCGGCATCTTTGTCCAATTCACTCGGTTGTAACTGATGATCTGTGTAAGACTCAGAGTAAGATCCCTTGCAGGTAGGGGTACAACTTAGATTCAGCTGACTGGTGGTGATAATTTACTCCTCTTTTGGTCCTAAGCTAGTGTAACCAATGGCCAACACTACGTGATCTCCACTATTTGGGTCTTGGGCTGTGAGCTCTGCTGGAGTAAGGGTCCGGTTAGACTTGCTGATTCTCTTTAACATTTAGTTATTGGCTTGCGCTTAGACTAAACTATTATCGCTCACTTACGCTCGTTTGAACAATTTTTTGAATAATAATCCTCATGTGGCAGAGAGTGTTAAGGCAGCAGAAATGCAGTCCTAAGCACTCGCTCACGACCTGAAGGTTGCGGGTTCAATCCCTGCTTGGTTCAGGTATGTGGCTCAAGGTTGACTTAGCCTTCCATCCTTCCGAGGTCGGTAAAATGAGTACCCAGCTTGGTGGGGGGGTGGGGGGAATATATAAATTACTTGAAAGCGCTGCAGAATAAGTTGACGCTATACAAATAACATTTATTTTTATGTAAAAGCACCTTAAAATAAACTATGTTGTAAATCCTGTTAATCAAGATGATAAGTGAATGTTTGTAATTAGTGACTTGAATTGTTAGCAGATTCGTGGTAGCGCATACAAGACATCTATTGTGTCCCTCCTGAATCGGGGTTTCCGAACAGATAATGTGATGCCTTATGTGCTGTCAACAAGGGAACGTAAAACTGATTGTCAGTTTATTTTTAAAGGGGTTGTCAAGAACTAAACTGATGACCTATCCTCAGGATAATTCATCAATAGTTGATCAATGCGCCGCTCAGGATCCCTGACAATCAGCTGATTGAAGTAATAGCAGCACTTGGGTGAGTGCCACGGCCGCTTTCGTCCGTACCAGGCACAGCGCCATGCATTGTATAGCAGTTCAATCACGTTCACCTGAATGGAATGAGGACAAAAAGAAGAATCTGGGCAGAGCACCTGCTGCTTCATATAAAGCATATAATCTTTTAATCAACCATGCCGGACAACCTCTCGCATACCTACCACATATCAGGGTGGATGGCTGCTCGGTATTATACTTGTACATAGACAAGGCATTCAGCTGGGACTGGAGACATCATCACATAGTACATGGAGCTAAAACCATCTCTTCTGATGTCTGCTCCAGATAGGAAAGCCTCATTAGAACTTTTAGAGGTGGAGCATCTTGTCTGGGGATGTCTGGCATGGGAGCCCAATGTTGCTTTCCCACAGGTGTCTATAGTAATGACGTTTTTCATACAAAATGTTCCCTGTCACAATTATCCCTTTAATAAACATTGGCTTAAAGAGTTTTTAAAAATGCCCTTTTTTTAAAGTAGGCCATACCCGCCAATGGCTAACGTACAAAAGTGTATCTCTGATCTCACCCTACAGAAAATGTTGGGAGAAAGAATGATGCAGAATGTTTGATATTCACATGCCTGATCCTTCGCTCCTGCAGAAACTAAAGGGGATCCACCAAAAAGAACTTATATCACCCATCTATAGGATAGGCGATAAAAGTGTGACTAGTTGGGTCTCAACGTTGAGACCCTCACTGATCCTGTGAACGGGGGTTCCGTAATTCCCCCTCCTCCCTCAGGGTCGCTGCACCCATCTGAGGTGACGTGGAAATTGAATGGAGTGTTGTTCCACATGTGTGACAGTGTCTATTTCATTTCAATGGGGCTAAGGGAAATAGCCAAGTACAAGTGCTAGGCTATCCCTGACCGACCTACTGAAAAAGAATGCACAAGCGCCACTCCATTCAATCTTCTCCTAACTGGGAGGGTTGCAGTGAGGAGGAAGAGGTACACAGGACCCCTGTTCTTGGGATCCTTGGTATCAGACCCCCACTGGTCAGACATTTCTCACCAACTATGTTGGATAGGTGATAAGTTGTTTTTGGTGCGACCTCATTACACATCTGCGGGATGGGTATCCCATCGTGTTATTCTACTGTTCCTGTTGGGAAAAAAAACATGCACAGTCAACCAAATAGCCACCGGCTACATAATGTGTATGGATGTCCACCTTAAGTCTGAAGACTAGTACAAATCTCTTTTCTTCACATTACTTCTACGTTGTGCTGTTTGCTGCAGTGTAAGCAGGTTCTGTTGGGTTCTCTCTAGTCTTATCACCGGCATGTTCAGTTGACGAAACTATTGACTTCCTAAGCCCCAAGAAGTTGCCTTCAGCTATATTAAAAGTTATTGCAATTACCATCCAGTTAATCATTTATAGACATTCATGAGCAATTAAGAATGTTTTTGACTGTAGTAATAACCCAATCTGGAGACCACGTTCTTTCAGAGCTGCACCTTTCCTGTTCTTCCCGATCAGAGGCTCCTACATTTTCATTTTTAGTTTATAATAGCCATCATTTCCCTCAGATCTAAAAATCTAAATACTGTCTAATATAAAGAAGACTCTTATTCAGAGGGTGTAGTTATTGGGCTCCATCTAACCTTCTTTTGACCTTGGTGTTCGCGCTGTATCGTCAACAGGAAATAATGGTCGCACTCTTAATCCTTCCTGTTGATACTCAATTGTGCTTGTTTAGTTATGTGTATATGTTATTCCAGAAATTGCATTACGGGATTAAGCGTTTTTGTTACAAAATCTATGGAATAAATACAAGTAGTGTACAATTGTGGAAATGTTCTGGAGCCGTAGGGTGACGTTGAGCGCCCCAATCCAAACTCTGCTCCTAGAACTGCTTCCAGTCCTGATGATACTCGCCATCGTATGACCCACCACACATTAACCCTTTCCAATCCAATTTGTATCCTGGTTTTCCTAGGGGGCTTACTCTTTTTCTGCCGTTATACAATGGCGCTATATGCTGGCTAAAGCCAGTACTGCATGAGGTGACACGTTGGATAGGCTCCAACAGCAGAGAGGCTGGCAGTATACAGTAAGAGAACCCCCACGGTTGTCTTCCAACATTGGAGCCGTACAGCCTTAAATCATAATGTCTTTAGACGTCAGACAGTGGATTGGAAAGGGTTAATGGATGTAACAGCACTATAAAATTACCTTTATATAGTTAGATAGCACTATCAAATCTGAGTACGCATATGTGTTTGTGTGTGTGTATATGTATGTATATATATGTATGTGTGTGTGTGTGTATGTATATGTGTGTATAATTATATATATACACATATATGAATAAGACTGCTGCCATGCAGCACTGATCATAGACATAAACCAAAAACTGCTAATGGGAGACCGCTGTAAAATGTATTGTATGGCATTAATTGCGCACTTTACTGCCGGTGGGAGAGATACCCCTCGTTCCAAGGTCGCTTGTAGAAAACGCATTCAATGAAATACACAGAAAATATACCCTTCTCACTAAAGCCTTACAGATAAACTAGAGGGTTGAAATGTCTGAGGGTGGTCGCAATCTGCAGCTAACCGTTTTGGTAGGTGTCCATGGTTGAAGATCATCCAAAAGACCTTAAGATATATCGGAGGAAGTATTTCATGTAGACCTCCAATAGTCATCAGGTGCTCGGTAAGGTATCCAAAGGTGCAATGTCCATGGAGTTCAGGAGGAACTTGTCACATTGACGATGCAGTCGGATCTACAGGCAGGATGTTACAGAGCAGAAGGAGCGGAGCAGAATGATATATAGTTTTGTGGGAACAGTATACCGTACAATTTACGGATCTAAAACTCCATTGATTTTGAGCTTAGGAGTCCAGTAGGCAATCCAATCTGTGTGTTTATACATACACACCCATCCAGGAAAGGCTCTCAATCTTTGATTGGACTGCCCACTTGACTCCTAAGCCCAAAAGGAGGTTTAGATACATTTATGTATACGTACATATATGTATTGTGCCAATATCTGTGTGGGGTCGGCGAGGACACAGCGGCTCACTTAGTCCATGTAAGAGTCTGAATAACTTTATTTTCTTGAATATTCAGCAATAACATGGAAATCCAGTGGAAACCCTGTAGCCACTAGCAGCACATACACTTAGTGCTATAAACCTAACAAACACTTGCTCATCAAGGCACTAACTAAATAGGAGTTTCCTCACTCACTACAACACAGTGGCCTTGCGCCACTACACATACCCAACAGAGTGTCAGTCTGAAGGCGTCCTTCCCCGTCAGACTTGTGATATTACCACAGCCTGGTCTCCCACAGACATCAGACTTTTAGCCTCCTCTTAGCAGCCCTCACAAGGAGTAGCTCCAGCTCTCTCTCTCAGAGCCTAGCCCAGCACAGCTTTCCGCAGCAGCTCTACTTTAGCTTTCAGCAAGGGACTGAATATGTCTGGAGATTTCAGCTCCTCCAGATACCCCTGCACAGCTGTCCCTGCTGATTAGCACACCTTACAGTACCCAGGATAGGAAGGATATCTGCTTGGTTTATCCAACATTGGCAGAGTTTGAGAATGAACTCTAAAAGACCTACCGTAGATAAATGTATTCTAGATGGGGATTCGGCCTCCAACTTGCACACCTATGGCGTCTACTCTACGCCTCTTTCTAACCGATGCTCTATCTTTTGTCTTCCAGCAAATGAAACTGTCTTTCGACTCGCTCACTGAAGATGCAATAGACTCCTGAAGACTCAACACAGACAAATAGTACAAAAGTATTTTGCACTTACAAGAACACTGCGATGACTTTCTATGTTTACCAAAGAACCGCTTGGCTCCTCAGGTTGCAATATATTTAATTTACCGTACTATCTCTCCTGTGTTAGATCTGGTGCCCGCATGTTTTGTTGGGGTGATGTGTACATTTTGCTTTAGGCCCTGGTTGCTGCATTTTTCACTTGGTGGAGGATCCTAGAAGCTATAGAGTAGTAAGCTGATTTGGCCATGCTTCTGTCTGAACGGAGACGGTTTACATAGAGTATGGCCATGTTCTGTATGATCAAGGAGATGTCAGAAAGTTTTCAGTTTACATACCAACTTTTAACCTTACACTTCGGTTGCACTGCGCCATCCCCATGAGCTAAAGATACCTGTTAAGTAGCATCACTAGTCCATTATCTGCTGAAGATTCCGTATGTTCCTCCATCTGCTGTAACTTTACGTTTTTTCATAGTTCTAATGTTATTTCTGTAGTAACTCACAGTGAAAATGGCGGTTCACTGCAGAACTCTGTTTATAGGAAACCACTCTATATCGGACAACATCCCCATAGGCTTATAGTTGACAAGATGCAGTAACGGTGTAGCCTGCGTGTCGCAACATAAGATGAAGTGATGATGGCTGTCCAGGAATAGAAAAACAACCAACTTCTCTGTTCCAAAAACAGTGTCCCCACCCGTCCATGGTTTGTGCCTAGTATTATAGCCCAACTCCAATGAAGTGAATGGGGCATAGTGGGAATAGCGCACACAGCCTGTATTATACGGTATATTCCCATGTCGTTTTTTATATCTCATCAAGAGCACAGCATATCAGTGTTTAGTTTATCATTACTATATCAGAA
The DNA here is from genome assembly GCF_035609145.1 of Eleutherodactylus coqui. Classification (NCBI taxonomy): domain Eukaryota; kingdom Metazoa; phylum Chordata; class Amphibia; order Anura; family Eleutherodactylidae; genus Eleutherodactylus; species Eleutherodactylus coqui. Next base: position 43,795,592 of record NC_089848.1, on the reverse strand, counting down.
GGTCCTGTACAGTGTCCATTCCACGAGCTTTAAGGGAAATGCCAAAAATCCATGTTAGAATTAGTTGCGGTCATGCCATAGATACGGTAATATCGTAAGATCACACTAGTAGGCTTCATGTTCCTGGACCTCAATGGCTTACATGTTGGGTGCTAGATGTCTCTGACACAACAGCCTACCCAAAGCTCCATTGATGTGAATGACCATGCTTTGGTGTTTACAATGAAGACGGGTGTCAAACCCATTTTTAACAAGGGTCACATCAGCCTTATGGTTGCCTTTATAGGGCCAATTGTAAGACTTTATAGTAATAAGTTACCCCCATAGTGGCCACAGTATTAATAGGGTCCCCCAAGTAATTATAGTAATCCCAGTAGTAAGAGTCCTCTATGTTGGTGACCCCAGTAATAATAGTGCCCCTGATGGTGGCTACAATAGTAATTAAGTGACCCCCGTAGTAGTCTCAGCAGTAATATGGACCTCCCTATTGGCCTTTGGTCGGGCAGCATCCCTTGATGTATTCCACTCAACCAACCTGCAGCTGCTGCTTAGTCTGTGACCGCTGACCTCTCCTCCCCGATGCCAGTGTGCGCCATCCTGTGAACGGTGCAGACGCCGAAGGGAGAGGTCAGCGGTCACAGACTCAGCACTGTCGCCGCCGTACCACTGGGTGATTGGAATGCCTGTCGGGTTGCTGCACAGCTGGCGGGCCACATAAATGAGGTGGTGGGACAGATTCGTCTGCAGGCCTTGTGATTGACATGTTGATCCCTAAAACCTTGTAAATTGGTGGAGCTCTCCGACTCTACTTCATATGGTCCTCTGACATGGTCAAAGATGACTTTTGTCTCTCTTTCACTGTAGTGGGGTATGAGTGACATTTGTAATTCTCTGTCCAGAGTATAAGGAAAGAGAATTATGTGTTTATTTAGGACTAATACGTCTGAAAAAATGATGCAATCAGATTATCTACATACATATATTAATTAATCGGCACTTGTGGTATCCTTGCTTTAGTCATGAATTCATATATCCTCCATTACAGAAGGTTTTCTGTGTTCCTTAAGCTATGTTCATATACTCAAGTTTGATGAGGATTTTTAGAGTGAGCTCCGTTCCAAAACCCTCATCAAATCCACTAACATTCTGCATCCAGTTTAGGTGAAGGGGGTATTTCATACTCCAATCCTCTGCAGTGGAGAAGGTAGTGCAGAACAATGACCACGCCACTGATGTCAAATCTACAGAATGATTGTTGTTTCCACAGATTCTTCAGGGCTAAGCCAAGGATACACTACCCAACCAAAATAACTGGATATCTGAGCAAGAACCAAAAGGAGTATTTATTTCCATATGTTAATACCTAGTCGGGCTCCTTTTGACTCTCACTGTATTGCATACGCTCTGTGGCATGCATTCCAATAACATCTGATACACTTCAGCTGGTATTTCCCTCCATTCAACCTGCAAAGTCTGGCGAGTTCTCTCAAAGAAGATAGACGCTGTTCATCTTTTTTGACCTGACCTTCTAATCCGTCCAAAAGATGTTCAGCAGGGTTCTGGTTGGGACTCTGTGCAGTCAGTCCAATTGTGGAACATCCTTATCCTCAAGCTAATGTAAAACAGTGTTGAATTTGTGACAAGGCGCATTGTCTTGTCAGAAGTATGGCTGAGTATTGCCACGTAAAACATCCCCAGATCATAGCGGAGCCTCCTCCGTACTTAACTGTTGGCACAACACACTCCGACGAAAGGCATTCCCCAGGCTCCTCCACACCCAGGTACGTCCATCTGATTTAAAATGATTGATCACTCCATAGAACGGTCTTTCTTTGCTTAGCTGTCCAACAATACCCCTTACACTATTATAGACGGGCCGATGCATCTTCAAGAGAACTTGCCAGACGTTTGCAGGATGAATAGAGGGAAATACCAGCGGAAGTGTATCAGCTGTTAGTACAAAGTATGCTGCAAAGAGTACTCTATGCTATTAGGCCCAAAGGAGCCCCACTAACTATTAGCATATGGAAATAAATACTACTTTTGATTCTTGCTTAAGTGTCCAATTACTTTTGGTAGGATAGTGTACGTATTATTGCTTTACAATGGGCCTAATACTTGGGTGGTTCTGCCAACACATCTGTGGTAGAAAGCCATGTCATCCTTGGCTTTCTGCCGTGGATATTTTGTAAACTGCATGGGGGATTTGCATTTGGTAAATCCTGAACATGTAAACTTATTGTTAGTACTTCATAGGCCGCTGCCACCGGCAGGTGCTGCTCCCTGTTCCTCAGCAATGCCTAAATATATTCAGATTACTACTGAGCAAACAGCACTGTGAACAGGAATAATAAATGATGTATTAGCTATTATGCAGAGCTCCCTACTAAGTACCAAAAATATTTGGACCCCACTGATTGTTTTGGGATCTGTGTATATTGCAGTAAGTAAATTAGTGTTATACACAGTATGCTATAAACCAGGGACACAGTTTGTATCATTTTTTTAGCGAAGTTGGAGGTTTTTCAGAAACAGCGCCACATCTGTTTAACAGGCTTTGTCTGGTATTGCAGCAAATTTGTATTAAAGTGGGGAAAAAAAACATACCAATATTTTTTTCTGATCCTGGATCATATTTTACATTTCCGAGTGACTCACACATGGGATTTTCTTCAGTGTCTCCCAATAGCAATAACCTGGAAAGACTACAAAAAAAAGATAACATTTTAACGCAAGATAAATGGGAAGGAGGCGATTTGTAGGGTTGTCAGAGCTGGTTTACCATCTGATACCGGACTGGACGCGCTTAGAGAAACTCTTCTCGTTTAGGGGGCTTTTACACGGGGAGAAAAATTCCACGATGGTCCAACCCCACCAAAACCCGATATGATGAAAGCGTCCTTCTAGTTAGTTACATGTTGGATGAAGTAGTTCTTGTAACTAAGGTATCGCCTGGAGCCTTCCCATGTAATGAGCAGTAACCTGTGAAACACGTCTTCTATCTGTGCTCAGCATTTATACTTCGGTGGGACTGTCCTCTATTACTGCATGCAAATAAAGATCTCAAACCACAGATTGTTACTTATTGCTTCGTCTAATAGAAATGATGGAAAATCTTGAACTTTTCTTGCAGCCACAACTAAAACCTTGCTGTTACATGTGCTGGTTTACTGTACAAGATACCAATAGAAGCAATGCCAAACCTAGGTACACCAGTACTCTGTATAGGCTGCAGGTCTGTTCATACATAAAAAAAAAAAACTTTTTAAAACTTTTTATAATTAGTAAAAATGGAACGTGCTAGGTTCATTTAACATGTCAGGGTTGTTCACTTTGGCCATTAAATGCAGTATTCCAGATGCCCTGTACATTATAGATCTTAAACATCACAAGAAACACAATAGCTACATGTTACTGGGCCATACAGATGTTTCCAGAACAATGCCCCCTTCTCTGACATCACTTCCTGCTCTGCAGCTATTAGAAAAAGCCACACCACAAAGACTTCCTGCTCCGCCCATTCACTGCATGTAGTCCCTTTACAGACTGACAGGGGCGGAAATCATGTGCCACATATTGATATTGAATCCAGCGGCTCCCGACCCTTTGCAATTTTCTGCATTGAAGATGAAAAGCCGACAGAGAACCATCAGTGGAACGTAAAACGTAATGTGAAAGGAGCCGTACGCACCAAGGTACATATAGCAGGGGAACTTTAAATGGGTTTTACTAGTTCATTGTATTTGATGGCCCATCCTTAGGATTGTTAGGCCTGATTAGTATCACGTAGGTCCTGCCGCCACCATCAGTATTATAAGGCGCTGTTCATTAGAACTGCAGATGTCTACTTTACCATTCTTCATAGTCGCTTGGTTCTCATAGTAATGTACTGTAGCTTTAATGAACAGTTGCTTTCTTTTTGGCATTTTTTCAAGTTAGTAAAAAAAGTTTTTTTTGGTGGCTTTTTTTTTTTCATACACAAACATTTTTTCACGCTTTTTTTCTATAAATAAGTTCATTGTAAAGTTCCTGGACACGAGGAGCCGTAGGTAGAGCATGCTGCACTTCGGGGAGATAAAAATGCATTAGACCCCAAAAATATCAGCAAAGGTCTCCTTCAAGCAGTCTTTTTTCTAGTATTTTTGGGTGTAAAAACCGCCAGACAAATCGCCTAAGTTTTTAATATGATGCCTTTGCTGCTTACTGGTGTTCCTTAGTCACATACAGTATGCCATATGCGTGTATTTTTTTATCTTGTATTTTTTTTTAGCAAAACCCATGGGAAAAAACATCCGAAAAAATACCAGGCCTAGGGCATGCAACAATTTGTAAAAAGAAAAAAAACCTAATATTTGTAAGGTGTTTCAGATTTTACTATCAACTTAGCACAAACTTAGCATTTCTTCAAAAAAAAAAGGCGCTGTGTCAAAACATAAAAGACCATGTGAAACCAGCTAAAGGAAGGAAAAACTAAACAAAAAACAGCACTGATTGTTGTGTTTCATAACTTCCTATTCACCTACAGCTGACATCTGGCTGCTATGTTTTTTTGCCGCTCCCACCCACCCCTACACCCCTAAACAAAAAGTAGCAAAAAAATGGTTAAATGTTACATTTTTCCCATAAACACTGTGTGAAACTACCATAGTACAGTCAATTACCTAAAAATTAAAGTGATGATGAAAGTTTGTTTTTTTTTCTTTTAGAACAAAGGTTTCCTAACCCCCCCCCCCCCCCCCCGCCCCTGTTGTTCTGCTATTGCAGCACTGGGGAAGTGAGAAAATAAGTTTCTTCAGAGGGAAAGAACATCAAGAAAGGCCTCGATTAACACAATTCTGAAATAAATTAATACATTTAGATATCTGTTGGATGAAAGGTCCCCAGAGTGTCCTAACCTGGTAGTGTTTGTAGACCTGCTCTGGAAGAAAATATATCCACTTGCAGTTTAACCCCTTAGATGCTGCTGTTGCCCTTACTCAACCATCTAAGTGGTTGTACTCTCGCCCGAATCTGGACCTTGGCCTACACCTGATTTCTCTCCTGCCTTGCAGTTTGTATTTCACAGCTGCATCTTGAAGTTCTTGACCTCCGCTTTGTTCCTGCCCATCTGTACTTCAACTTCTGGACTCCATCCTCTGGCCTTTGTCCCCGCTTTAGTCTGGTATTCCTGGTTCCATTCCCAGTCCTGCTTGCACTTAGTTTGTTCTTCTCACTGGTCTACTGCCAGCAGGTGTCTATTCTGGAGACTACAACCTACTGATTTAGCTACAGCCAAGTCCAGCCCTCCTTGTGGGGAATCTGCGGTGATAACCAAGGTATCCTTTAGGGTATGTTCACACAGTGGACTTTTGCTGTGGATGTGACATCTAATCCTCACTGATTTCACAGCAAATCCACATCATGTTACTTTCAATGGGAAGCCATGCCGTAGTCTATATGTCGTGCATTTTTTCAGCATACAGGCTTCAAATTCACATTCACAAAAAAGTATTATGTCACTTCTTGAAGTGAATTTCACATCGGGTATTGTGCGCGCACATTTACCCATTGCAAAGGGCTAAATGCATGTATGCACCTGCAGTAGAAATTTACAGCTCAGCTAAAGATTTCTGCCGTGGTTTTTAGAGGCGGAATTAACATGGAAAATCTGTGTTGGATTCCACTGTGTGAACATACCCTTGAACGCTGCTCCCTAATCTAGCCAGTACCAAACCAGCTGTAGCCACAGGGATCCACACTCCTGGCCAAGTAGTACATGTGTCAGGACTCGAATTGGGAACCTCCTGCACTCAAAGCAGTAGTCCTGCTTATTTAGCAGTCAGCCCTGTGGACAGTTCCCTTGCATCATTCTCAGCCTTGTTCCCTGATTCCAGTAATCTAGTCTCTGCCTCCTGGTCCTGACCCCACCTCTGTTTCCAAATTTGGCTCATTATAAAAGCCTGACCCTGCCACTGCAGCAGCGTGTGATTATTGTGCTCCATTCTTTATCAAGCTGCATGTCATAACCTGCTCCTCTCATACAAACTCTGACTACCTGCTGACAACTCTTGGCTCTCCTTCCGACTACGCTTTCTGCCTCATCCATTTGTACTGCAACCGAGACTTCCCGATAATGGCTCCTGGCTTTCCATCTTACTACACTTTCTGCCTTATCCATTTGTACCACAAACGTGACTACCTGCTGACTGCCTCCGGCATCCTTTTGACTACTTTCCAGTTCTGCATGGCCACTACACCCAGTGCCGGTAAGACGCTACAACATGACTGTTGAATGGCTTACACTAATGCACTTCCTCCCCTGTCCGCTAATGACAACATCTGGCCCGCTGCACTGGACAACAGGCCGGACGATCAGCTCATAGAAGGCGGTCCCGAGTGGTAGACCCCCGTCCATCAACTACTGATGATGTCATCAGTGAAAAAGCCAGCAAAAAAAACCCTTAAATGGGTAGGTACAGTGGAATCCAACATGCCCATTTCCTTCTACCTATGGCATGCATTGTTTGATGATGCCCCTATACACAACAATTCGTTGTCTGATCCTGCCATCAACTAACGTTTATCTAATGTATACGGCCAGCTTAAGTCTCTTTCTGAAAAGAACACCAACAACCGCACCGTGAGACCCTGGACTTTGGGTTATACACAGGAAGAAACAATATGTAACCCACTGGAGGAGAAATTTTGTTTCCCTCTTCGTCGTGCCAATCTAAAATAATTTTGTGGGCAAATTGCATAAAAATAAATTCTATCTAATGACAAAACATAATGAGATCAGACTGCATGATTGGAAGGAGGAGAATCTAGGACTCGTGTTGTGTTACAGGGTCAGGCTATTGACTTTGTAGTCAATTCATCCCTGATGAGCGAGATTAATATTTTATACAACTTTTGCTGCGCTGGAAGGTGATTATTTCATGACGTCTGCTTTGAATTATTAATCTCTTATAAAGAAAATGCTACAAAATGTACTTTCCATGAATGCACTGCTGCCGCTGCTCGTGGTGCTGTCAGTTGTGGACAACTAAACATATGCAAATAATAAATGTAAGTATTCATATAATGAATCATGACTTGTGTGCTTATTCTATACGGACCAGCACAGAACTGATGTGAATAGAACCAGTTACATTCAACTTCACTACGGAATTCCTTGTCCATCTACTTCACACCATCTTTCTGCCTTGTCCCCTTCCCCAAGAACCCGTCTACATCTCCCCTTGTTTAAGAGGATCTGCAGCAGCTGGTCTTCAGCCTTAGGGTGCCCACCCACTAGTGTTTTTTTTCACTGCGAAATTCGCAGGTTTTTTTTTTCTGCAGGGGGTCTATGGGACTTGTAATGTAAAAATCGCGATTTACCGCGATATCGCGATTTTAGCTTTGCATGTCCCATAGCCCAAAGACCCCTGCAGAAAAAAAAAAACGCTGCGAATTTCGCAGTAAAAAAAACCGCTAGTGGGTGGGCACCCTTAGGCCGGGCTCACACGACCATATGTTTACCATTAGAGATGAGCGAGCACCCAAATGCTCAGGTCCTCGTTATTCGAGTCAAGCTTTTCATAAAATTCGAGAGCTCTACTCGAGTAACGAACCCCATTGACTCAAGCATTTTTTGTATGTAGGCCGGGTCCCGAGCTTCTCTCTCTCTCCCCCCCTCTCTCTCCTCCCCCTCTCTCTCCCCCCCCCCCTCTCTCCCTCCCCCTCTCTCCCTCCCCCTCTCTCTCCCCCCCTCTCTCTCCCCCCTCTCTCTCCCCCCTCTCTCTCTCCCCCTCTCTCTTCCCCCTCTCTCTCCCCCCTCTCTCTCTCCCCCCTTCTCTCCCCCCCTCTCTCCCCCCTCTCTCCCCCCCTCTCCCCCCTCTCTCTCCCCCCCACTCTCTCCCCTCTCTCTCCCCCCCACTCTCTCCCCCCACTCTCCCTCTCCCCCCCCACTCTCTCCCCCCCCCCACTCTCCCCCCCCCCATTCTCTCCCCCCCTCTCCCCTTTCTCTCTCTCTCCCCCCCACTCTCTCCCCCCACTCTCCCTCTCCCCCCCCACTCTCTCCCCCCCCCACTCTCCCCCCCATTCTCTCCCCCCCCTCTCTCCCCCCCTCTCCCCTTTCTCTCTCTCTCCCCCCTCTCTCTCTCTCTCCCCCCTCTCTCTCCCCCCTCTCTCTCTCCCCCCTCTCTCTCTCTCCCCCCTCTCTCTCCCCCCTCTCTCTTCCTCTCACCCTCTCTCTTTCCCCCTCTCTCCCCCCCCTCTCTCTCCCTCCCCCCCCCCCTTCCTTCCCCTCCCCTCTCCCCCCTCTCTGTCCACTGTTCCATCTGCTCAGTGGCTGCTTCAGAAGTTGCTGCGTCTTCTCTGATGTCAGAAGAGGTACTGAAGAAATGATAAGAGAGAAGACGGCGTTACTGCGGAGTAGCAAGACTGAGCATGTGTGACCACCTTGGGACATTTACTGAGGCGGACCACAAAGACTCAATAAAAACAGCAGGTGGCGCTATTCTAACAGTCCTGGAATATCTGGAAATAGAATCACTTTTTTAATAAGTGTAAATGCTAAATATGTTTATAATTATGGGCTGGATTTAACTATAAACCATACTTTTTGTGGAACAGCCATAAAAAAAGAGGCCCCTTATCCTAGCTATAAGCTCAGTCAAGAAGGCTGACAATTGCTGGCCACATAGACCAAGGAGAGAAAAATTACGTAAGGCCTCGTAGATATGACAGAGGGCTTGTATAGCGGCACACGCAGTGTTTGTGGGGTTCGGGGGCTGCATGTTGCACCGTGTTGCACATCCACATGGTGCCGAATTATGGAGCAGTTCATCCATAATCCAATGTCCAAAATTCTGTGTACTTCCATATGAAATTGGAGGTATATGGTGGTAGAGTAGGGTGCCAAACCATGGCTTTCTACAGCCCGGCGGAGGTTCTAGTCAGCTGTAATACAGTAATGTGCATGAGCGGAATTTCACAGTTCGAGTGAACTAATTTTTTTGGCAATGATTTCCATGTTGCTCCTCTTCGGGGCGGGTTGAGGAGATGGGAGATATCTTCTAGTTGGGGACGGAATGATGTGAAGTGTTGTTTATATTTCTTCTTGTGATAGAAGCGATTTAGGCTCTTCACATAAATAAAATATTTAACGCATAAATATGGTTACAAGGCTGCATAGCTTTACTAATTCCCCCGGCGAGCGTTGCTAGAGATGGAAATGATTGCTCCTGGCCACTTGTCATTTCCTAGAGAGCAAATCTGCTGAGTTGGGACATCTGCTTTCTTGCTAGCAGTACAATACAAGACAATACCTACATCTGCTGCTCAAGGAAGAGGGGGGGAGCGCCGAGCAGGGTCTCGCTATTCTCTCTGATCACCATGCTGTTGGAGGAAGGAGGCAAACAAAAACCTTTTCATCTTGGTCTCCTGCAGGCAACTGTAACAATACAGAAAGGAAAGCCACCACAATGACGCTGCTGTATGTCAATTGTTAGAACTTCATTCATTTCAGTTTGCCTGCGGATGGCGGGACACTTCATCAGGGTCGCGTTCTGCATAAAACCTGCCATACGTATAAGCGTATGATCACCGTTAATGCAGCCAATAGTGTGAAACGAAAAAAACTGAAGCTGCTCCTATTTTTGCATGATTCTAAATAATATACACATGTGAACTAACCCATTGAAATCAATGGGTTCTATTTACTGCATATCACGTTCTTAAAAATTGCCTGCCTAATATGCGGGCCAAATACGCCCGTGGGAACGAACCATAAGGGCAACTTTAGATGTGCCACATATCGACTGAAAAATCGCTCAAATTACCCTTTTCACACACCTAATACATTCCTATTGACTTTTTTTTAGCTTATTTATGGGCTTATATTTCAAGCCTCCCCGAAAATCCTAAAAAAATCATGCTAGGGCTTATTTTCAGGGAAACATGGTATGTAAAGCCCAAGCTGACAGATCACTTATTTAAGAGATGAGCAGTGTTAGGCACCATGTATTTTAGATGGAATTATTTTCACCTACAGCTAGCTTCTAGCCACATGCAAAACTGTCTGAAAAAAGTCACTAAAAATCTGACATTTTTCAAAAAAGCACAAGGTGTGAAATTGCCATTAAAGCATAAAAATGGAGCCCAAATGCTACCAAACTTAGAGACGCTTTCACAACTGTGATAATAGATAATGACCCCTCCTGATTGTGTCTATGATGCTAAATTAAAAGGGTACAAGCTGGCAGTTATTAAACATGTGATTAATCTTTTTGACCTATGTGGCAATCATTGTCAGTGATCATGCACTGTGACCCGTAATAACCATACCAGGGGGGGCGGTACACGAGCACGAGCCGATGCCATTAGTGCTCAGGATTGGTCAATAATTACCAGGCTGAACTTGCAGCCTAACAATGTGTAAGTGGGGCTCATGTAATCACGCACTGGGGCCGCCTTCACGCAGGCGGGGAATGCTGCGGAAGTTCCATAGCATTTACAGAACGAGCCACATTTTGTAGGTTTCAAGAATCTCCAAGTGGTGCGGAAATGTTCTGCAATGTATCCACAGCATGCCCATTACTGCTGTGGAACTCAAAGCTTGAAATATTAGGGCTAAAATCTGCTGAGTGAAACACATGTTGCTGTACGGGCCTCATATTGCCGCAAATGGCGCATTCCATTTACCTGTTTATAATTTACTTGTCATGCTTGATATCGCTGAATAGATAAAATCATGACCAGATATAGGCCGGGCATATATTCCTGATTGGAGGATTTCTTGCGGAGATATGGCCAAAATGGTGAATTATGGTTTTTCAGAGGTCGTACGCATCTAACCCACCCCTCTCTAAATGACCTTAGAGGGGGCAAGGGGAGGTGTTTAATGGGGAATCCTATATAACGCGGAGCTCAAAGAACCCCTATTGACAGACCTTCAGAGGTATGCCACAGTGTATGGACTATTCCATTTCTTCCTGTGACTCCACACAAATCGGAACCTTGGGCCGAGCATCCCAAATCTGGTAGCTGTTATTTTCTCCTTGTTTTATTTTAAATACTGTCTGTTGTGTATACCTTACCTCTATTGTAACATCGTTTTCTGTATATTTTTGTATGCTTATAAATATTTAGCACTGATAGTCTTTTTTAGATTAAATCTGCAGTTTATTAGTCAAGCCTTGTCCGTTTTAAAACGAACCATAACTCCAAAGATTGCGTTCATAATTCCTAGTCCGGGTTCCAAGTTCCCTGTGATAAAAGCTGGTGTGGCAGCGAGTGTGTGTGTGGGGGTATTGCAGAGTGCTGGAGGCGTTATACCATATCAGGAGATGATTTAAGGTTTCATTCTGCATGCGTGCAGAAGCCTGGTAAAGCTGGGTACAAATCCGCTGGTATTCTAACGACTCCGTGCTTGCAACCCTGCTAGAGTGCTTGATTGAGGCTCTGCCATGAGAAAAGGTCCAGGTGGCAAGCACGCTTGGAATAGTCGATCTGTGGTAAAATGGCTACAGAGGCAGGATCGGTCGGGTCCCCACTCTCTATCCCTGACAAATATCTCTGTACTTTGCTCCATTCAGCTTTCCATCAACCCTCACCAGTTTCCCTATCTGAAGCACTGAAAAATACCCCCACAGCATGATGCTTCCACCACCAGGCTTCACTGTAGGGATGGTATTAGGCAGGTGATGAGCGGCGCCTGGTTTCCTCCGAACATAGCGCTTAGAATTGAGGTTGAAAAGTTCAATCTTGGTTTCTTCAGACTAGAGAATTTTATTTCTCACAGTCTGAGAGTCCTTTAGGTGTTCTTTGGCAAACTCCAGGCAGGCTTTCATATGTCTCTTATTGAGGAGAAGCTTCTTTCTGGCCACTCTGTCATAAAGCCCGGATTGGTAGAGTGCTGCTGTTGATGGTTGACCTTCTGGAATGAGCTCGAAAGATCTTGTGTGCAGAGTGATCACCTCTCTTATCAAGGCTTTTCTAGCCCGTTTAATTAGAGCTAGCCGACCCACCAAACTTTTTCCATTTAAGAATTATGGAGGCCGCTCTGCTCTTGGGATCTTTCAGTTCAGCAGAATTTTTGGTATCCTTCTCCAGGTCTATGCCTCCACATAATCCAGTCTCTGAGCTCTACAAGCAGTTCTTCCATCCTTGTGGCTTGGTTTGAGCTCTGATATGCATTGTGAGCTGTGTGATCTTATATAGACAGGGGGTTGTATTTTAAAATAATGCCCAATCAACTGAATTTACCGCAGGTGACTCCAAACAAGGAGTAGAAACATCTTGAAGATGATTAAAAATTAAGGCCCTTTGGTACGACACTTGAAATTTAGCTCTGGGGGCCTCCCGTTTTTCTTAAACAATTTACAAAGATTTTTAACATTCTGTTGTCACTTTGTTATTATGGGGTATTTAGTGCAGAATGATGGTGGACAAAACTTAAATTTTGTTTTACATTTTATCTCATGGCCTTGTGAAAATTGTTTAAAAATTCAACGGTCTGAAGACATTCAAAATTCATTGAATCTCTTTTTTTTTTCATTCTATCGGTGCTGTATGATACATTGAGTACCTATTAATCTTTCCATTATTTGTTGGTTGTGCTTGCCTTTCCATTTGTATAAGGCAGCACAACCAACTACGAATCAACATCACTGCTGCCTGCATGCAAGCAGATACTAGTGCAGGAACTTGAAGTGCTGGATGACGTGGGGCAGAAAGCAGGCAAGTAGTTTTTATGTTGTAGCCGATTTTCCCCAATTACCCCTTTAAATCTCTGATCAGCTCTAGCATGTCCGCTGCGGGAGGACCACCCTACAGCTATCTTCTACAGCCTCCACCGTAAGCTTAACTGCCCAGATTGGTCTAGCATTCACATGTGTTATAATAAAGACACTTAAAAGTAGCAATGGTTAAACTTTGCCCCACTTTGAACTATATTGTCTTCAGCATACATTGAAGTAGGTGTTCATTACTTAGGAGGAGGTGGTCCTGATTAAGAGCTTCTGACCTATCAAGCCCGATCCAAAACGCAGTAATTGCAGTTTCACATAAATGTGCTGCTCTGTAGCGGCTACTGAAATTGTGGATTTATGAAAAGAAATGTTCTTCTATAATACAATTACTTTGTAAAGTGCAAATTGCTGGTCCTTGAAAGGGAATGGAATTTATTTAGTGAAAGCTGCTTCTATTTCATAAGTTGTGAATAATTATTCCTATGGTTACAGATGCCCAAGAAGGTCAAAATTAATGTCGCTTGCTTTGTTTCCATAGTTATCTGTCATGTTGAGGTCAGCCGGTCCAGGATCCGCACATACCTGTAATAGCAGTTCTTTGAATATGTCTAAATAGAGATGAGCGAACGTACTCGTCCGAGCTTGATACTCATTCGAGTATTAGCGTGTTCGAGATGCTCGTTACTAGAGGCGAGCACCACGCGATGTTCGAGTTACTTTCACTTTCATCTCTGAGACAGCGCGCTTTTCTGGCCAATAGAAAGACAGGGAAGGCATTACAACTTCCCCCTGCGACGTTCAAGCCCTATACCACCCCCCTGCAGTGAGTAGCTGGCGAGATCAGGTGTCACCCGAGTATATAAATCGGCCCCTCCCGCGGCTTGCCACAGATGCATTCTGACATAGCTCAGGGAAAGTGCTGCTGGTGCCGGAGCTGCTATAGGGAGAGTGTTAGGAGTGATTTTAGGCTTCAAGAACCCCAACGGTTCTTCTTAGGGCCACATCTGACTGTGTGCAGTACTGTTGAGGCTGCTTTTTGCAGTGTTGCACTTTTTTTTTTTTTGTATGTCGGTCGTGCAGAGCATTGCGTCCTCAGTCTGCAGTAATTTTACATAGTCCAGGGCCAGTAGTGGTGAGCCAGGGACAGTGAAAGAGATATACTGTGTATATAGGCAGTGGGCTTTTCCAAAAAAATTTAGGAAAAAACATTCTATTTGGGCTGCCTGTGACCGTCCTGAGTGTACTGCGTCTCTGCTGGGGGTAGTAGTCCTAATTAATACGCAGCCAGCTAAGTGTTACAACAGGCTTGCGCAAAGTTCTTTCCTGGCTCTGCTGTGCGTTCCGTTTCTGCACTACTGGTAACACACCATGCTGAGGGGTAGGGGTAGGCCTAGAGGACGTGGACGCGGGCGAGGACACGGAGGCCCAAGTCAGGGTGTGGGCACAGGCCGAGCTCCTGATCCAGGTGTATCGCAGCCGACTGCTGCGGGATTAGGAGAGAGGCACATTTCTGGCGTCCCTACATTCATCTCACAATTAATGGGTCCACGCGGTAGACCTTTATTAGAAAATGAGCAGTGTGAGCAGGTCCTGTCGTGGATGGCAGAAAGTGCATCCAGCAATCTATCGACCACCCAGAATTCTGCGCCGTCCACTGCTGCAACTCTGAATCCTCTGGCTGCTGCTCCTCCTTCCTCCCAGCCTCTTCACTCCATTACAATGACACATTCTAAGGAGCAGGCAGACTCCCAGGAACCGTTCTCGGGCCCCTGCCCAGAATGGGCAGCAATGGTTCCGAATCCTCTCCCACTGGAGGAGTTTGTCGTGACTGATGCTCAACCTTTGGAAAGTTCCCGGGGTCCGGGGGATGAGGCTGGGGACTTCCGGCAACTGTCTCAAGAGCTTTCAGTGGGTGAGGAGGACGATGACGATGAGACACAGTTGTCTATCACTCAGGTAGTAGTAATTGGAGTAAGTCCGAGGGAGGAGCGCACGAAGGATTCGGAGGAAGAGCAGCAGGACGATGAGGTGACTGACCCCACCTGGTTTGCTACGCCTACGGAGGACAGGTCTTCAGAGGGGGAGGCAAGTGCAGCAGCAGGGCAGGTTGGAAGAGGCAGTGCGGTGGCCAGGGGTAGAGGCAGGGCCAGACCGAATAATCTACCAACTGTTTCCCAAAGCGCCCCCTCGCGCCATGCCACCCTGCAGAGGCCGAGGTGCTCAAAGGTCTGGCAGTTTTTCACTGAGAGTGCAGACGACCGACGAACAGTGGTGTGCAACCTTTGTCGCGCTAAGATCAGCCGGGGAGCCACCACCAGCATGCGCAGACATATGATGGCCAAGCACCCCACAAGGTGGGATGAAGGCCGTTCACCGCCTCCGGTTTGCACCGCTGCCTCTCCCCCTGTGCCCCAACCTGCCACTGAGATCCAACCCCCCTCTCAGGACACAGGCACTACCGTCTCCTGGCCTGCACCCACACCCTCACCTCCGCTGTCCTCGGCCCCATCCACCAATGTCTCTCAGCGCACCGTCCAGCCGTCGCTAGCGCAAGTGTTGGAGCGCAAGCGCAAGTGCGCCGCCACGCACCCGCACTACTCAGTTCCCAGTCGCCACTACTTTTCCCAATGTGCCGTCCCAGCCCTGCACGACCACGTCTCCTGCAACATTGTACGCGCCCTCACCAACGCGGTTACTGCCAAGGTCCACTTAACAACGGACACGTGGACAAGCACAGGCGGGCAGGGCCACTATATCTCCCTGACGGCACATTGGGTGAATTTAGTGGAGGCTGGGACAGAGTCAGAGCCTGGGACCGCTCACGTCCTACCCACCCCCAGAATTGCGGGCCCCAGCTCGGTGGTGGTATCTGCGGCGGTGTATGCTTCCTCCACTAAACCACCCTCCTCCTCCTCCTACGCAACCTCTGTCTCGCAATCAAGATGTGTCAGCAGCAGCACGTCGCCAGCAGTCGGTGTCGCGCGGCGTGGCAGCACAGCGGTGGGCAAGCGTCAGCAAGCCGTGCTGAAACTACTCAGCTTAGGAGAGAAGAGGCACACGGCCCACGAACTGCTGCAGGGTCTGACAGAGCAGACCGACCGCTGGCTTGCGCCGCTGAGCCTCCAACCGGGCATGGTCGTGTGTGACAACGGCCGTAAGCTGGTGGCGGCTCTGCAGCACGGCAGCCTCACGCACGTGCCATGCCTGGCCCACGTCTTTAATTTGGTGGTTCAGCGCTTTCTGAAAAGCTACCCACGCTTGTCAGACCTGCTCAGAAAGGTCCGCCGGCTCTGCGCACATTTCCGCAAGTCCCACACAGACGCTGCCACCCTGCACACCCTGCAACATCGGTTTAATCTGCCAGTGCACCGACTGCTGTGCGACGTGCCCACACGGTGGAACTCTACGCTCCACATGTTGGCCAGTCTCTATGAGCAGCGTAGAGCTATAGTGGAATACCAACTCCAACATGGGCGGCGCACTGGGAGTCAGCCTCCTCAATTCTTTACAGAAGAGTGGGCCTGGTTGGCAGACATCTGCCAGGTCCTTGGAAACTTTGAGGAGTCTACCCAGATGGTGAGCGGGGATGCTGCAATCATTAGCGTCACCATTCCTCTGCTATGCCTCTTGAGAAGTTCCCTGCAAAGCATAAAGGCAGACGCTTTGCGCTCGTAAACAGAGCCGGGGGAAGACAGTATGTCGCTGGATAGTCAGAGCACCCTCCTGTCTATATCTCAGTGCGTTGGAGGAGGTGGAGGAGCATGAGGAGGAGGGGGAAGAGACAGCTTGGCCCACTGCTGAGGGTACCCATGCTGCTTGCCTGTCATCATTTCAGCGTGTATGGCCGGAGGAGGAGGAGGAGGAGGAGGAGGAGGAGGATCCTGAAAGTGATCTTCCTAGTGAGGACAGCCATGTGTTGCGTACAGGTACCCTGGCACACATGGCTGACTTCATGTTAGGATGCCTTTCTCGTGACCCTCGCGTTACATGCATTCTGGCCACTAGAGAATTACTGGGTGTACACACTGCTCGACCCACGGTATAAGGAGAACCTTTGCACTCTCATACCCGAAGAGGAAAGGGGTTCGAGAGTGATGCTATACCACAGGACCCTGGCGGACAAACTGATGGTAAAATTCCCATATGACAGCGCTAGTGGCAGAAGGCGCAGTTCTGAGGGCCAGGTAGCAGGGGAGGTGCAGAGATCAGGCAGCATGTACAGCACAGGCAGGGGAACACTCTCTAAGGCCTTTGACAGCTTTCTGGCTCCCCAGTCAAGGCTGAGTCGGCGAGAGCACTGTAAAAGGATGGTGAGGGAGTACGTAGCCGATCGCACGACCGTCCTCCGTGACGCCTCTGCCCCCTACAACTACTTGGTGTCGAAGTTGGACACGTGGCCTGAACTCATGCTGTATGCCCTGGAGGTGCTTGCTTGTCCTGCGGCTAGCGTCTTGTCAGAGAGGGTGTTTAGTGCGGCTGGGGGAATCCTCACGGATAAGCGTACCCGCCTGTCAACCGACAGTGCCGACAGGCTTACACTCATCAAGATGAACAAAGCCTGGATTTCCCCAGACTTCTCTTCTCCACCAGCGGACAGCAGCGATACCTAAGCAATACGTAGGCTACACCCGCGGATGGAAGCATCGTTCTCTATCACCATCAAAAACGGGGACCTTTTAGCTTCATCAATCTGTGTATTCTATTCATCCTCCTCCTCCTGCTCCTCCTCCTGAAACCTGACGTAATCACGCCGAACAGGCAATTTTTCTTAGGCCCACAAGGCTCACTCATATAATTTTTGTAAACAATTTTTATACCTTTCAATGCTCATTAAAGCGTTGAAACTTGCACCTGAACCAATTTTTATTTTAACTGGGCTGCCTCCTGGCCTAGTTAGAAATTAAGCCACATTAACCAAAGCGATTAATGGGTTTCACCTGCCCTCTTGGTTGGGCATGGGCAATTTTTCTGAGGTACATTAGTACTGTTGGTACACCAATTTTTTTGGGCCCTCGCCTACAGTGTAATCCAATTAATTTTTTGCCCACCTGCATTAAAGCGGACGTTACATCGGCTGTGATGGGCACTGCAATGGGATATATTTATGTACCGCCGATGGCTTCCTGGGACCCACCCATGCTGTCGGTCCACACGGAGTTATAACTGCACGTGTCCACTTCTAAAGAACCCCAGTCTGACTGGGGCATGCAGTGTGGGCCCTAGCCCACCTGCATTAAACATGACATTACCTCAGCTGTGCTGGGCAATGCAATGGGATATATTTATGTACCACCGGTGGCTTCCTGGGACCCACCCATGCTGTCGGTCCACACGGAGTTGTAACTGCATGTGTCCACTTCTAAAGAACCCCAGTCTGACTGGGGCATGCAGTGTGGGCACAAGCCCACCTGCATTAAACATGACATTATCTCAGCTGTGATGGGCAATGCAATGGGATATATTTATGTACCGCCGGTGGGTTCCAGGGAGCCACCCATGCTGTTCGTCCACACGGACTTCACAATAGGGAGTTGTACCTGCCTGTGTCTACTTATAAAAAACCCCAGTCTGACTGGGGCATGCAGTGTGGGCCGAAGCCCACCTGCATTTAATCTGATGTTAGCTCTGCTGGCCAGGGCACTGCAATGGGATACATTTATGTACAGCCCGTGGGTTCCAAGGAGCCAGCCATGCTGTGGGTGCACACGGAATTCCCATTGCGGAGTTGTACCTGCCTGTGACTATAAAAAACCCCGGTCTGACTGGGGCATGCAGACACCTTGACAGAATGAATAGTGTGTGGCACATAGGTTCCCCATTGCTATGCCCACGTGTGCAGCTCCTGATGGCGGTGGCACAGGATTATATTTCTCATTGCTTCTGTACAGCATTGTGGGCTATCGTCCTGCCCCTTTTAAAGAGGGTCGCTGCCTAGCCGTGCCAACCCTCTGCAGTGTGTGCCTGCGGTTCCTCCTCATGGCAGACGCACTTACAAATAGGCATGAGGGCAGCTGAAGGCTGCGCAGGGACACTTTGGTGTGTGCTGTGGACACTGGGTCGTGCGGGGGAGGGGGGGGGGTTGGGCAGCATGTAACCCAGGAGAAGTAGCAGCGGAGTGTCATGCAGGCAGTGATTGTGCTTTTTTGGAGGTAGTGTGGTGCTTAGTTACGGTATGCATTGCTAATGAGGGCTCTTCATAAGTAAAAATTGTTGGGAGGGGGGGGGGGCACTCTTGCCGCTATTGTGGCTTAATAGTGGGACCTGGGAACTTGAGATGCAGCCCAACATGTAGCCCCTCGCCTGCCCTATCCGTTGCTGTGTCACTCCCATCACTTTCTTGAATTGCCCAGATTTTGACAAATGGAAACCTTAGCGAGCATCGGCGATATACAAAAATGCTCGGGTCGCCCATTGACTTCAATGGGGTTCGTTATTCGAAATGAACCCTCGAGAATCGCAAAATTTTCGTCCCGAGTAACGAGAACCCGAGCATTTTGGTGCTCGCTCATCTCTAGTCTAAAACCATTATAAAGTCAACCAGTGTATTCTTTACTCATAAACTATATTAGAAGACAGCCTGAAAGTTGAAGAATATGAAAAATTACTTGTCTTATATTTTTTGTGACCTGGAGTCCAAAGACAGGGTGGCAGTGGGTGAAATTGAACCCTGAATTAGGGTGAGCATACATGTTACATATTGCAGCCTACCAACTCTTCCCCAATGACAGAGGTTGGCGGGAGATAAGGCATTGGCCGATGTCTGGCAGCGGCTTTCTCCCCTCACTACATACAAAATACACACACTCCTGAGCCCAAGTGTATATGTATGAGGGGAGAGATAATACTGGTCAAAGGAGTGTTTCAACTGCAAGGTCTCTCGTGTACGGGCAGCCGTAGAGCCATTTACATGGAACGAGTATCATTCAAATAACCGTTGAATAGAGCAAACCGGAAGGATAATCGTTCGTCGGCCAACAATTAAGCGATCATTGGTTCACTTATGATTCAACATTATTTCGCTAGTATAAATATTTTGTTTGCTGGTTCAGTTATTGCAAAACCTTCCCAAACATTTCCAGACTCTCCTGAGATAGACCAACACTGGACTGAATAAGCCATGATGAAGAAGAATGAAACAATGTAAATGATTATTAGTGTGTGTAAATGGACGCCATTGAAAGCAAATGACGTGTTCACTCGTTCCAACAATTGCTCTGCGTAAAAACACTCTAAGGCTGCATTCACGCGAACGTATATCGGCTCGGTTTTCACGCCGAGCCGATATACATCGTCCTCATCTGCGCGGGGGGGTGGGGGGAATGGAAGAGCCAGGAGCAGGAACTGAGCTCCCACCCCCTCTCTGCCTCCTCTCCGCCCCTCTGCACTATTTGCAATGGGGAAAGGTGGGGTGGGGGTGGGGCTAATTCTCAGAACTTAGCCCCGCCCCCATCCCGCCTCCTTTCGGAGAGGAGGCAGAGAGGGGGCGGGAGCTCAGTTCCTGCTCCTGGCTCTTCCACCTCCCTCTGCAGATGAGGACAACGTATATCGGCTCGGCGTGAAAACCGAGCTGATATATGTTCATGTGAATGCAGCCTTAGGCTTGGGTGTAGTTGACTGGTTTTTGTAACAGCAGCACTTATTTTATACAACACCGCCAGCAGTGTTTATTTCCGTCCTTCAGGCCCGATCCTGGTGGATGTGTACTAAGTTGTATGGTTTATATGCTTAATGTATACTGTACATGCTTATGTCAAATGTGATGTTAGCTAATAAAATACTTGAACACAAAACTCTTAGGCTAACTTCACATGGGCGTGAATCACACCTCGATATCGCACTCGCCAACATGCGCTTTCCCTGCGGATGTGATGTGTTTTTATGTCAAAACCTATCACTTTGGGGGAAGTAGCCATGCTGTTAGCTGTCAGTGGGGAAACCTCGCACCATCTGCATCTACAATGTGCTGCGATGCTGCCGCCGGCCCCATTGAGAGCAATGGGAGATGCATTGTGAGAGCACGCCCAAAGATAGAACATGCCGCGATTTGTTTCATCGCTTGTGTGTGACTCCATTGAAAAGAATAGGGTTCATATTCATACGTCTCACAACACACACATTTCACCCGAATTTCTCATAATTGCCAGGCTGTACCTGCAAACGCAGGTGTAGCCCAACAATTAGCGCTAATACACAAGCATTAACGGCATGTAATAGTGCTAATTGGCAGACTACACCTGTGTTTGTAGGTGCAGCCCAGCAATTGTCAGGAAACAGTGAGCAGTAGTCGCTAGTGCTTATGTATTAGCGCCCTAAGCCCACTTTCACACGGCCGAGAAAATTGTGTGAGATTTCTGCTTTTCGAGCCGCACAAATATGAGCCCCAATCTTTTGAATGGAGTCATATAAATAAACAGCATGTCCTATATTTTCACGTTCCTAGGAACACATCACCTATTGATTTCAGTAGGGCAGGAAAACACATTGCATGGCGTGCAATGCAAGGTTTCTCATTGTAAACAATAAATTACCTGAAAGCGCTGCAGAATAAGTTGGCGCTATACCAATAAGATTTATTTTTTAATTTAGATGGCAATCCAAAGCAAAGGCAAGTTTGCAGGTTCCTCTGCTACCATTAAAAATAATCAAAGCCATGTTGGCTGCCTGAATCACCACTTCTTTATTGTAGAGGATCGTAAGTATACTAAAGTCTGCCCACTGGTCCCTAAGTCTCACAGCTTTGAGGACCTCACAGAGTCTTGGTGTGATCATTTGCACTGTGCCTACAGATCTCCAAGCTGGGCAGCCCAACCAGAGCAGGATGCATCTGTAGTTAGGACACCTCGAAGGTTTTTGCTAAGAGATAGGAGACACTTGGCTTGACTCAACACAGAGTGCTTTTGGAGATCAACTTCTCTATGCCTCAAAAGATCTAGGATTTAGGCCAAAACGTTTCATTATAGAACTCTGAGTTTTTGGCCAAGAAACCATATCAATGAAGGATGTCATCAGACCCAAGACTTGCATGGTTTCACTCTCTGCTGTAACAGGATTAGAGTTTGAAAGAAAAGGATGTGTTCAAACATTCTTCATCTCCTGTCTGCCTGGAGACACCTTGAGCAACGTTAAAGTTAGAATTCACCATGATCACCCATCGAATACGATGAGCCTTCTCATTGCTGATCATGAAGCTGTGTTACTGCACCGTGTTGACGGTGAGCAGAATATGAGATTGGGGTAGATCTTAAGTAGATGGAAAATAATAAACTCTTTAGACTACTGTTGTAATGACCACCACTAGTTTGGTAAAAATCCTTGGGGCTGCAGACAAGCCAAATGGGGAAAAAAAGTAAACTGAAGATGGAGAAGATCAGGACCCACACTGCCTGCTCTGTGCCTAGTATCCATTTGTTCCCTTCTTTAGGAACCACGACGACACAGGAATAGACTCCTGAAAGCATCAGAGCTGAAAGGTCAGTTTCCAAAACCCCTTTTTGGTTGAAGTCTTGTAAGAATATAAGAACTTGGAGATTGGCTCTTAAGTCAGTAAAAAAAATATGGTGGAATGCTGCTGAGGCTAGGGAACACCAAAGGATAACAGATTTGACCTTTTGCAGCTGCTGAGGTCTGTAGCCAGGCTGGAGCGAGAAAGGAATACCATTCTTTCTACTGGCAGATCCAATTTAGCATCCAAGACTGTCAAGCTTTGAGTCCTTGGAAGTGTTTTTCTAGACAGATTGTTCCCGTTTTGCTTCTAGTTTTTCCTTCGCTTAGATCTTTTGAATTGCAAACCAAAAGGGAGTCTCCTCTTAGACTTGGTAAAGGAAACACATTTGCTTTCGGCTAAGAACACCAAAATTTGTCAATTAGGGACTACTTGTGTTAAATGGCTGGCAGAGAGCAAAAATTATTTGTTAGGAATATCACCTTCCTATTGCTTAAAGGGGTTGTCCTACTTCTAGCTGTTTTGCTGTAGTAAGCAGACCACTCTGTACTTTTTGAAGTGGTCTGGGTTGGTACTGCACTCTGTACTTTCTGAAGTGGTCTGGGTTGGTACTGCAGGCAGAGTCCTACATGACTGTGACACAAAGTGGTCACAGTCTGGGTCCCTATCTTATAGGTTCATTGACATTAGCAGATAAACTAACATGTGTTGAGTAAATGGTGGCAGTTTGCTGCACGTGAGTTTAGTTTCATTTGCATGTTGCAATCATGAAGGGATTGTCAAACCCCTTCTCTCAAATAGATTGGGCTGTTTACATAAGATGTGCTGCCAACAAATAATTTTTATACCAAAAAGAGTGGATCAATGTCTTATAAGCTGTCCATTATTTCTTGCTCACGGGCCGGGCGATGATCTAAAAATCGTTAATTTGGGGTTGAAATACAATCTGTAAAAAAATAAATTAAAAACCAATCCCGCGCCTAGAAGATCATGATCTTTTTCTGCAAAACCCATCCTGCAGTTCCATCTCAGGCAGGTATATAAATGATGAGAGTTGTGGTGATTGGCTAAACAGTCTTGTCACCGGAGGCTCGAAAAGTGGTTCCTCCCCCTTGGCCTATAAGAGGCTCTCGGAGGCTCCTTGTGTGTAGTGACCTCTTTTTTCTGCTTGAATAGAGCTTGTTGACAATGACAGCTCAGCGATATGTTCAGGACATCCTGCAGCCACGTGTTCCTCTCATGGTGGCTTCCAAGAGACTGCAGGCTGATGCACGGCCGCACACACACAAGGGAGTCACAGGAAGCCCCCACAACATTGCCATGCTTCTGTGGCCTGCTTAGTTATCACCAATAGAACATGTATGGGATCATCTGGGACACAAACTTCAACAGCTTATGAGTTTGCATGTTCTAGAGGCTCAGTTACAGCAAATACGGACTGATATGCTGTAGGATCACATATGAAACCTGTATGACCCAATTGCCGATCTGTATCACATCTTGTATCTAAGCTAGAGGCTGTACAACAGGGTACTAGAACCTCCATGCCTGCCCATATCACATCTTACATCCAAGCTAGAGGTCCAACAGGGTACTAGAGCCTCCATGCCCACCTATATCACATCTTGTATTCAAGCTAAAGGCGGTACAATAAGATACTAGAGCCTCCATGCCCGACCGTATCACATCTTGCATCTAAGCTAGAGGCGGTACAACAGGATACTAGAGCCTCCATGCCCATCCATATCACATTTTGTATCCAAACTAGAGGCGGTACAACAGGGTACTAGAGTCTCCATGCCCACCCATATCACATTTTGTACCAAGCTAGAGGAGGTACAAGAGGGTACTAGAGCCTCCATGCCCATCCATATCACATTTTGTATCCAAACTAGAGGCGGTACAACAGGGTACTAGAGTCTCCATGCCCACCCATATCACATTTTGTACCAAGCTAGAGGAGGTACAAGAGGGTACTAGAGCCTCCATGCCCACCTATATCACATCTTGTATTC
This sequence comes from Eleutherodactylus coqui, assembly GCF_035609145.1. Taxonomy (NCBI): domain Eukaryota; kingdom Metazoa; phylum Chordata; class Amphibia; order Anura; family Eleutherodactylidae; genus Eleutherodactylus; species Eleutherodactylus coqui. Next base: position 43,771,422 of record NC_089848.1, on the reverse strand, counting down.
AAGCTAAAGGCGGTACAATAAGATACTAGAGCCTCCATGCCCGGCCGTATCACATCTTGCATCTAAGCTAGAGGCGGTACAACAGGGTACTAGAGCCTCCATGCCCATCCATATCACATTTTGTATCCAAACTAGAGGCGGTACAACAGGGTACTAGAGCCTCCATGCCCATCCATATCACATTTTGTATCCAAACTGGAGGCGGTACAACAGGATGCTAGAGCCTCCATGCCCATCCATATCACATTTTGTATCCAAACTGGAGGCGGTACAACAGGATACTAGAGCCTCCATGCCCATCCATATCACATTTTGTATCCAAACTAGAGGCGGTACAACAGGATACTAGAGCCTCCATGCCCATCCATATCACATTTTGTACCAAGCTAGAGGAGGTACAAGAGGGTACTAGAGCCTCCATGCCCATCCATATCACATTTTGTATCCAAACTAGAGGTGGTACAGCAGGGTACTAGAGCCTCCATGCCTGCCCGTATCACATCTTGCATCTAAGCTAGAGGCGGTACAACAGGGTACTAGAGCCTCTATGCCCGTCTGTATCACATCTTGTACCACCTCTAGCTTGGATACAACAGCGTGCTAGAGCCTCCCTTCAGGAAGTCAATTTTCCACAATAAATTCTCCTTTTGCTCGGATATTGTGATCTCTTACTGAGATCAGTGTTACAATCACAAAGAAAGTTTCACTCAATTCCAACAACTCCTCCTAGGGGGAGGGGGGGGGGGGTGGAGGGACTGTATTGTTTTTTGGCAATGCTTGTATTCTATACACTTGTCATCGTCTGCATCCTTGTCACAGTTTAAATAACTAAATCTTACACTAAATAGCAGAACTGTCTGTTCACATTCTCAAGTTCAAAACCCAAAGACAACATAATATCCTTGTCAGAGGCTTCCGGGATGTCCTGTTCTTTCCTACAGTAAAGGAAGCTGCCTGCTCTTCATCCAGACGGCCATTTACATGCATTGTCCTTCCTTTAGGGCTGCCAAAATAAAGGCTAATACAGCCTTAAACATTAAATACTGTATATTAGGAGTGAACCACAAAATGCTCTTAGTGTATGATTCAGCTATGACAGAGGACTTTGCCCATGTTAGACTCTTCCACCCAGTCTTGGTCTTCCCTGAAGCAGATCCGGGAGTCGGTCAGCAATACTTAGGCTACCCAGAAGCTCACGTACTGCAGCATGAAAGGGAAGAAACCATAGTCTAATAGTATGCATCTTGCATCAGCCCTTCTATCTATTTAGGTTGGGGCAACATGGTAAACCCGTCACCTGCAGTACTGCTCGCAGCAGACAATGCTGTCACAGCGCTGTGTTCACTTGCCCATTATTTTACATTTTAGTATTTTATTTAAATATAAAACAAATGTTGTACAATGTAACAATCATATGGATATATATGTATACTACAAGGCCTCTATCACATGGGCAATTGTGATATTGGCGCAAGAGAATCACAGCAATAGCGCATTTGTGTTCTGTGAACTATCTCGTTTTCTCAAAGAGACATCGCGATTTTGTAGTGCTCTTTTGGCTGGATTTTTTTGTGGTGTAGGGGCAGGGCTGAAATATAAGCCCTTTTAGCATTAAAAAAAACAAAAAAAGAACAATACATCACCTAACAGGCGCTGTCAGGTCCGCCACACTTCCTCTCTGCAGATTCGGCAGGCTCGCTTGTAGTTTTCAGCCAGCACTTCCTGGTCAGAGGTTCAAAAACCCCACCTCCGAGCAGCGCTGGCTGTGATTGGTTCTTGAGCACTGCAGCTCCGCCAATCACTGCAGCACTTGATAAACCAATCACAGCCATTCAATGCGATGACTGATTGGTTCTCGAGCACTGCAGCTCAGCCAATCACAGCTAGCACTTCCTGGAGGTAGGAGTTTTTGAACCTCCAAACCAGAAGCACTGGCTGAAACCTACAAGCAACTCTGGAGCTGCTGAGGAGACGTGCGCCGGAGCTTACGCCACCTGTTAGGCCTTATTTTAGAGGAAACAGTAAAACTTCCTACTGTAAAAGTTGCATTGCACAAAAACTGCATTTTTGTATGATGCGATAAATAAGGAGGCTCCATATGGAAACATGGGCTACAAAACATCGCAAATCGCGGCTGCATAGAGCATGCTGTGATTTTGTATTCTCGCAACGTAGCAGCCTACAAAATATCTGTACTACAAGTACTGTCACATTGCGAGAAAATGGTGAGGTTTTTGTCACCCGTGTGAAACCAGCCTAAACAGTATGAATAACGCCAGGGTAAGATATGAATGTGGAAGAACTAGTTTACACTGTATAGGCCGGGCTCACTAGACAGTGAGCGCCGACACAGCAGGTAGGCAATGACATGCATACTTGCTACATGCCAACAATCCCCTCTCTTTCGGAACTGAGCCTCTAGATCATGCAAACTCGAAGGCCCTACATGTTCTATTGGTGATAAATCTGTCAATCGGGGACCACAGTGGCTGAGCTGTCATTGCCCCTCGTACCACTACTAGGTCCATGTCCAAACTAAACCAGGAGTTGTTGCTGAAGACAATACATTTCCACTCTGCAGCAGTCCAGTTTCATCATTCACACCACTAAAAACTGTATTTATGGTATGAGCTTTGTTCTGGTATCCCTGGATATTTCTGCACTTACGTTGGTTCCGGTATGGGTATGCTGCTATCTTGTTGCTTCCAGCACAAGTAGAATACAGGCAAACTGTCCATCAGTGCAGAATGTCTTGTTCATTTCTTATGATGGGGGCTAGAGACACCAAAAAAAAAATTACACAAGGGGTTCCATGTGACTCAAGGCTGGTAGTGCCTGCAGCTTAGCTGTCCACCGTAGAGCTGGACCTTCACTAACCACCACCGAGTTATGAAAGGACAGGCAGAGCAAAAAAAGAAAAAGGCACAGGTATCACTACTCAAGGCTCTGCACATGGAAGGCAGACCGCACAATGTACGCTTTGCTGGGGTGCAGGGAAAGACAGCATCAACAGCGGCGGGTGGTAAGATCGCTGAATGCACACACCTGTTCTACTCCTATTGCTTTCTATGGGCTCCATAGAAGTACATTGACATGGTCAAGCATGTGCAGGAAGTAGCAGAAGATAAAGTACGGAAAGCCCTGATCAGATAAAGACAAGCACACAGCCTCCCTGCAAAGACCAGACCATATACAGGATAAAAAACTTTGACCACTTACCAATTTGAGGACATAGAACACGGGTACATTTACCACCTGACACTGGCACAGTAATTTCAGTTGAAGTATATTAGAAAGTGTTTTCACTTTTAAGATATAAAAAGTTATTAAGGACAATTTGGTTAATGGGAAAAATCGGGACCAGAGATTCAGCTTTTCTTTTTCTTGGGGAAGAAAGAGCAATAGCTTAAAAAAAGTTCGATTGACACAGCCGTATGAGATCTTGTTTCTTGTGGGACAAGTTGTAATTTTTAATAGTGCTATTTAATATCCTGTATAAAAAAAAATTTAAAAAAGGGGGGGATGGGGAAAACTATCAACCATGGTTAAGTGGGTTTAGTTTTTACAGGGTTCACACTGCAGTAAAAACAACATGGCCCTTGTTCTGGGATCAATACGATTACAGCGATACCAAATTTATAGAGTTTTCTATTTTTAATTATTTACATCACCATATTCTGAAACCTGTAACTTTATTTTATTTTGTGAATTGGCTATGTGAGGGCCTTTTTTTTTTATTGAACCCCCACAGGGAATTTGAACTTGTGATCAGTTGATTACTTGTACTATACACTGCAATAAATAGCGATTTCTGATATTGCCTTTCATGCCTTGCTATAGGCAGGACTGAGAAAGCATCTGTGTGTGGCATACCTAGGAGCCTTCAGAAGGCTCCAGGCTGCTATGCTAGCCCATCAGCTTTGACTGTGGCACTCAAACAGTTAACTCCCGGGTCCCACTCCATACACACTTCAGGAGCGTAGGATGTTTATAGTTGTTCAGCAGTCCTGAAGAGGTTAAGCTTCTAGGACTGAAGCCGCTATATTGACTCTACTTTCCTTAACGGTTTGGTAGTTCACCACAGCAAGGCACAACAGACCCTGTTTCCTTCCATCTTTCACTGTGCGCAGATATATTTAATTAGGCTAGAAGGAAAGAGGTTCTAGAGACCACATCGCCAAACATCACATGATTCACGGAAAAGACCGGTGAATATCAGACAGATCTATACATATGTTTCATGGACTACAGCAAGGCTTTCGACTGCACTGAATATGTCAAGCTCTGGCCGGCCCTGCATCACTTGATCAAGCTTATCAGATCACTGTATATCAATGAAGAAGCAATGGTGCCAACACTATGGTGGTACAAACTGGTTTGGCACGGGTGTGAGACAGGGCTACATATTGTCCCCATTTCCCTTCAACCTTTATGCTGAGGGGATCATGAAGAAATTAGACCTGAACTCGCCCAACATTGGAGTGAAGATCGGAGGAAGCGCCATCAACAACTTCATATGCAGATACGACTGCTGGCTGAAAGAAAGGAGGACCTAAAAAACATGATAGTGAAAAGAAAAAATAATGAGACTGCAACTTAAGCTTAAACAAAAAATCATAACAGCTGCTATTGGAAAATGGAAGCCTAAAATTAACAAAAAAAATTTGAATCAGTTCAGGAATTACTCTTCCTTTGATCAAAAGTCAACCACGATGGTGAATGAAGCCCAGAAATCAAGCATAGGCCCACATTGGGCCGCTGTGCAATGGTTGGGATGATTAAGATGTGGAAGAGCAAAGATATCACTCTAACTACCAGAAGCAGACTAGTTAGAGCCATCGCCTTTCTTATGACGACATACAGGTCTAAGAGTTGGACACTAAGAAAGGCCGACAGAAGGAGACTAGAACTTGAAATGTGCTGGTGGTGGAAATTATTATGAATACCATGGACAGCCAGGGTAACAGAGAAGGGCTGGATCGCATAAAACCAGGAACATCACCAGAAGCTAAAGTCACTAGACTGCGACTGACTTACTATGGCCACGTCATGTGTGAAAACTCGCTAGAGAAGTCAATAATGTTGTGAATGGCCAGTGAAACCAGAAGGGCCAACAAACACCACGCTGGCTTGACATCATCAAAATAGATATCAATTTTGACATCAGCAGTTAAAAGAAGCTATGCTCTAGAGCCATGTGGGTGGAAGAGTTGAATGACCTCATGCGCTTTGATGAGCTGGGAGCGGAGGAGGGTGACACCCAAGAGAATTTCTACCACACCTGGCAGACGTGGATCGCCTTCAGGTCCGCTGAGAAATTCAAAACCTGGGTGGAGTCGGGACGACTATAGAGAACTCGGAGACGTACCGAGGAGAAACCCGGGACCTGGGTGTGGCCCTCCTTTGAGACCTACTCCATTACTCCAGACCGCTCTCCGGTAAATCACCTAACCCCCTTCCCTCCCCTCCCCCTCCCTTTTTTTTTTTTTTCCCCCCCTATTATACTTGTCTGTCAGTTTTGTCTTTGTCTTGGTTTTGCAGTTAACATGGGTAGACAGTAATTACTGTCCAAGAGGGGAGGGGGAAAAAAAAAAAAGGAAACATATTTGATTTCTTGATACGGAAGTACGTTTATTCGCAGCTGGCGACACTAATCTACAACGTTTTAACTGTACTCATTTTTGGATAAACGTATGTTTACCACCTTGAAAATATGTAATAAAAATACTTTTTGAACGAAAAGAAGCCATGCTCGACAGGGAAGCATGGAGACGGTTCGCATATAAAGTCACCAAGAGTCGGATACGACTAAATGGATAGACTGATTGATTCGGCAACTAAGGGTTCAACATAAATTGCATAGCCAAAGATCTCAGTGTGAGCTTGCATTGCAAGTAATGTAACTGAATGTGGTTGCAAGTTGCCCCGACCCAATCACTGCAAGAAAGAAAGCAACAGGTTTGGGTTTTTGTGACCGCTGAGTTAACTGCTCATGTCTTAGCTAGGAATAGTAGTCCTACTTATTTTATTACTGCTCCTCAGTTAGCAGTCCCCAACAGGCTTTTCTGACCTGTCAAACTGGTGTGAAAGTCTTTTGTGGGAAAGTATGCATAAAGTAGTTGTCCCGGGCTTCAAGAAGGGTCTTAAATATAACCTTTATTATAATTGTGACTTTATGGAGATGTTACATTTAGGATACTTCTGCAGTAACATTGAGTTTGCATGAACAAGCAAACAGAATTTCTTAATGCTACCCACCCTCAAGATTTTCCGGTGAACAGTCCCCAAGGTAAAGGCTACATGTAACACTTTACATAGTGGAACATGTGGCATCACTTATTGGGGAATAGACAATACACATAGCATCCATTCACAACACACACCGGATCACACAAAGCACCAGGTTAGAAATCCATCTTCTCATTCATAATGCATTCATACATTGGTGTTAATTACATTTATAATAGGAGCAGCTGTTCATTTCCATACAGCCATATTACCCCCCAAATTTACAGTTGTTCCAGGCAGAACAACAATTTGGTCTAAATGCTGTTCATTAATCCCAATTAACATTCTGTGAAGAACATTAGATTTACCACAATGCTGCTGAAGACGTCTACAATGTTCCCAGCTTTGTATTTGTAATATACTACAGAAAGCTCCCAGTAGCCGCGTAGAAGTATGGCCGTGCATTTAGAACAGTTCCTTTACAGTCTTTACTTACCATGGGGATCATTTGTTATAACCTACTCCTACTACCGTTTATCCTCCAAAGGGGTTTCTATGAACATCATCTATTACCAATGGCAAATGTGTTCTTACACACTGAGGCACTTGCAGAACACATCCCCTTTGAAAAGGAGAACACCCAGTTGTCAATCCTATAATTGTATGAATAATTTAACAGTGGAACCTTACCATACAGAGTTCTTAAAAAAATATGTTCTGGACTTGCTATATTATGAGGAATGGTTTACATAAAGTCGGAAAAACAAAAAAAGGGCCAGGGAGTTTTTTTTTTTCTGTCAATACCCCATGCAGTAACACAAGTAACCAGCATATATTCACTTCTGACATTTTACAGGACATAACAGGCCAACAACAGAGCTTAGTGATCGATTTCTGATCTGTCACTGGCTGCAGTAGCCTGTGATGTCCCCTAAAACAGGCAGGACAGCAGTCTGTAAAACGGGAGTGGAGGACCGGGCAGTGGTGCAGGACACAGCGGGGAGTGGCGAGTACATGCCAGTTATGTTATTACATGGGAAACATGGTTAACATTACATTAAAGAGGTGGTCAGAGACAGGAGTCTATATCTATATCCCTTTCACAATGATTAGTACTTTCCATCAGGAAGCTCGCCGCAATTAGAAAAACCTATTCCCAGCTCTTGGAAAAACCCCTAAAATTTGTATGCATGTTCTTACAGTTGTTATTTCGCATTCACCAGCTGCCCACCCCCTTAGACAGCCGCAGCTCTGATGCAGGACATTTTTTTGAATTGTGACGTCAACCATCAAGTCTTATTGGTCAAGAGGGCCAATTGCCGATGGTCACGGTGATGACACCCAAGTAGTGACTGTCGGATATGTTGACGGGATAGTATGGCTTTATGGAAAGTGAATCATTCCGCTTCCACACCAATGATACAAAATACCACCGGGATCCGATCCCATTAATGTTCAACCACAATTATTTGACACAAGAAAGGCAGAAAAAACATGGGAGATAAAGATTCCTTTGTTCCACAGCTTCTTTATTTATTTGCTCTTGTCTGCAAATAAGAGGACTGACCTAACACAGGTAAAAGTTAAGCGTTTCTACGCTACTCTAATAACCCTTGTACACACTGTTGGTTGATTGGCTTTCACCATTAGGTATAGACACACTGATACTGAACACAACTTCATTTTTAGTGCTACAGCCTTACACCTACATAAGATTGTTAGATCTTCAGCTACATATTGTTGCCAGTTACATCATATACACATACAGGAAAAATACAAGACTTCATTGATTTTCACAATATTTAATTTGTACACTAATGTAACTATATGCAACTTCTGAAGACAATTGAAGGTACAAGAAAAGGTTCAGAGCACGCTAATAGTTTGGTCCGATATTATCGTAATGTAGTGCTTAAAATTTCTCCTTCCCGTTTAGAGAACAAGGGAAAAAACATGACGGACGTCACATGCACACACTCACTTGTGAACAAGTTTAGAAACAGTTTAACTGCTGTACACCCCCGGTATGTCAACCATACATGTCTAATAAGGCTATTATAATACATCTATATGCAGCATTAAATCTGTCGACACAGCCATTCAGAAGTCAGCACCGTATATACATATGTATATATAAACAGTTGGAAAACAGCAGATGCATGGGGGGGGGGGGGGGGGGGGAATTAAAAAGTGCCATTCCAAGGCTGCACATAAAAATAATATAACATATTTACAAAGCTTGGAAAGTCAACTGCAAAATAAGTTATTGCCAATGCCCTTTAAGAACAAAAAATATGGCCGTTTTTATACATTACAGTAAAATTTATCACTTTATATAATCTCTTTCTCTCTCTTTTTGCATTTACAACATATCCTGGCCTGAGTGTTGCTCAGCCAAACCTTTTCTATGGCTTTACCATGTTAAAAGGGTAATAAATAAAGCATGCTAAAAATGTGTATGTCCATTTGGTCATGAAGCTATCCGGCTAATACCAACTATACATGTCAGCTTAGTAGGTGAACAACCAGATAATAGGGGAGCGGTGAAGGGTTCGGAGAGGCGAGGGGACCAGTGTTGGACTACATCATTCCTGTCCATGTTGAAGATCTTTGGTTGGTTGTTGACGGAGCACAGGGACCAGTATGGTAGACGGTTGGCCGACATCCCGATCCGTCATCTTCTCTACATTTCGTGCTGCTTACCTTTCTTTTGAATATAACTTTTTTGAGAGAAAGCCAATTATAAGCTTTCATTATGTACGATAATGGAGCTCGTTTATATCTAAAAACCAGCAACGACACCGGGGCAGAGTTTATCAAAATGTAGCTGGACCCTACAACAACGATGACCATTCTTAGGACTTATTTAGGGGGAACATCTGGGGAAAAATAGGATGATGCCAGTAGATTGAAAACTAGTGCAAAGGGGAAAAAAATATTCTTTGATCCACATCAATCACCGGTCAACGATCTTGGGTTTTAAAAGTGCAATGTTTCCCTCAGTGAATGTCCAGCCTTGAAGACCATTTTGTTTTGGGTTGGTTTTAATTAGTGATATATTTTTTTTATAAATCCTTGTATAACCCCTTTATAAACTGTCACCTGGTGAGTCGGAAGAGCCATTTCTGCCCGAGATCCGATGAGCCGTCATGTAGTATTGCGGCCCTCTTGTATCAGACGTCACAGCTGAGGATCTGGCTGTCAACTAGTTATAATAACTAAGCCAGCCCCTATTTCTATCGATGTCGATGCAGTGACAGAAAGATGAGCTGACCTAGGGAGCCGATGGCCAATCCCTCAGACGTCACCAACACTAGAAAACTGCAATAATATTTCTTTTAATTCCTATATAATCCCTTTAACCCCTTAATGACGCAGACTTTTCCCCCCCATTTTTGTATTTTCCTCCCCCCTTAAAAAATGGTAACACCTGTATTTAGCCATTGACGTCGCTGTATGAGGGCTTGTTTTTTGCGGGACAAGTTGTATTTTTCAATGGTGCCATTTAATGTACCATATAATGTACTGAAAAACCTTTAAACAATTCTAAGTGGAGTAGACTGAAAAAAAGGAAAAAAAAAGATTCCACAGCGATACCAAATTTGTATTTTTGTTTTATGGTTTAGATGTTTTTGTTAAAGATGGCAAAAGGGGGGCGATTTAAACTTATTACTTTATTGATCTTATTTTAATTTTATTAATTGCAAAAACAAAAAAACTTTATTGATCTTATTTTTCCTTTTTTTTTGTGGGGCCACAGCCAACAATACTTTGATCGCTCCTGCAGTATGATGTAATGCCATAGCATTACACCATACTGTAATCTGACAGGCTGTCTATCAAGCCATCCCATGGGGACGGCTTGATAGGCAGTCTGCTAAGGCAGCCCTGGGGCCTTTCAGAAGGAACCCGGCTGCCATGATACCACTACGGTTTCCCTGCGATCTCGTGGGGGGGTTGACCAGGACCACCGAACATTGTTCAGGGGATCTAAATGCCGCTGTCAGAATTGACATTTAAAGGGTTAATAGCCACGATCGGCCGCGCGGCTGATTGCAGCTATTGCCCGCGGGTGTCAGCTGTAATAAACAGCTGACGCCTGCGCTGTATGAAGAGAGGTCGTCCCGCGATCCCTCTTCATACATAGGTCGCCGATACAGGCCGTCAAAAAGGCGTATTGGCGGTCGTTAAGGGGTTAATGCATCTTAGTACCAGGTAAACAGACCTGCGGCTGCTATAGAAGTTCCAAACTCCCTGGATAAGGTAAATAATGGCTAAAGGGTAAAAATACGTGTGCCTGCAGCCTCCGCTAGAGGAGCTTCGCTCAAACATTGAGGAGGTTGACGAATTTTAGGAATGATGATTATCGTTTGCCTTCGCTCGTTTTAACAAATTTTTGAACGATAATGGTTCAGTTTAAATACGAGCCAACGACAGCGACGAACAATTTCTCGTTTGAATGAGCCAACAATGCATCAGTCTAAACAGGCTGCACGAGAGCGAACGCGTTAGCGGTGACGTCACTCCTCGTTCAAACAAAAAATGGCTCGTCTAAAAGGACCCTGAGAAAAAGGAAATAAAATAACCCCCAAACCAATGAAGCCGTACTCACCCGTCCTCTGCCACAGCAACCCTGCATTCTCTCCTGCGGTCCCCTGACGGTCTCGGTCTATGTCCCTGCGGCAGTGACGTTTTGTACTGCTGGCAACTGTTGCATTTGTTTTCATCGAATCAAGGGCCACAGCTAAAGTGGTACTCCCTCCCCATCCTCTGCCCTGGCTGTCCAGCACTGCAGCTCCACAATCCCCCTCCAGTCTCTGCTTACATGCAGCCAGCCGTGAAGTCTCATATGGCTGTTGACCAATGCAGCGGTCATGTGCCAAACTCCGTGCATCATGGTTCCCATCATGGAAAGGTGATGCCAGTAGTAAGGGCATGTAACCACCATGGCCACTATTTGGCAGCAGCAGTCACATGCTGTCCACATGCAAGCAAAGACAGGGACAATAGAGCAAGTGCTAGATCACCAAGGCAAAATACAGCTTTTAATTTTTTTTATCACAATTGCAAACCACACCCCGCCCCCCCCCCCCCCCCCCCCCAAAAAAAATAGATACTCTTTAAAGGTGTTGAACTTCAAACATCCTGCAGGAAGCTCCACCCAATTGCAGTTTGCCATTGTTTTATCGTCTATGTGTATGCGGAGAACTTACAGCACTTACAAGCAGCACAAACCACTTGACGGGTGTGTTCACCAGTAGTGTCATTTGGTGCGTCTCTGCACCAAAATCTGCAACATATTTCGAGCTGTGGATTTTCGTGCGGATCCTCAGCAGATTTCACCCTTTCATTTGAAGGCGTGAGGTTTGCTGTGGATTTTCTGCACCAATTCCGCATCATGTGAACGCACCCCCAAAAATATGTAAAAACGATTCATCTCAGATCAGTCAGTCCTAAACTGGACACGGTGTTAAAAGTTGGACATTCATTGTAAATTTCCAAAAGTAATCAGATTCCATATTTCCCCCTTCAGAACTTTTTCACCTTCCCAGGCGGCGCCATGACTGAACCCGGCTGCTGTAAACTATGAATGGGCTTTATGGGGTAATCAGGTCATCCTACAAGTCATTGTAGCAAGCATTCCGCACCTTTGATTACAGTAACTACCCTAGGATTAGATCCATCTCTTTATACAAACCAGAAAGTAATTTGATTTAGAGCAAAAAAAGTTATACAAATAATTTATGTCTATTAAGCTTTAAAAATTATATTTATAGATACTATATATCGTATAAGATCATATATGGAAAAATTACTTTACATATTCGTTTAACAATAGGATTCTGGGACCTACTTGGCTCTGTAAACTACCACATACTAGTGGTTCATCATCAATCAAGTAAATGGTCTAGTGGAATTAAGGACACATATGAATTTCTGTATTAAAACCTGTAATGATGGGGCTCACAGGACCCGGGGGGAAGGGGGGGGGGGGGCCGGCGGTGAGGTGGGGTAAAAGGGGGGGGAGGTAAAAGGGGAGGTGGGGCAATGGCGGAGGGGGAGGTAAAAGGGGAGGGGGGGCAATGGCAGAGGAGGGGGGCAAAAGGGGAGGAGGGGCAAGAGGGGGCAAGGGGGGGGGAAGAGGGTAATAAGGATTGTCTTTCCTTTATGTAAAAAAAAAAAAAAAAAATGAAGGTTGCCGTAATCTTTTGGGATAATACTTTATATTGGAGGCCGATCAGACAAAAGAGGGACTTAACGTGTTCAAACACTATTTCAGTGCAGATTTAATTTGTGCAAGCCTTGGAATATAAGAAGCCACCCTAGAAGAGGATTCTACAACAAAACATTATTGCTTTGGTTCTCTCTCAGACACACAATAATACACCACAATCACAATAGTAAGGACTGGAATTATGAGAAAAAAGAAAAAAATATAAGGAAATCTAAAAAAAAAAAAAAGGTCTCCTTAGCTTAAGTGCTGAAAATGAGATTTGCAAGTGCTCCTCACAAAGTATGTTTGAAGGTCGCACTCAAAAGCGATTCCTTTTTGTTTTCGTTAAAACAATTGAAATTTACACAGTAAAAATATTCAAAATGAGCTACAAAAAAAAAAAAAAAAAAAAGGGTCAGCGAACAGCCTGCATATAAATACGTGTGCCGCCGATCTACCTGGCAAAAAAAAACGGTAATAAATAACTGCCTGTGAAGCCCACTTTAAAAAAAAAACCAAAACAGACAACAAAATGGCATAGACAAAAACAGTAAATGTTCTCAGCCTTGAACAATGGCGCCACACTGCTATGTACATCGAGCGACTGCTAAATAACGTGGCAACAGCTTGCCTGACTAGCGGTACAGAATAGTCCCTCCTTAGGATTCCGTTGGATATTCACAGATATAGTTTTTTCGCAAAGAGGTAGCTGTAAAACATTGTTCTTGAAGTTCTTGCTCTTCAGAAGTTGGAGTTCATTAGCCGTGTCTGACATTTGGTCAGAGAACAATTTTATACTGCCGGTAGGTGCGGTTTTACTGGCAGCGCCATTGGAGCTAATGCACATCTTCCAGCTGGACTTCTCCTGCACTTTGACACTTGAGAATGACAGATTTTGAGGGTCAATTATATACTTGGCCCCATTATGGATTTGGGAGCCTAGACACAAACCCATGAGTTTCAGGCTTTCTACTAGTTCTCCTGCACTTCTTGGGGACTGTTGCACTGAGTTTCCAGAACCAGCGCAAGTACGGCTGTTCCCAGAGGAATTGTTGTTGTTACCGCCAGAAGTATTGGACGGACTGCCACCTCCTTTGCTATCACTTGGACTGGTCTTGTCAACACCTGTACTTCCATTGCTTGGTTTACCTTGTCCTCCTCCATCACCTTGATTGCCTGGTGGACCTTCGCTGCTGTCTCTTCTGTGCCAGGAATAGGTAAAGCCACTATCTTTATCCAGCCGCCTCCTGCTCTCAGAGTCGTCATCACTTGTTTCCGAACTGCTGCAGCTTGATCCCCGACCTTGACTTTTCCTTCTGTGGTATCTTTTATGCACAGTACCAGGAGATGCGATGTTCATTTTTAATCTACTTAGCTTTGGGGGAAGATTTTCATCCATATCAAACTCATCATCAGATTCTCCTTCTTCAAAGATCTGGTTGAGGACTGGGGCACTCTTCCTAGATGTTAGACGATTTGTAACGGAGGGTTTGCGACGCAAAACAACTTGTGTGGCAAGGGGAATAGGCTTCTTATCTTCTTCATCTTCCTCCTCATCTTCTTCAACTCTGAAAAGACATTTCCTCCCACTTGTTGATGGGTTCAGAGCCACAGGAGGTACACCGGAAGTTGCTGGGCCAGGAAAATCTGTCACATCCTCCTTTTTCAGTGGTTCCACAAGACCTTTGTTTCGGTGGCCATTCAGCACATTTTCTGCACTGCGTGCTGGTGTAGGTGGTCCGGACACATGGGCTATTGAAGCGGCCGTTAGATCATCATCCAAGTCTTGTGGAACATCAATCTTTGTGGGCCATGATTGCCTAAGGAACAAAGTATATAGAGTTATTGTAAAGCACCAACACCACACTACAATAGCAACAGACATATATGGACACTGTTTTGCAACCCTCCAATTTTAGGACAAAATTCTACGACAAGATCGGAGGTGGAGGGCCTGTACTACCCGCAATTCTTCTCTGCCACCCCTTTGATCCACCAGGTCCTGGTTTTGGCCATTCCAAGATGGCCAATGTGATCTTCTGACTACCTAATCCTTTACAGTGCATTGGTAGTATTCAATTATACCAAGGCATTATGTCTGCGCTGACTGGCCATAGTTGTTCACATGGTCAACACTGGCCAATCAGAAAGAAGTGGACATTGTAATAGGTAGTTAAAAAATTGCTACAGCCATTTTTGACAGCTGAAAATGGAACTAGCGGATTGGAAAGGGGAAAAGAAAAAACTGGAGGTAGTACACTCCCCTCCCAGTCCTGTCCGAGGACAAAATTTTGTCCAAAATTGCAGGTTTTTAACTAATTCAGAAATAGGTGTTTTTAATGAATTGTAAAATTCTTGCAACTTCGTTTGTGGTCACAAAATAATTGGATCCCCTGTAGTTCTAAAGCCAATTTACAGATTACATTGAAAATAAATTGGCCTAAGGCAATATTCTACAAGTTTCATCTCAGCATATACATTTTGGGCCTTTCTCTTCTGCTGTTAGACACGTGCAAGGGCCCCAGCTCTGTTTGTAGTAGATTGATATTTGACTTTACTTGATTACAGTTCTCACTTAATAGGCACAATGAGAACAATCCCAGGAGCTGGCCGGTCTCTGCCCCTCGCTACGCCACTTCCAGTTGCTATGATACAAAGAACCACCACAGAACCGGCGAGCAGTCACATATTTGCATTGTACAGATTCGGTGCATATACAAAGCAGAAATAGAATGCTCGTTTAACCCATATCTAGCACTTTCTATTTAACCATTATCATGCCTTTTTATTTAAAGACCACCATTGGGGGTTCATGCAACATAAGCACAGAATATAGATGTGCTAATGATAATCAATCTGCCATTTAGTAGCCAACAGACCTGGAATACATTGATTGCTATGGACTGTTCTGGTTTTCATAAAAATTTCCCTACATTCGCCCCAGGAACTCACAACCGCGTCCCTCAATTTGTATGCAGCTGTGTACTACCAATCTCGATCCTCTAGAAGCTTACTGTATGTGAAAATAACTTGTCAATCATTTTACAGTCTTTTTACCAAGAACGTTAATTAGAAACTGTGCCTTTAGTGCTGGAAATTCCCAACAGAAATGCATATATTTTGTAAGATTGATTCTTACATTTCAAGTTTCTAACAATTCATCAGCCATTACCTTCCCCCTTGGGGGCAGGAGACTAATTATTGGAGCCAACAACGGTCATGGTCCTTTACAAGGCGGTTCCTCAATGTGACCAACCTCTATTTACAGTCCATCGTCAATAAATGAGCTTTATTCAAAAAAATACGTATAAACAAACTACTCATGAACTCGCTACTGCTGTTGACCGGGTCGGCGCCTTTATTCAATAGGGAGCAGGAAAATAGGATACAACATGGGGAAAATCAAACATGTTGGAACTTGAATTTCATCAATGGAAGCATCAGAGGATCATCCCACTAAAGACCTGAGAATACAAGTGAACTTTGGCAGAACTGATGGGATCCACCACGAAAAATCTAGCGTCTCTATAGCACCCAACGATAGATTTATATATTTAAAGAGTAACTACACTTTCCGCTAACTTTTGACATGTCAAAAGTACCGGCAGTGGGGGTCCCGCTGCTGCTCCATTGATCGCTAGAAAGAGGAGGCTGCAGCGCTCACCTGGGCTCGGCGCCCCCTCAGCTGACTTTGTTGGGTTTTCGACTCCTTCCAGCAGCTATAGACGGCCTCAGATCTATAGCGTTTTCTATAGACTGCTATGCAGACTGTCTTCTGCTGCTGCCAAAAAGCAGTGAAGACACCCAAGGGTGCACAGTGCTCGGCCCTCGTTCTAGCCATCAGTGGCGGTCTCGGCAGCGGGACTCCCACTGATCAATTCTTTTGATGTCTTTATGACATGTTGAAAAAGTTAGCTGAAAGTGCAGATACTCTAATCGTATCCAATTAAAGTATCAGCAGCAAAAACTTGCAGGGTTCAACTCAAAGTGATAGAAATGCAGAGATCAGTACCTAAATTGGGCCTTGATGTTGCTGGGACTAGCAGACCGTGTCTGGATCTCCTTTTCTTGCTTTTCTCTCAAAATCCTCTCAGCCAACAAGAAGTACGTCGCTGTAATGTGGTTGTATTTATTGGTTTCCAAGGCACTGAGGAACAAACATAAAATGAGGAATATAAGAGCGATCTATACTAGGAAGCGCAGCAATATCTGTACAGGACTATTAAACACACACCAAGTTTAGTTCACGGATCAGAAGACAATCCTGGAGGGAAGCAGCAGGAACCACTTACTCAACAATGGCATCCCGATCTGCGATGTCCCCCAGAACCATCCTCTGTATAATGCTGTTGTGTTCCTCCTCGGAGAGGTTTTTGTAGGACACTAGAGGAATGTTGTATTTTGTCGCAGGTGACGGATCAACTCCTTGGAGCCAAGGATGGTTTTCGATTTCCTCTAGAGACGCTCTTCTCTTCGGGTCTCTCTGGAGCATACGTGTGATCAGGCTGGGGACAGATGTGACAAAGCGTTAGAACATAGGAGACCGCGCGTACACAACAGAGCGGGTATACAGATGCCGACTGTAAGAAGAATTATACACAGACATTAGTGTGAGCACTTAAAAGGTTATGCTTGTTTTACATGGCGCTTTTGGTTGCAGCGCCAGTTCCATCCCTGCCATCTTTGCAGAAAACTGCATAGGGACAGAAGTAGGATGGAACCAAAAAGTGGTCAATATATGAGACCGAGACCTATTTGATTTCTGTTCCCATCAATCTTTTAAACCTCATAGACACTTACCAGAGGCTTAAAAAAAAAAAAAAAAAAAAAAAAAGGTATTTAATCCATTAAGGACCAGGCACAGTAATTTACGGCGGCTGGTCCTGGGCTTAAAGCACCGCCGATAGTAAAATTACGGTGGTGCTTTAAGCCTTCTGCCCTCTGCAATCAATCAATCAGAGGCAGTAATGGGTTATCAGCTGTTCGTAACAGCTGATAACCCAGAGAAGACGACAGGAGGGGTGTTTTAGCTGTGCAGCGTGAGCACGGCAGAGCGGCCCCATTCAACGGGACAGAGAGGCAGACTGCGCAAGCGCGTCTAATCGAGGCAGAAGGTGGCTTCAGTCAGTGCCATGGAGACGGGGACGCCAACATCGGAGGGGGTAAGTATATAACTTCTGTATGGCTAATATTTAATGCACGATGTATATTACAAAGTGCTTAACCCCACTTGCTGCCGCGAGACAACCCCTTTAAGTACAGGTAAGCCCTTACTGACAGAAAAAGAAATAGGCCATCAAGGCGAGTTTGTGCAATTGAATGACTATAAAACCAGCAAAAGCGGCGACTGCTCACTGAGGCCAAATATATAGTTTTCATAATGGGTTAGACCGTTGTGTTGATCTGCGTACGTGAAACCATTGGCACCTACACATCACCAACACTAGGTAGCAAATGTACATCTTGGGTTATTTGTCAGCGAGGTCCACAAAAGGTCTTAATTGGGCTGCTAAAAATATACACAGGAGCCATTTTTAGCATGTGTACATAGGTGTATAAAAACTGCCTCCTAAAAACAACCTTTTTTTGCCCCACCGTAGCAGTCCTCAGTTACCCATGCACATGTTACTGCTTGGGGCATTTGTCCTTTTATTTCTATAGCTGCAATAGGGTTTAGAGTGTGTAGTTGGAAATTCATAAAAGGTAGGAACCCCCAGTTGTCCGTAAAAAGCCAAAATGAGGGGGCATGGAGGTAGTCGTTGATGCATCAGTCTGGACTACCTCAGGGACATCCAATCTCCGTGCCATGTAGAACATAGCTAAAATTAGGGCTTCAGGGTATGTCTAACCCTTCCCAAAACAGTGTCGGACCTCCTCAGACTTTCAGATTTCCCAGCACTACTCTAATGTCAGGCGAGGTCTAACAGATGTTTCTAACACTATGCAGAACAGCGCTCCGATGCATATGTAATATGCATATGCAAAACAGTGTCAGACATCAGAGCTCTGTTCTGCATACTCTATATGTCAATTGGAAATGGAGTATGCAGAACAGAGCTCTGATGTCAGACTGTTCTGCGTACGTATATTACATCTGCATCGGAGCTCTGTTCTGCAAACTCTATTCATTTCTAATTGACACAAGACTCATTTCTAATTTCTCTAATGAGATCTATCATTAGAGAAATTAGAAATGGAATCTTATAATATAAAATGTCCATACAAGTATTTACAGGATTACTACAAATGATCTTTTCGATGTGAAAACACTCATAATTCACGTCTAGCTTTCAAAAACATTGCTAAAAAAATCAGCACGACAGGTCATTTTTAGGTGTTTGTTGAGTAATTCCAAAGGAATCCACAAGGCGCTTTCCCACCCAACAATATATAATAGCTTGGGATTGTGCAGGTGGTGGGGAAATGGGATTGGGAAGGGTTAATACTATAGAAAGCCATTGCTGTCGAAAGCTATAGTTTTGAATAATCTGATCATTCAAATCTAGAAAGGCCAGCACTTACTCTTTGCACTCTTTGGACACATGCTTGGGCACCGTGTATTTACAGTCCATGATCATCGTCAGAGTTTCACTGTCGTTGGCTTCTTGGAATGGAGGAGTCCCGCACACCAGCATGAACAGGATGACACCCAGACTCCAAATATCTGAAAGGACAACAGAATCAAGTCAATCTATTAGCATTTATAAGTGCCAGGTCCTGTCCGAAATATCAGTCCTACACCTGGTCTCCGAGTACTTACAGGTCCCATCCGAAACATCAGTCCTGGTCTCCAAACACTTACATTACAACTCATAAGATCCATTAACCCTTTCCAATCCAATTTGTATTCTGGTTTTCCTAGGGGGCTTACTCTATTTCTGCTGTTATACAACGGCGCTATATGCTGGCTAAAGCCAGTACTGCATGAGGTGACACGTTGGATAGGCTCTGACAGCAGAGAGGCTGGCAATATACAGTAAGAGAACCCCGACGGATGTCTTCCAACGTCGGAGCTGTACAGCCTTAAATAATAATGTCTTCAGACGTCAGACAGTGGATTGGAAAGGGTTAAGATCAAGGGGAAAGGACTCAACAGCTGATCTGGTTTCCTGATCATAACTAAGCTTTTTAGGATTAATGAAATGCATAATAGTTGAACAGATTTCCCAAAAAGTAAAGGTGCTTTTACATGGGATGATCATCACTCAGTATAACGGCATGCACCAACTGAACAACGAATGAGAAGTCATTCACTTCTCATTCGTCATTCAGTTTCTGCATGCAGATAACCAATTGTATGGTTCCATGTAAACAGGCAGCTGGTCACTTATGAACGACTGCCTGCTTACTGCGAATAGAGGCGGGTGGGCGGCATGGAACGATCTGTGACCCGTCCCGCCTCCGGTCAGTGATGATCGGTCCCGTGTAAAAGCACTAAGACTCCATAAAAGATCATGTTCCTCCAGGGCAAAACAGCAAGTAGGTTTCCAACAACCTTCAGGTTTTAAGGAGAACTTGATGGATTACTACTAGGGATGAGCGAGTATACTCGCTAAGGCACTACTCGCTCGAGTAATGTTCCTTAGCCGAGTATCTCCTGGCTCGTCCCTAAAGATTCGGGAGCCGGCGCAGGGCGGGGAGCTGCGGGGGAGAGCCAGGAGGAATGGAGGGGAGATCTCTCTCCCGCCCGCTCTCCCCTGCTCCCCGCTGCAACTCACCTGTCAGCTGCGACGGTTCCCGAATCTTTCGGGACGAGCGGGGAGATACTCGGCTAAGGCACATTACTTGAGCGAGTAGTGCCTTAGCGAGTATACTCGCTCATCCCTAATTACTACGCAAAAAAAATAACGCTAATGCCCTGATGATTTACCATCATATCACCTGTTCTGCATGAACGGACCCTCATTATGTGCTATACAAGCGGCAGGAAACCATATAAATAGCTCCATCTATTAAAGCAAAAACCTTGGCATTCTGACAATCACCTCTGCATTCTTCTATAGTTTCCACTAGAAACATTTCCTCTAGCGAAAAATGAAAAAAACACAGTCCATGGGGGAACATAGGCTGCAATTTTTGCTTTAAAAAAAAACACCCTCTAAAAATGCAAAGCGTACAACAAGACATTATGGGATCACATTAAGGGTGGGTATTTGGGATCTGTACATCAGATTCTGAATATGCCTACACACCCAACACCAGCTCCATATTTGGAACCTTTTTCAGTATGGAACTAACAGATCCCCGATAAGGTCTTCTAGAATCTCCCAAAGTAAGGTAGATGTAAGCTTAGTATATCATCATGGCCATTTGGCAGCACATCTCCGATGAACCAGAGACTGCCTTCACATCTCGCTGGTTCCTCCGTCTGGAGGTTCCATTGCGGATTCGGCACAAAAAAAAAACGGAGGAAAAATAAAAATAAATAAAAAAAACAAGACAAAAAAAACAAGACAAAAAAAACGGGCAGCTGAGTGAAAACCGAACGGTCCCCATTATAGTTAATGGGTCCCTTCAGCGCCATTCTGTTCCATCGTAAGGCGGACCCGTTCGGCCAGAGGACGAGACAAACGGAACCCTGAGAGCCGATGTGGAAGAAGCCTAATGACGAGAGTCAGAAAAATCTGTATATTTAAGAGACGTTGTTGCAACAACCGTCCAAAAGGGGAAGTTCACAACAGTATATTGTAATGTATTGCTGCACACACCCATAACAACGGGAAACATTCAGCAAACAGCGTTAAGCTGAATCTCCCAGTACCCAGGAGGTGACAAGGGCCCCTCAGGCCATGTCTGGCACTCGGTATTTACTGTAAACCTACTAGTACATGTTACTACTCTCCGGTAGGTTTTTCTCACGTCCTCCTAGTCATTCACACTACAGAACGAGTCTGACTTTAATTTTCTTAAAATGTGTGTGGCATTTCCAAGAATTTTTGTTGGACGGAGCAATGTGTTTTTCATTTATAATGAATTGCAGTCCTAGCAGAGAGCAGCGGCGTACAATCCACAATGAGAAGATTGCGCAACGCTATGGCCTCGGGCATTAATGCATTGCAAGCCAATTTCAAATAGTAGCATGTACAATAGTATGT
The DNA here is from genome assembly GCF_035609145.1 of Eleutherodactylus coqui. NCBI lineage: Eukaryota > Metazoa > Chordata > Amphibia > Anura > Eleutherodactylidae > Eleutherodactylus > Eleutherodactylus coqui. The sequence continues at coordinate 43,749,885 of NC_089848.1, read as the reverse complement.
GGAGTTTTCAAAAAAGTTCTCCAAAACGGTTCCTTCACAGGGAATGCAATCACTAGAACAAACCCGTCAGGACATCTACCCCTAGGTTTGTCTTCAAAATACGACGACATGTTTGAAAGGACCCTTACGGATCGGCTAAGCATCACTCCACCTCTTTCTTCATCTTTGACTTATCGCCCTACCGTTGTTTCTGGTAAACCGTATTTTGAATTTTGTTTTCTTCATATATTGATCCCCAATTCTGATTAACACTTTCTAAGTAGGAGGTTTACACTTCAGTGTTAGCATGCACGTAGCGTAAAGAAAAACCGCCATCTTCCCACTGACTGCTAAACCATTTTTTATTTTAGGACCAGATCTCGTTTGCCTACAATGTTTCCTGCCACTTTCAGAGTCTGATACTAGTTCACTTTCGAGTGACCCCACCACCTGATGTCAATGGTTGACTTGACATTTGCTTGACAGTAAAGGAATGGAGATCGCCCACCCAATGGATAGGGTCACCGTTAGTGCTAATACTTGTCAGATTGATCTTCAAGACCCATCTGCCAAGTGCCATGCCTTCACATAAATTCCTGCTAATTCGCCTTGAGATTATTTTTGACGCTTGTCTGGTTACAAGGATTCCATAAACAAAAAAAAGCTTTCTAAATTTGAAGTGTACCTAACTTTTCAGATGACTTCTTAGAATAAGCTGTCATGTGTACATGAGGAACACCACTATTTATGGCCTTTATATGACTTGTATCCTGTATTTTTCCTTTCTGCAGGCTATATATCGGATTCTCGGTTCTCTCAGAGCTGGTGGGAGGAGGCTGGCTGCCATGCTGTGTTCTATAGACTATACATAGAATTGCAGATTCTGGACTCCAACTCTCTGTATCACATCACCATGAAGGAAACTATAGCAATACTGAGCAGTGGAGATGCAATTTCAGTAGCTAAAACATAGTAAACTGTCACCATTAGGCCTGCACGAGTCTGTCCTCTTCTCCTCCTCCACTCTATATACTTAAATACAAATGAGGACTCCTCTCCTCCACTTTCGGTTCTGCTGTTGTCCTGACACTTAATAGCAGTGTTCAGCAAGTTAGGACGATAGATGAGCAATTTTACTTACAGTATTCTGCTGGTCACTAACGTTTCAAATAACTTGCTAAATGGATGTTCAATCATATAAAACACAAGTACAGATCGCTTTATTTACCTGAAAATGATGTTTTTGACCTGAAACATCACTCTAAAGTGCTGGCCACTAAGATTCTCCCTTCTGATTTTCTGTCCACTGCCTGTTGTGGAATGAAGTCCGTCTTTAGTAACGGAGATACAACTGATTAAAGGAAGTGGAGGAGGGTAATAACTCATGCTGCCCATCGTAGTCTATAGATAAGCAAGGGAGAGGAAGAGGTGTAACCAACAGACATTCATAGATTGGCCTACAGCCATTAGGGATTGCTTAGAACCCCTTTATACAGACATTTGTCAGGCGCCAAAGCATCCGACAGTCATCCCAGCGACAATCGCTCTTGTGCTTTCAAACAGGAGCGATGATCACCCAGCAGTGATGCATTATAATGGTTTTCAGCCGTACGCCATTATTCACAATGAATAGGCAGTCGTTTGATTATTATATCTGCTGAAACTGAACAAAGAACAATAAAGCGGACAGCATTTACAGGGAACGATCATCATTGAGATTCTAGCGATCAAGCGAGAATATGAATGATAAAGAATTCAGTATAAGACGCTCCTTACTGGGTTATAGCTGATGGAATCACATCTACACTGCTCAGTACTTCCCTAGTGTCCTCCATGCTGATGTTACTTATCTGTGTGTTACAGTTAAGGACTAGAATCCTCAGTGCATAGAACACAGCATGACAGCAATCTCCTCCGACCAGCTCAGAGAAAACTGAAAATTGGAGATAGTGTCTGCAGAGGGAAAAATACAGACAAGTCATATAACGGCCAGAAATTATTACTCATGTATACAAATGGCAGCTCACTCCGGGTCATCTGAAAAGTTAGGTACGCTTTAATGTTAATCTCTACTTTTGTTGACCTTTCAATGGGTTTGGCAGAGTAAAAGGTTGCATGAAGTGCAGGTACCCATGTTCTGGATTGAAACGGAAGGTGAAAAGGTCTCTTTGAAGGAACACATTGGGTAAACGGATATACAGTTATGTCTATAGCAGAGCCTGAGAGGGAGGTGCATGACACCAGGGGGTGGATCATGCCAGCGATTCCAAGGGCCTGCACTAGACATTTTGCACCTACCCGACAAGAGAATTACCAGGAAGAATTCATTGTTCACCAAAGCTATATCAGAACCCACGTTGCCTTCCAAGCCTCCCAGGATTACTCCTGCAGGTATGGCATACCCACTCCTCAGAAATCACCACTTGCAGGTCAAGAATCAGCCCAAGTGCCAATGCTTGTTACGGTCATTCACACTGGCGGAGAATCACTGGACCGGGGGAAGAAGGATTGACTACTATTAAAGATGATTATTATTATTATTGCTACCCGCTTACATGGGAAGGTGGGCTGCTGACCAGCAATCATTTTTTATGCCAGGATGAAAGTTAGGGTTTGCCCTTACATCTCCTGACTGCCAACATATTCAGCCAGGGCAATGATCAGGCAAACACACATTCGGGCGGTCATATCGGATCATCAGGCTGTGTAAAACAGCCAAGGCCTGACAAGAGGCTGGAGAACATGGCCTATAATATGCAGTTTATCATAGGATTACATTCCTATTACTAGAAGATCAGCAAACTCAGAGGATCTCATGACATTCTGGAAGAGTGGAAAGAGGCTTTCCGCAGAAAATGTTCTAAAATTAAATTGTGCTTCCACTGGAAAAGAAAATAATGGGCATTTTGTTGCTTCACGTCTGTCTGTTATTCGGACAAGTCGCTGTCTCCTAGGATCCCAGCCACTAAAATTAGATCATAAGCTTGAATGGGCAGAGAGCGCCTGAAAACGTCTGTGTACCGTACAGCACTGCAAGACAACGGGGGCGACTGCAACCTCCCATCGGCACATAGAAAGTAGGAATGGGGATATCAGCTGCATATCAGCCCTTCACATCCGCCATCTGCATGTATACGGCCTAATTGTTGATGCACCATGCAGCTAGGACATATATGTAAATATTCGCCCTCCGCCAGTAAAGAGGTCGGGCCGCAACGTTGTCCGTTCAACCCGTCTGATGTAATGATCAGCTCTCAGCATGAACAGGGACACACATGGCGGTCAAAGCCAGCCGAATTACCAGACCCCAAAGAGAGAAATATGGGGACCTTTAATCCAAGGTATTCCAGTGATGGCCGCTTACCCAAGAGTACAATTTGGTATGGTTGTACACCAGAGTGCAAAATGCTTTCCTTCTAAAAATTTGGGTTTTTACTTCAATGTAATCATTTGAAGAAACAGGAAAAAAAAAAAAATTTGAATTTTATACAATTTCTGCACATTTTTTATCAGTATAAAATTAAAAGCGAATGTCCCCGTCCCATAAGAAAGCCCCATCTATGCCACAAGAAATAACATTTGGCATCAAGTAAAAAGAGAGCCTTAGGCTGCCTGTCCACGGGCGAATTTTCATTGTGTTCCCCGTGGCGATAAACTGCATAGTTTCTGTATAATTGCGAACCTCATGCGCTGGTGAGAAAAGCAAGTGTTTTACCATTGACTTCAATGGGAAGCATCGCACGGCATGACAGTGCTATGCGATGCCTTTTAAAGGTCCCATTAAAACCTATGGGTGAGGATTAGATGGAATGTCCAGTGATCCTGCGAGGAGAATCAGATTCTTCACTCACGGGCAGCGAGTGCGGAGAACAGTCAGCTCTCCTCTGCTCACGGGCGGTGGCTCCTGCGGCGAAGATCTGCCACGGGATGTCGCTACGCCCGGACAGGCAGCCTAAGAGTGAATGCAGACGGCCGGGGCAGACTCCAACTAAGATTCTCGCAGTGGGATGTGACCCATGCCCCTGCAGTGACCCGCAGCTTACCTTTTCGTTGCCTTTGCTCTGCGGATGTGCGGAGCCGGCACGTCAGAGGAGGCTCACATTAAAATAGAACATGCCGCGATTGTTACTGCGAAAGTTTTCCGCGATCAAAATCCCGTCTGTCTGCATAGGATTACATAAACCAATGCAGTCCTATGGCAGCGTGCAACCGTGGAAATGCCGCATGAAATCTCGCCGCAGAATTGTCGCCCGTCTGCATTTAGCCTTAGAATGTATGGTTTTGAAAATATGAAATGTGACATTTTTGGTATCAAAGTCGTTAATGTAACTGGTGTAGATGAAGCGGGCCGGTCAGCTCTCCAGGCAAGCCTTACTTATTAAAATACTTGCACTGTCCAATGCTGGAGCACATTTCCTTAGAATGCTGAATTCAGCCACTCCTCTGTTATTCCTCCTGGAAATGCGAGTATAACTTAACTATCCCTCTTGTAAAGTCCCGCTGTCCAATCAGCAGAGACTGCTTCATGCTCTACTGACACTGGCAATTTTACATTTTACCCTGTGGGGGCTTTGGCAAATACTGATGTGTTCTGTCTAAATCCAGAAGGGAAGGAACACAAGCCCTAATATAACCTGATCTTATTGACTTCATTAAAGGGGTTGTCCCGCGCCGAAACGGGTTTTTTTTTTTTTTTTTAACCCCCCCCCGTTCGGCGCGAGACAACCCCGATGCAGGGGTTAAAAAAACAAACCGGGTAGTACTTACCCGAATCCCGGCGGTCCGGCGTCTTCATACTCACCTGCTGAAGATGGCCGCCGGGGTCTGCTCCCTCCGTGGACCGCAGCTCTTCTGTGTGGTCCATTGCCGATTCCAGCCTCCTGATTGGCTGGAATTGGCACGTGACGGGGCGGAGCTACACAGAGCCGGCATCCTGCACGAGCGATCCCATTCATAAAAGAAGAAGACCCGGACTGCGCAAGCGCGGCTAATTTGGCCATCGGAGGCCGAAAATTAGTCGGCACCATGGAGACGAGGACGCCAGCAACGGAGCAGGTAAGTATAAAACTTTTGATAACTTCTGTATGGCTCATAATTAATGCACGATGTACATTACAAAGTGCATTAATATGGCCATACAGAAGTGTATAACCCCACTTGCTGCCGCGGGACAACCCCTATATGAATTAACTTTGATTATACAAGTTTCTGTATGCAAAACAGATCTTTGGGGGGGGGGGGGGGGGTTTAACAAAAAAAACAACGTGAGAAAATTGCAAGAGGCAGTGATGAGTTTGCAGGAAAAAGCATTGCTGATGCTCAGACATCATGGTGACATCAAATGAGTTAATGACCCTAAGAATAAAAAGCTTGAATGGCTGCATCTTTCTATGCTGCATAAATTACCAAAATGACAACTTCCTGCCCTACTGCTATTGGCCAAGGCTGCCCCACCGCTATTTGCCAAGGCTGCCCCACAGACTTCCTGATCTAAGCCCCTCCCACACATTGAGAAGATTAAGACTGATCTTCATGCTCAGTATTCCCTTTACTATATACAAGAGCTGTCAGAGGTGCAGTGATTTGGGCAGCCTTAGGCCTGGTGCCCACGGCCGTGACGGCCTCCGCAAGCGGGATTCCGCAGCGGAGCCCGTCACGACCCCCCCCCCCCCCCCCCAGAGACCCCATACTCACCTCCGGATCCGCTGCCTGAATCCCGCGCCGGCCGCGTCACGCCTGGTGGGGGAAGCATTTTCACGCCATCAGCGGAAGATAGCGTGACGGACGGCTTCCATTAACTGCAATGGAAGCCTTCTGCGCGTATACCCGCGACAAATAGAACATGCCGCGGGTGAGGACGTGTAATTTCACAGTGCGGAAGTCTGCACCGTGAGCATTGCGCTTTTAGGTTCAGTAGAACCTAATAGCTGCGGGGCAACGCGGCGAAACTCCGCTCGTGGGAATTAGCCCTTAGGCCTCATGTCCACTAGAAAAATACAATCCGCGCAGATTTGCTTTAAATTTTTTTTTTTTTTAATGCGGATATCCGCACCTATTGATAGCAATGTGGCCGACCTGCACGGAATCTGCACTGAAATGGAGCATGCTGTGTTTTTTTTTTCCCGCGCATGAAAAACGCAAATCAATTAAAATGCCATTTACAGGTGCAATTTAATTGACTGCAGATGGCCAATGATTTCCTATGGGCAAAATTTCACCCGCAGAATCCGCAGTTCAATTTTGCTAGTGGACATGAGGCCTTATACAGCCCAGCCCTGTAATCTGGGCAGACCTTGTACACTGACAGAACGTGGATAACGAAGCCTTGTACGAGCTATCAAAGCATCACAGTCTGCCGAAACACTCGCTCAGGGGGTCTCACAGGCCATTGGAACATCTATTAGCCACGGGACCATCCGTAGGGAACTGCATGCGAAGGGTTACCATGGATGAGCCGCTGCACACATCACAGCAGTGAATGCACAGAGGCGATGGTGCCTGCAGCGTTGGTCTAGGAGTTTAAATTAGAAGCAAGCGTTGTGGACAGATTAACCCCGGTCACCATCTTCCGTTCGGATGGCCACACTTTGGTGTGGTGGTTGTCTGCAGAGCGGTTTCTACAAGACTGCATCGTCCCAACAGTGAAGTTTGGAGGGGGTTCTGTTATGGGGTCGGGGTGCTTCTGCTGGGATGGACTAAGGCCGTTGGTTATAGTGAAGTCAACCCTCAACACCAATGGCTACAGCGACATTCTGGACAACGTGGCATTACTTTGTTACAGCTCTTATGTCCCTACCAACATGACTGAGCACCATGTCATACAGCCGGCAGTGTTGACGCCTGGTTTGAAGAGCAGAACATCTCCAAACTTCGTTGGCCAGCACAAAGTCTGGAGATCCAAATCCCATTGAGCATCTTTGGGATGAACTACAACGCCATATTTGTGCACTGCCAACAAGCCCATCGTCTTCTGCTTCACTGTCTGATGCTCTCCTCAGATGTGTGGAGGGATCTGCCTCTATTCCTTATCAGTATCTGGAAAGCATGCCTAGGAGGTTTACTGCAGCCATTGAGGCCCAAAGGTGGCCCAACACTGTATTGAAAAATGTGAGTAAACCTGAATTTCATCACCTTCTGCGTGTCCCAGTACTTCTGTAAGCATATTGTATCTACAGAACCCGAAACCAGTCTTGTAGAAATCCTGCAGATGAGGGCAACTCTGGCTCTTCAGTTTTAGGTTTAGTGTTCCGTTAAAGAACCCTAGTCAATCCATTTTACCAATTATGAAAATTTTCCCAGATCTTTCATTAAAACTGGTTTGCTGGTTTTAGACAATATTCATTTTTTAGGACTGTAGATAACGTAAAGAAAAAATCCAAATTAAAGCTTTGAAATTCACATGTGTTTGTGGAATCTACGACAGCAGAGATGCAATCAAGAAGGAGCAACCAAAGGATTTCCTGACATGATGGGACTTGGTCATCCGATACCTTCACATGAGCACATCAGCCTCGTTTCCCTATTCTGCGTGTTCACGTATCACGGGCGAGGCAGTAGAGCGGCCGCACAAAACGGGCTTTACGTTTACTGCTTGCTGGATTGTTTATGCATCGTTGGGTTATAAACTAAGTAAAAGCTAGAGGATTTAAATAGGGATATAGAAAACTGTTCCACTTTTTGATATGGGCTGAAACGCACAGAGGCCAGTTAGAAGGATGCTGGGAGCTCTGGAGGTTCACCAATAGAACCTCAATGTTTGGCCTTAAAGAATGCGAAGGCGGGATAACGCCAGAGACGGGTAAATGACGGCAGGCGGGATAACGCCAGGGACGGGTAAATGACGGCAGGCGGGATAACGCCAGGGACGGGTAAATGACGGCAGGCGGGATAACGCCAGGGGCGGGTAAATGACGGCAGGCGGGATAACGCCAGGGGCGGGTAAATGACGGCAGGCGGGATAACGCCAGGGGCGGGTAAATGACGGCAGGCGGGATAACGCCAGGGGCGGGTAAATGACGGCAGGCGGGATAACGCCAGGGGCGGGTAAATGACGGCAGGCGGGATAACGCCAGGGGCGGGTAAATGACGGCAGGCGGGATAACGCCAGGGGCGGGTAAATGACGGCAAGCGGGATAACGCCAGAGACGGGTAAATGACGGCAAGCGGGATAACGCCAGAGACGGGTAAATGACGGCAAGCGGGATAACGCCAGAGACGGGTAAATGATGGTAGGCAACGAGTCAGATTTTATTTTCTGGCCAGACATTAAAATACAAAAATAAACAGGAAACAACCCAAAAAAGGTAGCTGCCAGCAGCAATTTGCTAGTAAATTAAGCCTCAACAGTAAGGCAGGTAATCTCTGCACATCACCAGGTTGGAAGCACAACATTACTACAGCCAAAGCAAACCCAGCACCATCGATACATACAACCTCATTCATCGGTCTGATGTCAGGCGCTCCTACTCCTGACCTTGTCCTCCTCTTGTTAAGGGATCCAGGAAACTTTTTAAAGTTCTACCAACTATGCAGTCATCGCTTAGTCAGCGGGTAACAGAACGCACGGCGCCTGATGTCTCATCCCCTTCCTTTCATGTCCCAGAGGATCCTCCTGTTTTACACGGATTTCAATGCAGTCCCTTAACTATTGCGGCTTTGCAAACCAGGGGAGATATTTTAAAGGGTCTCTCCATCCCCGTCCCCCCCCACTCCTGATTGGCTGTCACACTCTGGGAGGTCTCCTCTGTATATTGCAGTCACTCATGCAGTGCAGCGTCTTGTCTAATAGTTATCAGGCAATCCTATTGATGCTGAGATTTTTCAGCTTTTTCCTTCCACTATGCTGTGCTCTCAATCCCATAATGCATCAGCACATCATCACAAGAGCAGCTAGAGACTGTACCATCTCTGCCTGCTGGGAGGACAGTTCTATTATAAATCGGTATTTATCTAAATAAGCTACAGGCAATAAGTGTACAGTCAAGAGCACAAACTGTCATCTCTATTATAACTGTCACAAGAGGCGCCAATCATCTGCAGTAACTGAAGAGAGTATGTGTCTCCCCTCTAAAGAGCTTGTGCGGTAGGGTCCATCAGACAGGGATTCTATTAACTTAAAAACGGACTGACAGCCCAGTAAAGCTCAGGTGGTCAGAATAAGATTACATGACCTAACCAACAAGGTCTTCTAGATGTTTCAGATCGTACTACCTTGTTTATTCATTTCTAAGTTAGTTATATATTCTGGGAGCTAGTTACATAATGAATGAAAAAAATAAAACAGAATTCACCAGGGAGTGGCTTTTTAGTGAAATATGGTTGTCTTGAAAAAAAATTAAAGGATGCTGGAGACCTCTCAACCTGAAGTTTTATGGGGTGCTGACATATTAGCTGTAGCATTCAATTTTCCTGTTCAGTCATGAGAACAGAAAAACTGAATGCCATCTGTGGGTGGACCCTTAGCGGCTGACAGACCCCACTGACAAGCAGGAGCAGTTAGAGCAGCGGGAACAGTCACCCATCAGGCCACATGGCATGTTCTGGGTCAGAATAGCAAAGCGGCCTATGGGATTGTGTCTGGGATTTAGTGCTGGTGGGTCTGCAGGCAGCTGCTTACCAAATGTGAACAAAGCCTTACCTGCTGATCCGCTGTAACATGTACAATGCATTCAGAAAGGAGTCAGACCTTTTTTTTTTGCACATTTTGGTAAGTTATGGCCTTGTGCAAATTAAAAAAAAAAGATCAAATAAATATTCAAGTTTTCCCCATAATTCTGCACTTAACACCAACAATAACAAAAGTGAAAACTGAAAAAGCTAAGATCTCTAACCTTCATTTTTAAAAAATGCCCACACATTTTGAATGACGTAAGTAATCTAATGACATAAGTATAACTTGGTTGAAGCACCTGCCAGTGACCACAGCCTCTATTCTACTTGGGGATGTCAAAAGATTGGCACGCCTGATTTGGGGATTTTCTGCCATTCTTCTTTGTAGATCCTCTTGGGCTCTGTCAAGTTGGATGGGGGCCGTCTGTGGACACCATTCTTAGGTCTCTCCAGAAATCTAGATTGGGTTCACGTCAGGGATCTGTCCGGGCCACTCAAGGACATTCACGAGTGGTCTTGGCTGGGTGCTTAGGGTTGTCTTGTTGGAAGGTGACCCTTCTGCCCAGTCTGAGGTCTTTTGCGCTCTGGATCAGGCTTTCATTAAGATGATCTCTGTACTTTGCTCCATTCAGCTTTCCATCCACCATGACCAGACTGTCCGAGCCGCTGAAAAACACCTCATAGTAAGATGTTGCTGCCACCGCCAGGCTTCACTGTAGGGTTGGTGTTGGGCAGGTGATGAGCGGCGCCTGGTTTCTTCCAGATACAACGCTTAGAATCGAGGCCAAAAAGCTCCATCTCTGTTTCTTCAGACCAGAGAATCTTGTTTCTCACTCCGAGAAGCTTTAGGTGCTTTTTGGCAAAGTCCTGGTGGGCTTTTATGTGCCTTTTACTGAGGAGAGCCTTCTTCCTGGCCACTCTGCCATTAAGCCCAGATTGGTGGAGGCTGTAGTGATGGTCGACCTTCTGGACGTTTCTCCCATCTGCACACGAGATCTTTGGAGTTCATGCAGAGTGACCATTGGGTTCTTGGTCGCCGCTCTTACCAAAACCCTTCTCCCCAGAATACTCAGTTTGGGAGTCGGACTGCTCTAGGAAGAGCCCTGGCTGTCCCAAACGTCTTACATTTAAGAATCATATCAATAGGGACTAAATACTCCTGTCAATGCAAAGGGTTAGAAGTTTTTTGTTTTGTTTTTTTTTGACAAACCTTCAGTTTTCACTTTATATTATGGGGTGGTACGTGGCGCAGAATGATGGGGAAAACGTGAACTTTTATTTATTTTGCACACGGCCATAACATAATGTAAAAAAGTGACAGGGTGTGAAGACTTTCCGAATGCATGGTACATTACAAATGTTAGAACGTGACTGTATCATGTGCAACTAAGTCAGTCTGTACATTTATCATAGTCCTCAGAAGGTAATTGGAGACCACAGACACTACATAAGCGACATCTGATTCAGTGAATAGGGATGTGATCAGACAGGGTTAATGGACTTAAAAAAAAAAAAAAAAAGCCAGCCTATCCAGCGGGAGAGAAAGCCACGGGGCACAGAGCAATTTGTGTGCACAGTGTGCCGCACATCATTCCCATTAAGGAGGGAATTACATTGCACATTTCCAATGACTGGCCATCGCATAGAATGATCCAGAAGCAGAAGCACATGTACAGCGGCGGACAGAACCGTTTGCCCGGCTCATCTCTGGCAAACTGTATTCTAGACTTGCTGATGGCATCCAGGCTTCGGCTCCAGAGGTCTACAAGGCAAGACATAGGGTAGAGTCACAGAGATAAATGGGAGACGACTCGTGCACAATAATGGCCGCTAGTGATGTCAAAGCGGAACGCTTTGTGCAGAAATGGGTGCAAAACTGAGCAGAGGGCGAAAACGAGGTGTCCAACACCATCGCCAGAGCGCTCAGAGATGGGAAAAACGAAACTGTGGCGTGGGGTCCATGTTTTGTTACTGGTAAGTAGGACACAGACAGGTTGCTCTACTCCCGCACTACATCTGTCTTGCCTGCCATATCATCCTCCTCCGCAGTCACATTATTATGGGGGTCTAAAGTGGTCTGTAGCCATTTTGGGGTCTGCTGAAGAGGGTTATACGTACCATTTGACTGTCTGGGGGGGAAAGGGGGGGGTGACGGACGACGTCACTTCATACATCAATCACCTTGCCTCCATAACACATCCAATATTACCATTTTCATTTGTTGAGTCTTCCATGTAGCCAACTATGAGAAACACGGACATATTTCTAGAAGACGTAAAGGCTATGTACACCTTGCAGAGCAGTGAGGGCGGAAGAGAAACAGCAGCTACTAAGAGTAGGAGATAAGCTTTGCAGTATTGAGTGGTTGTGGCCTATGAAGGAAGAGGGGAGGGAGGGGAAGCGGAGCTTTTGCACATATTAAAGAGACCAGTTGATCAGTGCCTGGAATGCCCCCAGAAACTTGAATGTAGGAGAAGCTGCAAACCAAAGTATGAGGCTTTCTAAATGCATGAGAAGGAAAGCTCAGTGCAAAAAGATATTTGTGTATCATTTTTCCCTGCAGGAGCTTAGTAAGAAATGTGTGTATTGATTTTTTTTTTTTTTTTTTTATATACACACAATAAAAGGTTTCTATAGCCTTTAAACAGTCAGGAAAAATGCTGGCATGTGCAAACTATTGGCTCAGGGGGCGGGAAAAAAAAATGGTACCCTTACTGCAACCTTACGGTAGGCTCGGCTTCTCATCAGAAAGCTATAATCTGAGGAGTGTACCCATTAATTTAGGGAACTTGTACTATAAAGCTGCAACTCTGTTTATTGTTCTTTTACATTCCTTAACTGCTGAGAGTACAGCGGAGAGAACAAACTGATTGTGAAAACAAAGATAAGAACATTGAACAAGTTCCTTCTGAAGTCTTGAAACATCAAAAGTTCAATAGGGGAAACTGAAGAGGAGCGGTAACAAGTGAGGGAGGATCTAAGGCCGAGCCGGGCAGGCAGTGGACTGTGAGTGGCCGTTTCAGGTCATTCAGCCGACTATTTCCGCACATCTTGTAGATGACAGCATATAATTTGTGGAGACTTCCAGACTGATGCTTCTATCAATCATAGAAATTAGTCGGCAGACCTTTTCCTGCAGGTATAAATAGTTTCATGAAGCCTTTTTAAAAAAAGCAAGAACAAAAAGATTAATCTAAAATTAATGAATCGGTATCTAGATGGAAAGCTTTATAAGTACGGCTTCTTCAATGATGGGTTCTAATGTTCCCCTTCTAAATATAGCAGGCGATGCTTCACATCTGCTCTCAGAATGTAGAAAATGCAATTTAGATAAAGACTGAGAGGAAAGGGAAGAGAATTATAATAGGTACCCAGTCTAGTTACCGGAGAGACGCCAATTCTGGCTTCTGCCAAATCAGTCCTAATACCGAAGGTAAGATTAATAACATAGTATGTAAGGCCAAAAAGACATATGTCCATCCATTTCAGCTTACTACTCCCCAATGTTGATCCAGAGGAAGGCAAAAGAAAACAATGAGGTAGAAGCCAATTTTCCCCATTTAGGGAGGGGGGGGGGGGGGGTGTAGACACTCCTTCTCAACTCCAATCTGGCAATCGTAATAATTCCTGGATCAACAACCCTAGAACATATAATATTGTATCACTTCAGGCTCCTCTTGTACCCTCATTGAATTAACCATCACCACATCCTCAGGCAGAGAGTTCCCTAGTCTCACTGCTCTTACAGTAAAGAACCCCCCTTCTATGTCGGTGTAGGAATTCCTAATATACAGCAGCAATATCAGCTCTACCAGCAGGAATGACTAACATACTTCCAATCCCTTCTAGTAGACATGCGATCACTGCATATTACACATCCCAATTCTGAGTCCGCTCTCCTGAGAGATTTCCTAGGTTTATCTCTGGTCAGGTGTAAGGTCCCGATAACGGCGTATGGCGTCTAATCAGCATTTATATCTGAAAGGTAAAGTGGAGTGTGAACGCGGATATGGATGGCGATTTGGGGTTGTGTTAAGTTGTAGAACTTTGTTGCAATTTCTCAAACCTTGTCTAAACAGAAAGTCACAAAATTGGCAAGAAAGAACTCAATAGTCAATACTGGATCATTTTATGCTCATGGCGACGCGCTTTAAAAAGGACAAAAACAAAAAACATTGCTTCGTTATTATTTGAAGTGATCTCTGCTAATGAAGTGTACGCAGCAGCGGTCGCCACGGCAACCGGTGATGTCACCCCTAGCACATCAGGAGTCGGCGATGGAAAGCCATGCAGACAGCGACATTCGTGTGCGGCGCTCGTCTCCAGGCTCCGCTCCAGCAGCTGAACATGCTGCAAGTACCGCCAAGAAAGCAATTATATTCTGGGGAGAGCTAATAAGCCATGCAAGAAATAAAGGAGTAAATACAATGTTTATACCATAAACCCAACAAAATGTTCATTAGACGGTCTTCACCAGAGTTTACATTCGCTTGATTGCTGTATTATCTACAAGTTGGCTGACAACACAGGCGATGCGAAGACAGAAGAGAGCAAACAGCTGAAAAGAACCAAGACAGACAACTTGAAGGTGGTCTTGTATGCGAAAATTTATAATGGCACTAGTGTTCAGCTTAACACAATGCCAAGGTGCCTGTATGCCACCCAATGCTAGACCCTTGGGTGAAAACTGCCAGATACAAAGGCTGGCAGGGCGATGCTGTCCATCGGATATACACACACTGTAGTGGAATAGAGCAAGAGTGAACAAGTTATAAAAACTCATCCGATAACTCTGGATGGAAAACGTAAGTTAGATTTCAACGGGATTCAAGCAGTCTATTTCACTTCCATCCCTGACCACCAATGACTACATTTTGGACCACTGGGTGGGATGATCAGCTGATCGGCGGGGATCCCTATTCTCATTTGCACAAGGAAAGACTAGAAGCAATGGGATGAAACTGAATGGGAGGAGACACAGATTAGATATTAGACAGTGAGGGTGATCAATGAGTGGAACAGGTTACCACAGGAGGTGGTGAGTTCTCCTTCAATGGAAGTGTTCAAACAGAGGCTGGACAGACATCTGTCTGGGATGATTTAGTGATCCTGCATTGAGTAGGGGGTTGGACCAGATGACCCTGGAGGTCCCTTCCAACTCTAACATTCTAGGACATCCAGGAGCACCACAGCCCCTTTATAAGATATACATAGGACATACCAGAAAGTCAATTTTGGGTTGATTTCCCCTCTAAGTGAAAGAATAAAGCACGATTGGACAATTTGACAAGAGACAGATGTGTACGAGAAACTGTGCACGACAGGATGGACATGGAAACATCCATTTTTGTAGAATACTAAATCCCATTATTGCGAAGAGACTGTGAAATAGTAAGTGCTCCCCTAGAGACCAAACCACTACATGGTTTTAATTTCAAAAGTCGAAATGTGTGGCGTGGACATTTATGACAATAGACCCGGTTCCCTCAGCCCGTTCCGACACCCGGGGTGTCAGCAGCCTCACGGCTGGAAAGTTTCTGTTATGTAATATCGGCCGTCACATCTTAGAGAACAACCAAAAGATGCCAACTTTCAGGACAGACTTGTTTAATGACAGCTGGGTTAATAATTAAGATACAGTTACATAACTGTATAGAATCATTGTTGGTCCCGGAGACGTTGCTCAACACGCTGGAACTTTCCGGTTATCACATACGGAGCAGCCGGGAACAAAGCAGCACTTCACCTATATAGTAGAGCATAGACCATTATACAGCCTATATAGTTGGTCTGTGGACCTGAATTTTCCCTCTTGTGTATGACCATGCCGTCCGTCATGTGCAGTACAGTTTAGTTTTTTTTAATGCGTTTGCATTACCTGCGTGATCGCCAAGCGATGATGTGGGTACCCGCGGCCCATACACAATGTGGGTCGTGCGGCCTTCAATGGCGGCAGTCTGCAGCAACATAGAGCATGCTGTGATTTTTCTTCTGCCTACGGAATATGCAATGCATATCCACGAGTGTGAACGAAAAGGCGAAAGTGCATGCTTTTCAATGCCTGCGGATCCTCCGCACGGTCGCCAATGCCGCAATTGGAATCAGTCATTGTAAGCCCGGCCTTAGACGAGCCAATTATCGTTTTGAATGAGTGACATCGCTAGCTCGTTCGCGCTCATGCACTTTGTTTATACCGGCATATACGTCGCTGGCTCGTTCAAACGAGAATCGTTCAGACTATCACATTCACTGTGTAAGGGACATAATGAGCGCCGTTTAAACTGAATGATAGGTGAACGAGCCGACAATGGATTTTATGCTGAATAAAAGGGACAAATGAAAAGCGAACGATCATCTTCTTCGTTTGGCCGTTGGCTCGCGTTTCTGAACTCTGATGGTTTCATCTAAAAGCACCTGGAGGGTAGCAGCGATTGATCACTGACCTACAACCATCACCACTTAGGCCGGTCTCACAACTGGATTTGAATTGTTGATTCCACAATCGCTTGATCCGTAGTAATACGCTGTTCAATCAAATGCATTGGATTACGCAATTCCCCTCACATTAGCAGGTTGGAATCGCGTAATCCAATTACTAGAAGGCAACGTGTTCTATTTTATCCATAACAGATCCCATAGTGCTCTAAGGTCATAGATATACCCGCAGCCCATACGCAATTACATTTAAGCAATAGCACAGAAATACAAGCAAAAAAAAAAAAAAGCCGTACTGTGCACAACCGCCCATGTGCGTACAGGGTCATACTCCGTACACTACACAGCCGCGCGAATCCGGCACTGCAGAAACCCCCGTGTATCCTGAGAGATGCAGCTTCATACTGCTCTTCCCTGCCAGGAGATGGGAGAGCAGGGTGAGGCCGTATAAGATGGACAGCAGAAAAGGATCATGGGACCATCTCATCTGTCCCGTTATTACCTTCCATTGTTCTTAGAATGGATATATATTTATCCGGACTGATACAATGAAGCAGAAAGCACCCGAGTAGCAAAACCCAAATAAAGCTGCTGCGTAGGAGCACTATAGTTCCAAATAAGAAGGTCCTCCAAGTGTGCGCAGACCCAAGGATAAATCACCTAACTAGCATCTACAAGTGCCGCCTCCATCCATAAGTGTAAGCCGCTTCCTTCAGGGCTTAATAAACAGGAGAAATGAGATAAGCCCAACTATGCTGACAGACTTCACAGCACTCACCCCTCCAGTGCTGATTATGTCTGGGATGACGGACAAGGCAGCGCTGTGAAATAGCAAGTCGGGTCAGTTTAAAAGAAAGAGGAGAAGGCAGCTAAATTATCAAAGAGACATGAAAATACCCCATGTGTGGGGTACCTGGGGTGGCAGCGCCCCATGTGCAGTTGGTGCAAACGGTGGCAGAGAGTACCAAGAGTGATAAAGGTACCCCAAAGCGTTTCAAGAAGTACAACAGTCCTCTTCCTGAGGAATCTGCACGTACATCTTAAGGCAGTGGCTCAGTCGACCACTGACAGCCAGGCTCCTGTTCTAACCGGCAGATACGGAGAAACCTCAGATCCCAGTGGTTTAACCCCTTACATGCCACAATCAATAGCAACTGCAGCATGTAAGTAGATGACAGAGGGATCGTTATGTCACCTATCAGCAACCTGCAATGGTTTCTGTCATAGGCCTACTAGAATTCACTACATAAGCAATGCGGTATACTAGCCCAACAATCAAAATATCCCATATTTAAGTCCCACTCAGGTGCTGAAACTAAGCTCAGTAAGGCTTAACGTAAAGAAAAAAAACCCGTTTAATACAAATATGCATTTTTCCGCACCAAAATCCCTTTTTAAATGTATAAGATACCAGAGAAAGTGTAAAAAAGCAACACATAGTAGTTATTATTGTGTACATAATGATCCAGGCAATGAAAAGACTTTGTTTTTTATCGTACTCTGAACTTTGTAAAACATTTTTTAAAAACGCCAGAATTTCTGCCATTTCTTTTATTTCCCTCCTAAAAACCACAATAAAAAGCAATCCAAAAATCCCACGAACATCAAAGTGGTACCAATAAAAAAACCTAAACATAATTGTCTTAGGTGAGACCACCCCTTCTTTAAAGGCATGCGAGTTCTAGAATGGATGCGGTTACACAACGCTTTTAAAAAGTCAAAAACAGTGCCAAAGAGGATAGAAATAAAAAAATCCAAGTAGTGAGAGCCCCCCGGAGTACAGCAGACCACCAGTCGTTTACAAGTGCTTAGTATGTGACCGATGCAGCCCCATGCCGCACTACTGGCATCTACGCTCAGCTGCGGGAACCACAATGCCAGTATTGTAGCATGTGACAGCCATCAACTGACTGCGGCACACGCACTTTGGCCACTTGTGAACTAGGACTGTTGGAGCACCAGTGCTGGACCACCAGGGGAAACAAGGTCAGTGGCATTTTGTCTTTATTCTACACCATTTGCAACCATTTAAACAAGCCCATAAGAGGTTCCAATTTAACCATTTCTTTAAAGGGGTTGTCCGGTATTTACTACTGATGACCTATCCTAAGGATAGGTAATCAATAGTTGATTGACAGGGGTTCACCACTCAAGAGCCCCTCCAATCACCTGGTCCCAGGGCCCGCTGTCAGCGCAGACAGCGCCGTCTGTATTGCAGGGGCCCCGTTTGGTACTGCAGGCACAGCCCGCATTAAATAAGAGCTCTACCTGCAGTACCAAAACTGGGTCCCTGAAAAATAAACCGCTCTAGCTACTTCCAGCGGCACCGACAGCGGTCCCGGCAATCAGTGGGGATCCTGATAGAAAACCTCCTAGGCAACCCCTTTAAGAATTACTAGGACATGTTTTCTTCTTGATTTCGCAAGCGTGAAAAAGGATTGACCGTACAAGACCCTTAACTTCGGGAACATTTTTGAAATATTTGTATGACTACTATGAAACAGGAATTAAGGAACACTTTTAAGGAACACCACGTACCTACTGCAGGAGCGTCATATTCATCCCCCAGCAAGATCTCAGGAGCGGAATAAGCCAGCGAGCCGCAGCTTGTCGTCAGCTTTTTCCCAGGCTGGAACTTGTTGCTAAAGCCGAAATCCGTCAGTTTCACGAGTCCTTGTTTTTCAAAGAACACCACGTTCTCGGGTTTGAGGTCCCTATGCACCACGTGCAACTTATGGCAGTAAGATATTGCATGAACGATCTGAGCAAAGTATTTCTTGGCCAAATCCTCGCTGAGACCTTCCTCGTGCTTCATTATGTAATCGTACATATCGCCTCCATCTCCGAGTTCCAAAATGAGATATAATTTGGTCTGCGTGTCGATCACTTCGTATAGGCGGACTATGTTGGGATGTTGCACCAGCTTCATACATCTGACTTCTTGGAAAAGATGCCCAGTAGCTAAAGAATCTAATTTGGTCTTGTCAATGACTTTCACGGCTACTTTTTCACCAGTGAAGACATGGCGGGCGAGCTTGACAACCGCGAAGTGTCCTCTCCCCAAGGTCTTATCCAGGTCGTAAAGTCCTGCGATCTTCCCATCATATCCTCTCTTGAAACCCGCCATGATGCTCCGACGAACAGAACTCTTAGAATGGATTACGATGTTCTTCTCATAACAGAATATCTGAGGCGAGCAAGGAATGCATCTTCACTGCCGACAAGCACATCTGCAAGGGAAACAGTCAGCAAGTTAGGATTCATAGTCTAAGAATTAGTCTTCATATGCTATAAGATTGTAATCTGCGCAGATATAACCCCTTTTACTTCCCTCAACGGCATCATAACCTCATTGAGAGAGGTGACAGGTTCCCTTTACATGGGCCTTGCTGGGATATCCATTTCAGTAAATATTTATATTTTTAGTAAACAATTTTGGCGCATCTTTCCTACACTGTGCCGATACTCAGTTATTCCTCAGTGAAATTGATCTATAATTCGACAAATTGGGTGTTACCAGTTCGGGGTAGCTGGGGGGGGGGGGTCCCTAAATAGTCTAGCACTGTCCAATCTGTGCTGCCAGTTGTCCAGGGCCACATACTTTTACAAGGAGAAGGTTTACACCCAGCTGTCCGTTTCTTCAGGAAGAGTAACAGAGGAACGGTACGAAGCAGAGTTATAAGAGAAGAGAAGAGATGCTCTAGAACTAGTTCAGGGGAAGCGCATCGCCTACAACATGTCAGGAGAGCCGACAGCTCCTCTTTGAAGAGACGGCACCTACATAAAATATAAAAAGGATCACTTGTATTTCGGTTAATAAAAGTATAAGAATGGAGCCACTTTGATGCCTCCGGCCATCAGAAAGGAAGGTACGGTCAGTACCAAGCCCCTCAGGCCGGCAGACAAAGGGATAGCTTCTACTGATATCAATGCATATCTGTTCTCCCCTGATAGATGCTCTTCTAGTCCGGGCTCTGCTCAAACGTGGCATTCATGGGCAACTCATCAGTCATGACAATTAGCACATATACTTGGGAATGTTGTTCAGGGACATTAGCATCCTCACAGAAATATCTAGAGCTGTATGTAATAAGAGACATTATTATATATGTCTCCATATACTTACAAGCAAAAGAGCTACTTCTTGCAGGACAATCTGGAATCCTACACGGTCAGAAAGACTCCACTGATTAAGAGCCATAGTCCAAATTAGCAATATATTTAAGGCTGTTTTCGAGGGGGTGACGCCACCCAAAATGCATGTAATTTTTGTAATACAATTTCCCATAGCCACATGTGTTCAAAAGTCCATTGAATTCTCTGATGCAACAAAACCCAAACAGTTGATTTTCAGCATTAAATGGGCTTGCCCCACTTTTAGCAGTCGTTAGCAGACCCCTCCAAACATTTTGCCATCGCCCATATTGGTACCCATTCACTTCAACAGAATTCAGCTTGCAGTAAGGCCTCTGCAGCGGATTTTGCCCATAGGGAATCATTGCCATCCGCGGGTCCATTAAATTGATTTTTGCAGCCGCGGATGGCATTTTTAAAGAATTGCGTTTTTTACGAGCACGAGGAAAAACGCGGCATGCTCCATTCTGCTGCGCGGATCGGCAACATTGCTATCACATTGATAGCAATGTGAGCAGATATCTGCATGCAAAAAAAAAACAAAAACATTTAAAGCAAATCCGCCGCGGAAATCCGCGGCAGATTCTGCGCGGATTGTATTTTTCAAGTGGACATGAAGCCTGACAACCTGGGCCACTGCGCAATGTATGGAGCCATCTGCTTCCTGCAGCAATCCACCTAAAAAAGACAGACTCTGCTGAAGTCCACGGCGCACAGCAGTGCTGCCCCCTCCAGGACGTCTGAGCTGGACTAAACACAAATAATCAGTTCTAGCATAATGGAAGCCCCTTATCTGCTTTTGTAAGATCTCCCCCTCCTGTGCTGTAAGGGGATGTTGAAGACGATCACCCCCAGATGCAGAACCCATCAAACAGCCTAAGCTTTTAAAGACGATCAGTCCTTCAACTTAAAGGGGTTGTCCCGCGAAAGCAAGTGGGGTTAAGCACTTCTGTATGGCCATATTAATGCACTTTGTAATGTACATCGTGCAATATTGGCCATACAGAAGTTATATACTTAACCCCCCCCCAGGTGTTGGCATCTCCGTCTCCATGGCGCCGACCGAAGCCTTCTTCTGCCTGGATTAGACGCGCTTGCGCAGTGTTCCTCTTCTGTCCCGTTAAAGGGGCCACTCTGGCGTGCTCGCGCCGCACAGCTGGTCTGAGCATGCACAGAAGACCTGTGTGGCGCGAGCACGCTGGAGCGGCCCCATTCAACGGGACAGAGGCAGACTGCGCAAGCGCGACTAATCAAGGAGAAGGATTCGGCCGGCGCCAGGGAGACGGGGCCGGCGCCAGGGAGACGGGGCCGGCGCCAGGGAGACGGGGCCGGCGCCAGGGAGACGGGGCCGGCGCCAGGGAGACGGGGCCGGCGCCAGGGAGACGGGGCCGGCGCCAGGGAGACGGGGCCGGCGCCAGGGAGACGGGGCCGGCGCCAGGGAGACGGGGCCGGCGCCAGGGAGACGGGGCCGGCGCCAGGGAGACGGGGCCGGCGCCAGGGAGACGGGGCCGGCGCCAGGGAGACGGGGCCGGCGCCAGGGAGACGGGGCCGGCGCCAGGGAGACGGGGCCGGCGCCAGGGAGACGGGGCCGGCGCCAGGGAGACGGGGCCGGCGCCAGGGAGACGGGGCCGGCGCCAGGGAGACGGGGCCGGCGCCAGGGAGACGGGGCCGGCGCCAGGGAGACGGGGCCGGCGCCAGGGAGACGGGGCCGGCGCCAGGGAGACGGGGCCGGCGCCAGGGAGACGGGGCCGGCGCCAGGGAGACGGGGCCGGCGCCAGGGAGACGGGGCCGGCGCCAGGGAGACGGGGCCGGCGCCAGGGAGACGGGGCCGGCGCCAGGGAGACGGGGCCGGCGCCAACACAGGAAGGGGGACCCCCTGTAGGTAAGTATATAACTTCTGTATGACCAATATTTAATGCTTGATGTATATTACAAAGTGCATTTATATGGCCATACAGAAGTGTTTAACTGCACTTGCTTTCGCGGGACAACCCCTTTAAGTTTAATTGCAGTTTTATGGCTTTGTAAAAATGTGCAGCAGGTGTCCACAGCCTTTAAGAATTTGTATCATCTTGTGTAACAATCTGTACATTGGATTCATCCTTCCAGAGTCAGTACACTGGAGAATGGACGGACGGCGAAGCTACGTATATACTTAGGTCATCTGATAAGATGCAACCATGAGCTCTGGATATACAAAGTACAAGTAAGAGTAATATGACTCCACCGCCCATATGGCACCACAGTCCGCTATTGGCTGATGCAGTACCCCGTGTGCCATTAACCAAAGTGCATTGTACAGAGCAGCATTGTAGATCTGCAGGTGTGAGCGGCCCAATACCAATTAATGGGCTACTGACGCGCAATGACAATACGCCTGTGTGACACCGACCTGAATGTGCCGTGTATAGCTACCGCGTCTATACATGTACACACTGGTATACTTGTCTCAGAGGGATGACAGACTTCATTTCTGAAGTCATGCTTAAAAGATTTGACCTTTGTTCGTTCCTTCATTTTTCCTTTAAACTGTAGTTTTATTAGTTGTTAATATCGTAAATTACACAGTGAATGGTATTATAAACCAGACCACAGAGAAAGTAACAGAGCAAGATCTTCAAGATTCCATGTAGAAGAAGCGATAAGAACTAGAGCACTGGAGAAGTAAGAGGAGGCGATTCAAACAGATACCGGATTATGCGGATACTTTTTATATACACAGAACTCAGAATTTATAAAATCTGCATGGCAGATCCGTGCGTCTTGCTGCCCATAGAGCTGCATTAGCATCCATAGGGCAGCTAAAAGCATGCGGGTGGGAAGAAATCGCAGCATGCTCCATTTCCGTATAATGTATTTTCCCTCGGGCACGCACGGATTTCACTGCGGGATTCAGCAGTGAAATCAGTGCATGCGAGTGGACATGAGGCCCTAGGTTGGTCTCACATCTGTATCAGAACCCCCCGGCTGAAGGTTCAGTCACAGACCTTACTGAAAATACCGGAAGAAAAAGCGCTGAATGCAATGTTTACTTCCGTCCAAAAACCGTATGCTTCCGGCAGCCAAACAACTAGCGGTGGCACAACCCCTTTAAGCATCTACGTCCTGAAAGTTGCCATCATGCATTCTAAAATGAGTGCATAGGGGTCCATTGTTTTTTATTTTTTGTATTTTTGGCTTTTTACTAATAAACACCTATTTATTACTCCAAGTGTGAACCCAGCCTTAGGACTCATACACATGGGCAGATTTGATGCGCAGAATCCGCAAATCAGCACCCGCCGTACTAGTCACCCATAGAAAAGCATGGAGCTTCCCTAGCTCCATGCACACATGTGGACTTGACTTGCGGAAGAGAAATCGCAGCATGCTCCAGTTCACCGCAATTCCTGCACGAATGGGCTCCATTAATCTTTATGGAAGCGAGCGATCCACAATACCTCTGCTTGCTTGGAGACCACGCAGGGAGGAGGGGAAAGACAGTCACTTTTTGGGCTTGCAGTTTTTTATTATTTCTGCATTAACCCACAGGTCTTCCGCTGCCGAAATCCGCGCCTGCCGTGTGCACGAGGCCTATAGAGCAGGGAGCAGAGAGAGCTGCAATGACTGAACTTGCTGGGTAAAGCTGGCAGGAAGGATGTTCTTTATCTATAGGGCTTCATGTTACAGCCATCATCAGCAATTAACCCCGAATGCCAAGGAGCCCCGCTCTGCCCCTATTCTGGTGCTTTGTGACCACAGCAGTTCCTCTCCATATGAACACTGGAGTCTTGGGGATAGAAAGGACCACGAACACATGCTTGTGTTATGCTATGGGACGCGGCTGTTTGCACTGTGGGAGGGGGGCAACAGATGTAAATATCCAAGAAAACCCCCGAGGCACGTAGGACAACTGGCGCACATGACATGCGAATACAGCAGGCCACGAAGAGAAACTAACTTTTAGATGGCTTGCAGCCAAAGGCCTTCTAGGGTAGGGCAAAAAACGTACACAAACAATTCCTTATTCTTGAGGACAAGGCAGCATCAAAAGCGATACAATGTTACTATTGGCATAAGAAACTGCTAGGGAGGGCATTTAACTAGGCACTGGGCTTTAACAAACTGGTACCTATGTGATCAGCCCATACAATAATCACCAAGACATTTGGGGTAAAGAACAAAAACTGGCAACTCAGGGTCCAATTTGCTGCCTGTTATGTAAAGTCCAGTTCTTGTAATGAAGACACAGATGGATCAAGTTGGGTTGTTCTCAATGCTGCCCCTAGAGGGCTATAGAGAGATAAGTGGGAAGGAGGAAGCTGCTGCAGAGGGAGAGAAGAGCAGACACACAACCAATAGAGTTTACTGTCTCACGGCTACTGAAATCACATGTACACTGCTCAGTACACTGCCCTCTATCTCCCTCCAGCAGTCTCCTTGAAATGGATGCCATACATCTAGAAGGCACTTTCTCTATGGCAAGACAGACCTGCCATGATACAATCCCTTTAAAGAGGCAAGCTAACGTAGGCTGTGGCAAAATAGAGTATGCTGCGATTTTTCCTCCGCTAGTGGAATATGCCATTCGTATCCGCGAGTGTAAAAGCGCAACTACATGCTTTGCAATGCCCGCAATTTGCTGCAGATGCTAATCGTGGATTCGGCAATTGGAACCCACCCGTGTGAGCCCGGCCTAACTCAGATTTCTGCACAAGTTCATGGTGTTCCTTCATGAAAACAGAAGACGACTAGAGAACCACACAATGTAAACGGACGAAAACTGAATGCTAGGTCGGCTCAGGAAAAGAAGACAGGGAAGAGTTTTCGTTTTTCAAAAAAGAATTTAAATCCTAAAGGGAGGGGGAAAAAAAAAAATGAAAGAGAAAGGGGGAAAAAATTAAAAAAAACAAACAAAATCATATGAAAGAGAAAGGGAAGAGAAAAAAAACAAAACAAAAAAAACCGACCTTCAGTTTTTCTCCAGCTACTGAGTTAAATCATATTTCTATTCTGCTTTTATTGTAGGTTTAATTCTATAGTCAGTGCATGACTGTGGGGGGCTGTGACCTCATGAGCTGCAATGAACAGGAGCTGACTCATTGACTTTTATGAGTCAGTTCTGTGAACTGTGCAGAGAGGGGGAGGAGGTGAGCTGTGACCACAACCTATTGTAAATGGTGGATCCGGTGTTATTTTTCTTTGTAATCATGCCTGTGATAGGAAGTGTCACACTATTAGGGCTTAGTGGTCAGTGTGAGAACTGCAGGGTTTTAGGATTTATTTATTTTTTTACATCTAGATCGTGACATTGATATTTAAAAATCTGTTAACATATAAACCTGATTCATACAATAGGTCATCCTCTGAGGATACATTCCTCTTAAACACCGAACCCTTATTACTTAAGGCCCATTTACATGCAACGATATTGCTCGAATGTTCGTTCAAAAACGACTGAATTTCAGCGATAATCGCGACATGTAAACGTGGGCATCGGGCACTTTTCGCTTGAACAATGATTTTAAGATGAACTTAAAATCCATCGTTCAGTTACTGGAGATAAAGCAAACATCTTTGTCAGTAGACTGCAGGGTGTTTCCTCCGTGGGGAGCCAGCAGTTAACATTGTATTCTGCTGGCACCCTCAACGAGAACAATGCAGCTGGGCTCTGCAAACAGCTCCTGGAGGCCCTTTTTCGTGCAAATGAAGTGTTAACGGCCATCAGGAAACTTGCATACAGCGTTCTATTTTTTTTTAGAGCATATAAATAAAACTGTATTTTCAAGCACAAACAGCAGAAGGGCCGAAATACACGGGGAATGTATGCATTTTGGTCACATAAATAGGCTGCACATTACACGCTCATTTTACTGACGTGCCCGTGTGAACGAGCCCCAAGAATCAATTTCCATATGTAGCATCTCAAGTGGCCTCAAAGCTCCTCAAGACTGTTCCATTCAGAGTCTGACACTAGCCCACTGTCAAGCATCAACTGGTTTCGAGCCCCCTAAAGTAAAGGAAGCGGAACAAATGGGGGGGGGGGTTCAGGGGGCTAAAAATAAAAGCAGCAATGGAATCATGGGGACCCAGCCGTATAGTAGAGCAGCCGTTCTCTTCAGATGTCGCCTCAGATCTACTTCAAAGGAAACCCGTTATGTCCCACAGCACCAACCAAGTTATGCTGCAGATAAGGGTGGTGACCCGGGTTGTATGTTTTATACCCACCCGCTCCCACAACCATGCACTGTCACCCGCTGAAGTCAGCATGCGGCACAAAAATGGGACTCTCTTCAGAGTCCAGTGTTCACACTCCTGTACAAGTTTATGGGAGAGCGCATGCATGAGACTCGGGGGGTGGGGGGTGGGGGGGGGAAGAGTAGGTTTGTGCTGTGTGCCGACTTCAGAGGCGGAAAGTGCTAGATTGCGGGGAGCAGCTGGATATAGAAACTCAGCTCCCCGTCACCATAAGGCCAGGCTCACACAAGCCCATTTGAATTGCGTATCATACACATTAAATTGCGGCAATTCAAAAATCTAGCTTTTTTCTGTTCCATGCACACTTGCGTATATTCATCGCATATAATATGCATGTAAAATAAGACACAGAATGTTCTATCTTACCGCGTATGATGTGCAGTACAGACCTGTTGTGCTCTATGGGCGCGTATGAAAATGCTGTACGTCCACAATTACATTGTGCGTGTGTATGGCGTTTTTACGTGACGTTGCTCAGAGGCAATAGAAGTATATATTTAAAAAAAAGCTAAAACTAGGAAGCCTGTGCATGAGAAACGCTGTCACGAAGGCATAAAAAAACCAAAAACACGGTGTTACACGGCTCCACGCACTGGTAGACAGCTATGATTTTTACGCAGTGTTTTACCATGCGGTCGCATGGGCCCGGACTAATGTACACGGTTGTACGGGGTCATAATGGGGTGCACTATACGCCTCCATCTATAAGGCCTTAGTGTTCCAAGCCGCCTAGTACGTGCCGGGGATACAAGTGTCCGCGGCTGCGCGCCGGGGATACAAGTGTCCGCGGCTGCGCGCCGGGGATACAAGTGTCCGCGGCTGCGCGCCGGGGATACAAGTGTCCGCGGCTACGCGCCGGGGATACAAGTGTCCGCGGCTACGCGCCGGGGATACAAGTGTCCGCGGCTACGCGCCGGGGATACAAGTGTCCGCGGCTACGCGCCGGGGATACAAGTGTCCGCGGCTACGCGCCGGGGATACAAGTGTCCGCGGCTACGCGCCGGGGATACAAGTGTCCGCGGCTACGCGCCGGGGATACAAGTGTCCGCGGCTACGCGCCGGGGATACAAGTGTCCGCGGCTACGCGCCGGGGATACAAGTGTCCGCGGCTACGCGCCGGGGATACAAGTGTCCGCGGCTACGCGCCGGGGATACAAGTGTCCGCGGCTACGCGCCGGGGATACAAGTGTCCGCGGCTACGCGCCGGGGATACAAGTGTCCGCGGCTACGCGCCGGGGATACAAGTGTCAGCGGCTACGCGCCGGGGATACAAGTGTCAGCGGCTACGCGCCGGGGATACAAGTGTCAGCGGCTACGCGCCGGGGATACAAGTGTCAGCGGCTACGCGCCGGGGATACAAGTGTCAGCGGCTACGCGCCGGGGATACAAGTGTCAGCGGCTACGCGCCGGGGATACAAGTGTCAGCGGCTACGCGCCGGGGATACAAGTGTCAGCGGCTACGCGCCGGGGATACAAGTGTCAGCGGCTACGCGCCGGGGATACAAGTGTCAGCGGCTACGCGCCGGGGATACAAGTGTCAGCGGCTACGCGCCGGGGATACAAGTGTCAGCGGCTACGCGCCGGGGATACAAGTGTCAGCGGCTACGCGCCGGGGATACAAGTGTCAGCGGCTACGCGCCGGGGATACAAGTGTCAGCGGCTACGCGCCGGGGATACAAGTGTCAGCGGCTACGCGCCGGGGATACAAGTGTCAGCGGCTACGCGCCGGGGATACAAGTGTCAGCGGCTACGCGCCGGGGATACAAGTGTCAGCGGCTCCGTTGCTTCTGTTCAGCGGGGCCACCAAGGCTTGTTGATAAACATCGGCTGCTTCATTCCAGCAAGAAAGCCGAAATAAAAAAAAACGCTGGATCACATTCAAAAAGAAGCAAACGAAAGCGGAGTCCAAGGTGTCTTCTACACGGACAAGAAATCATTTGCCCCAGCGACCAGTAATGACAGACTACTAATGTACAGTGTCATTCGGCGTGTGTGCCAGTAAGTGGGAACGCCTCTACAATCACTGCTCAAACCAAAGGATTACCCAATGAGCCAACATCAGGTGGACGAATTATCGTTTACATGGAACGATAGCGGTCAAATGTGTTTTTTTTCCCTTTGGAAAGAATGGTTCCGTGTAAGAGGGCCCTAATAATGGAGTCCCAATTGTGTCTTGACATCGCACATATATCAGCATCAGCGCGTCTAGACAAGAACGTGATAAGTAACGCTCCCCGATAAAGACGTGGGTAGGGACCTAGACCCATACCAATCTATTCTTACAGGAGCTGTCCAGGGTTTAGTAAATCATAATATACTGCAATCATGCGTTGCATGTTACACTGCTGCAAGGTACGCTAGAGTAGTGCAGGAGTTTTCACCCCCCCCCCCCCCCCTACACAGGAAGCTCAAACAGTAACTTTTTTTCAATAGTACAAGCAAATATAATGTTAGTATAAAAATCTCCAGCAAGCTTCTCCACAGTTCGGATTGACAGCTGAAATGGTCTCCTGGTCGAATGCTACGGATATTAGTCGGCGCTGAGGAGCACTTGGTTAAGAAGTCGCGCCTCCAGAGTGCTTAGGCATCAAACTTTGGCTTCTCACTGTCAGAGACCCTGAAAGCGTCCATCAAGGAGCATTTCCACCCATTTCCCGCAGCTTTGTGTGGGGCAGAGTGTTAGGGCAGCAGAAATGCAGTAACGATCTGAAGGTTGCAGGTTCAATCCCTGCACAGGTCAGGTAGCCGGCTCACGGTCGACTCAGCCTTCCATCCTGCTGAGGTTGGTGAAATGAGTGCCCAACTTGACTTTAAAAAAATTGTAAATAAAACCGGTCTACCAGCATAGATTTCCGCTCGCCCCTTCAAGAACATGACCGCTTTTCAAATTTGGTGTGAATAGTTGCAGCTTTTTCCTTTTTAATGCAAATTTGGACGACATGATTGCAGGTTTTTTTGGTACCAATTATGCCAAAAACTGGCATAGAACACTTCTAAGCAGGCAGCTTGTATGTTTCTACAATCAGGATCTTTCACCATCTTGAAAACTTTCCAAGACACTTGCCAGAGGCTGATAATGCAAAACCAATAATACCCGCAGCTGGGAGTATATGCTATAACCGTATCCAGTCTCTGCAATCTTCTGTGAGCTAAATATATCAGCAGCACAAATCCTCCGGAGCCGGGAGAAGTATTAAGAATTCATTCTGTGGATGAAGCAAGTTTCCAAATCCTGAGTCTGCCGGCTCCTGGGAGCCCAAAAACCACAGCGCTCGGACTATTCAGCCCCAAATCCACACTGCCAACGTGCAGATTTGGTGCGGAATTGAAGATTGTGGAATTTCCATCAGGATTCCACTTCATAACAGAGGAAAAACTGCATGGAAACTAACAGAAAATCACACTAAAATCCGCACTGAAAAAAAAAAAAAAAAAAAAGGAAAAAAATCATTGCACCATTAGCTGAGAAAAACATTATGAAATCCGCAATAAACAGCAACTTTATGTCTTGCAGATATCAGGACGGTTTATCAACTGCCCTAAGGAAATTTCGTCCCGTGTGAACAGTCTATAAAAACCGTTAAAGTCAGAAGGCAAATAACTAAAGATACAGCATTCACAATAGAGGATTGTCACAGCTCACCTCCTCCTCATCCCTGCAAAATGACCTCTGCAGTGTCTAGAGCACTCTCCCATAGACCGGTATTTATCTTTGGTTTAGAAAACCTATTTGCGCTTTGAATTAAAGCAACCCTCTGGTTTTGGGACACTAACTACACAATGCACTGCTCTGTGATTGGCCGACACCGATCTCATGAGCAACCAGGACTGTGGAGTTGCTAAGCCAATCCTTCAACTAGGACTCCTCAATTTTCCCCAGACTCCTTAACATAAGAGTCACGTTTTTTGTGTGTGATAAAGTTTACAGTATTAAAGTGGTAATTTAGGCTTTACATCCCCATTATGATAAAGTCATCAGCTACA
Source organism: Eleutherodactylus coqui (assembly GCF_035609145.1). Lineage (NCBI taxonomy): Eukaryota > Metazoa > Chordata > Amphibia > Anura > Eleutherodactylidae > Eleutherodactylus > Eleutherodactylus coqui. The sequence goes on along the minus strand of NC_089848.1, from coordinate 43,719,507 downwards.
TCCTCGTTACCAATGTTTTTGAGTAATAGGCTCTTGGATGAATAAAAAAAAAAAAAAAACTTTCCCAAATTCCTACGAAAGGAAATATGCAACAAATTCTGCATGTAAATATTTAAACCATAGATATCTGGCCAATCACAGAGCAGCGTGCAGCGGCAGCCCCAACGGTACCAATGCACTATAGGCGATTAGGTAGTCTGAAGAGGACATCAGCCATCCTGGCCTCCCGAAAATGAAAGTCAAAACAAGCTAAAAGAGGGATGGGCAAGAAAATGGAGTCCAGGTAATGTACCTCTGGTTTCCAGACCAGATTCTGCCCCGGGTCCAGAGGGCCGCTTTAATTCTAAGTATCATTGACTTCTGAATCTTGGCACAGTGGACAGCCAGCTACAGAGAACGTCTCTTGCGTTACGCGGGCAACCCATTGATTAAGACTGGTCACCATGTTTATTTCCTCCGGGTGGAACTGCGGAGAACTAGAACACTTACAACCACATTTCCCCAAGGATTACATCTGATCCCCAGCAGGGGTACGCTTAGGGATCACTTTAATAAAGGGAACTTTCCAATAGGAATTGTCCAAAACTGGAGAACCCCTTTAGGCTGCATTCACTCGTAGGGCCTTTAGGTTGGATCTTCTACACTAAAAAAAAAAAAAAAAATCTATATCAATTCAACAACTGGATCAACGAAAGATCTTTCATCTGACTATTGTACAAAAACTTCAATCGTGACTGACCTTTCTCCAGAGGAGGACAGTGTTTTAGCCGACCAATGACAATCATTTGTTTTTAAATTTCATCTAACAGTTTTAGTTGAAATTGTCCATTTTTACTAATTTAGGGCCCTTTCACACGGGCCGATATCATTCAGTCCAAACACTGAACTACGGAGGATAAATTTGTTCGGCGTTCAAACTCTGCGTGCATAAAGAGTGGACATAGTAGCATAACCTAGTAGGTTTGTCTTGTTTCAGCCTATGTCCATCCTGATTACCTTCGTTGATCCAGAGGAAGGCAAAAAAAACCCAAAAACCCTCTAATGAGGCAGAAGGATCGGCCCGTGTAAACAGGCAGTCATTACTCTATGAGCAGCTGCCTGTTTACTGTAAATGGAGGCGGGCGGCCTCCATTCATTAATGACGATTATTCCTGTGCCCAACGGGCCGTCCCGTGTAAACACACCCTGAGGCCTCTTTCACACGGTCAATAAAATCGTGCCAGATTTGTGCGCCTTCAGAATGGAGTCACTTACATGAGCAATTTTATTTCCCGCATCGCGGAATGTTCTAACTTTTCGCGTGCCTCGGAACGCATCGCCCATTGTTTTCAACGGGAGAGGAAAACACATTGCACGGTGTACGTTGTGCACGCTCGTGCGATGTGAGGCTTCCCATTGCAAAAAGTGAAAACTGCGCCGAAGAATCGCTATTTCACTAAAGTGATGGGAGGTGTTTGACATAAAACCATCTTGTACCCGCCGGTACTTCAGTTTCACGGCCCGACGTCGCGCTCAGCCACGTGTAGGAAGCCTTAGTCCAAAGTGTACAGGCAACCTAAGTGTCTGGTCTCCCGTACATGCGTCAGATTATTCTGTCAAGATAGAAGAGAAAAACCATTAGGCAACAAGCGATCTGCGCCTCCGGGCACCGCACCTACATGCACTGCGCAGAAGAGCCAGATCCCATCCATCACTTGTTATCTGCGGGCCATTATCACAATGTGTTTATTAAGCATCATCACATGGAACGTGCTATAAGAAGGCATCCAGGCCTGAAATCAGACGGAACGAGACAAACATGTGATAAGAGCCTTGATGAGTCTGTAATAGCGGCCGCGGGGATCCGTGCTCGCCATACGTGAAGTGCCGTCACCTGCCTCTACAAGCACATTTACAGCCTGACCCATATATAGCTCCCATCTCAGCAATCTGACCTGACCTTATATTGGATTAGCGTGGCTTTAAGCCGCTCACATCAACCGGCCACCGAAGTCATTTACCCTTCATAAAGAGCGGGGAGCCATAGCCTACAAGGAAGAGGAGAAATCCCATCTCCACGAAATAATGGACAGATCCGTATCTGCAGTCAGCGCGGATGTGATGAGAGAACGCTCCGAAGCGCGAAATAACGGCTCTGCAATTAGACGGATCGCCCACAGAAACCTGACGGGGCACCGAGGAAAAGAATTCAGCAAGGCCGGCGTATTTGCACACAATATGTAGAGAATAGAACTCATTCGTGTCACATTGCCGTATTTTGGCGCAAGCATTTCGCTATGCAAAAAGAAAAAAAAAAAAGTTATACATCTTCTATCTTCCTGCAAACAAAGCCGGCTACAGCGTCCGCCTACACCAAACGATTCTTCTCCGAGCGGGCGATGTCGGAGTTCGCAGGCTGTTTATACAGAAGATACATCGTTGGCTCGGTCACACCAGAAATAAATCGTTCAGTGGTTCGCGTTCGCCGTATAAGTGAGAACCACTGAACAATCACTCTTTAACAGCTAAACGAGCCAACAGTGATTTTTTACACGTGCAGAACACGAACGAACAGCGAACAATTTCCCGTTCGTTGCGTGCAGACTGAACGATTTTTGCTCGTTTTAGACAAAACGATTATCGGTCCAAAAATTGTTCAAAAGAGGGCCTTAAGAAATAAGAGTACAAACTGATCAACCAAAACATGAGGCGAATGATCAGCTCGTGACAATGGCGCCCGTCAAGGAGCGGGATATATGAGGCAGCAAGTGAACGGTCGGCGCTTGAAGCGGATGTGTTGGAAGCAGAAAAAAAATGGGCAAGTGCAAGAATCTGGGCGACTTTCACAAGACGATGGAGTCAGAGCATCTCGGAGACAGCAGGTCTTGTAGTGCGTTCCTGGTGGCTACTACCTACCAAAAGTAATCCACGGAAGGACAATACAGTAGTGACACCGAGAAAGGCACCACGAGTTATTGAGGCAACAGGCACGGTCAAAAAACAAAAAATAAAAATTTGCATGCCATGCAATGTACAAGCGAGTACAATGCAATTTTTTCCCCATTGTGGTCTATGAGAAACACTTGCAATTTTTTCACTCGCGTGAAGATCACAATTTTACAGAAGTGACACAACTTTTAAATCAAACACATAGCCTAAAAATAAATAAATTAAAAAAAAAAACACTAGCAAGCATGATACCAGACAGAGTTTCTCACCCAGATATAGCACTCGCCTGTGTGAATGTAGCCCGACAGTCTTTACTGACTGATAACATGTATGTATCTAACCCATTAAGGGACTGTAGAATAAAAAGTTCCAAGTAAACCGGAGTGAGGCCGAGGAACCGCCATAGAATGGATGCAACAAGTTGTACAGAGTGGTGATTGGTAACGTACCAACATTCAAGGCCCCATCACACGCTTACAGATCGCACCCTGGTCAACTAAGCTTCATGCGAAAGGCAACTTTACACCGGCCGCCTGCGAGGGGAGGTGGCTGGGCGAGGACGATCGCCGGCCGCCTGCGAGGGGAGGTGGCTGGGCGAGGACGATCGCCGGCCGCCTGCGAGGGGAGGTGGCTGGGCGAGGACGATCGCCGGCCGCCTGCGAGGGGAGGTGGCTGGGCGAGGACGATCGCCGGCCGCCTGCGAGGGGAGGTGGCTGGGCGAGGACGATCGCCGGCCGCCTGCGAGGGGAGGTGGCTGGGCGAGGACGATCGCCGGCCGCCTGCGAGGGGAGGTGGCTGGGCGAGGACGATCGCCGGCCGCCTGCGAGGGGAGGTGGCTGGGCGAGGACGATCGCCGGCCGCCTGCGAGGGGAGGTGGCTGGGCGAGGACGATCGCCGGCCGCCTGCGAGGGGAGGTGGTCGGGGCAAGGACGATCGCCGGCCGCTCCGCCTCTATTCACTAGTAAAACTTGTCCTGTGTAAAAGCACAAGAACGATCATCGCTGGGACTCGTGGTCAGGCCATCCCGTGTCAGAGCACCAATAGGCAGGTTGCAGATTTGCAACATCCACGGTGTGCTTAGAATATGCTGCACATTTTGTACATTGTGAGTGAATGGGGTTTGTTAAAAACTATTCACCTGAATTGTACTCTAGTTGCAGAATCTGCACTGCACCTACGATGTGACTCTGCACACAATACGGCAAAGCCCTATTCACATATGCATTTTTCTGTCACATCACAGTACAAAAAAAAAAAAACTTCCCACAAATATAACGGCGTGCCGAGCTCTTCAAGCAGACAATCTATTGACCAAAACGGGTTCCATCAGGTGTCACGCTGCGCTATTTTTTCCAGTATTTATAACGGAAACTCTGGAAGGGGACACCTAATGGAAATGTGAATAGTACCTCATGCAACTGTTCTCCCTTCGATGCACGCAAGGACCAGAAGACCATATATAATATGCTATTTTACAGGTTGCTATGAATATGGGGGATGCTAAGTATTTATACAAGATTAGATGCTATATTAACCCCTTCGAGGTGTGGGTATGAAGTGGACTAGAGACCGCTTACATTCTCCACAAACCGCCACGAGATAGCTGTTGCTATGACAGCCCTGGGCCAAGTGAAGACTCCCAAGACTGCCATGTGAGTAACACTATTGATATGGGAACATGAAAAAGAAAATATACCGCAATACTGAAGTACTGCAGCATGTTGTAGAAGCGATCAAATGATCTCAAGTTGGCACAAAAAATAAACATGATAATTGGCAGTCATGTCTGAAAACATCAGAACTAAGCATCACATTATCTTACACGGTAAATGCTATCATTTAAAATGTGTTTTTTGTTTTTTCTTCATTTTTTTTTTTTTTTTTTGAGTAGCCGTTTTTGGTCACCATCTCCCAGTAAAAATTGAAGGGAACAAAAGGTCATGCAACCCAAAAAATGGTGGCATGAAAACAACTCAACCTGTAAAAGCTAAGCCCCCACCGACAGAAAAATAAAAGTTATGGAACTCTGAATAGGGCGATTAAAAGTTGTTGTTTTTTTTTATTAGAAAGTAAAACGTTTTAAGTAGTAAAAAAAAAAAAAAAATAGAAACAAAGAAAAGTTCTACAAACATAATCTAACCATAATGATACTAGACTCAGCAGGAAGATAACATGCCATTTTTAAAGCACCATGAACACTGCAAAAGCAACCCCTCTGAAAAATAGCGCATTTATGTTTTTTCATTTCACCCGACTATTTAACGTTTTCCAATACATTAAATGGTCTTTTTTAAAAAGACACACACTATGAGCAGAGCTAGCTAGCTGTGTTTTTCTCCCAACCCTAATAGGCAACGATGAAGGTATCTGTGCAGGTTGCACCCCGGTGAGATCAGGAGGTTACTCTATTCACAAGGTAGAAAAGGAGGAGCCAACACTATACAAAAAATATAAAAAATAAAATGAGCCATGATATTTAACTGAAAATAAATACCTAAATCTAGGGAGCGGTCCTGCACCACGTCGCTGCGGTGCTCACCAGGGTGGTTTACTTCACCTCATATACAGGAGGCCAAGTGGAAAGTTCCAACAATAGAACTAGCAGCAGAGCCTCGCTGGGGAGTCGGGGGCCGCTGGGACCATCCGTGGAGATCAAACTTTAAACAAGCCTCAAGTTATATCCCTCAGCGGCACGACACATGACCGGGCTCTGTAGACGCTGGATGCTTCAGGTCTGACAATAGTCAATATTTCACTTATTTTCATATTTAATCTTATTTTCTTCTTAACCCCATAAGGGCCAGACACTTTCGCGTTTTTATCTATGTTGTGGTTTTAATGCTATTTTTCTCCAGCTACCAAAATTAGTTTTGTTGCTTTTTATCCTCACCGCAACATATGTTTTTTTTGTGCTATTTTTTTTTTGTTTGGCTTTTTTAATATATGTTTCTTCACTGACTTTTCCATTTTTTTGTTTTAGTTTTATTGCTGGGAGGGGGGGGGGAAGCTTAATTTTTTTATATAGTTATTTTAGTATAAAAACTTTAAAAATAAAAGTACAGATATGGTTTCCTCATTTTGTTATGGATTACATGCCTCATATGGCAACAGTTTTGGTTGGAGTTGGGTCATTTTCTTCTTTATGTATACATTTTTATTTTATTCTGCAATTTTTATTTTTTTACTTAGTTTTGTAACCATTTTTTTTTACCATCTATGTCCCATATGACATCATAAACATCTAAGGATCATTCACATTGTATTTTTTTTTTTGCCACTGTAGTCGGGGCATCCATAGGAGCCCCAGTGACAAGGGAAAACATCCCCCTGTAGTAACAATAGTCACTTACAGAGCTGATCAGGGTCTGCTAGGACCCTGCAGCACTTCTATGCCAGGGGGCTCCCAGTGCTTGGGTGATCGCCAGGTCACATAGTGGAAGTAGTACTTCCACTCTCACTCATTAAGCGCTATGTAGCCTGGGAAGAAGGCATAAATGGTTAAAACCAACTTCTCCCTTCTCCACTGAGTCTTCTACTGTGTCTGACAGCTGATGACCTGGCCTCTGCTCCCGAGATATTTTTGCAATCGTCCGGGATTAAGACACAGGCACAAGTGCTGTATATTTACTGTGCTTGGTCCTTAAGGGGTTAAAAGCCATCAGAACTGTGTGTTTTGTTGGCACATGCTAGTTTTCATAGTAAGGGCTCTAAATTTTTCTGTTCTTGCTGAGAAAAAATAAATTCTATATACACACATACATACAGCCACCATTTATGTAGAGTTCACGATTATGCCATAGACTTTAAAGTCCCATCTTTGCAGCGGTGTGCGAGTCCGGCCACAAAGCACCAGATGCACGGTGTGTGGGTAATGCACTGGTTAAACCACCAGCGGTGTCTACACAGTTCTGCTGGGACAGCTCCCTGCCCAACCAGGCTTGTCATGTATTATTGTTGGCGGACATGGACGCACGGAGACAAAAGCCTCTTGTCCAAGGAACTGACCCCGGGATGTGAGCTGGTGTCATCCAGCCATTGTCATCCACAGCCCTGGTCTCCGTGCCAGCTCCTTCTTGCCCTACACAAGTGACTTCTGTCTCAGTACTAGATGGTAAGCGTAGTTGGGCAATAACCCGGCTTTAGAGCAAAGGCGCAGTAACAAGGACCGCAGACCGGCTGGATTTATTTTCCACATTCAGGCTACATAACACAGAAAAGCCTTAACGAGAGTCATTAGTATTAGTGTTGTTTCACTTTACAACAAGGGAGCTGCTGTCGAAAGCGAAAGTAAAATCACGGCAAAGCGCTGCGTTAGATATTGCGTCGCTCAGCCGCATTCACGTGAGAGAGCGGCCTTAAGGAGCGAGCGATTTCCATTATTGCAAGAGAATACTAATTGACATAAATTATTGTTTTTGTCTAGTTTTTTTTAAGGACAAGTATGCGTTTTTGCCGGATTATCACCGCAGGGAACGCAGTGCACGCTTTACATAGCGTTGCTATGGAAAGCTCCGCCTCCTGTCCATGAGTGGAGAATCATTACAATTCTCCGCTCGCAGCGGACGATTCGCAGCATGCTGCGAATTGCCCTGATTCTACGCGGCCAGCCTATCTATTAGATAGGGCTGACCCGCGGAGAATCGGCGGCGGCTCCTGCTCCTGGGCGGCGGCTCCCGTGGCGGAGATCTGCCGTGGGACTTCGCATTGCCCGTGGACAGGGGGCCTAAAACTGAATAAAAACCTGAGTAGACAAGCAAATACAGAGAAAATATTTTAATCTGACATCAGAAAGTCTGATCATTTCCCAAGACCCCGAGTGCCACTGAGCAAAAGTCCTACTAGTGTTCTGCGTCAGCATTCTATCCTGTTCTTTTCTCCTAGAACGTTCTCTACTTTATTACTTTCTTTCCAGTCATCCAAAATATCAGATAACCGTGTAATATGTCGCCAGCGGGACTTCTTCTGTGTTCGGTCTGTCCGTCCCGCAGCCTGAACAACCCCTTCATGTCAATGGGTTAATTGGCACGTGTGATTCTCCACTCGGACTGATAGGACATGCAGTCATTTTGTAACTATTTTTTGTGGGATTCTTCTTCAAGAATCATCCACTATTTTCTATGGAAGCAGTCAAAAGCATATTATACCAGCAGGGCAGGCTGATAGATGCGAGTGGATCCGTTCTTAAACGTATGTTACTTTGAGGACCACACATGGAAAAGACCTGCTAGAAGGGCAAAGCCACTTTGCAGAAGATGTGAGAAACCGATGCAAAATCACGTGGAAAAGGAAAAATAAAAATGGGTAAAACACATGGGCAAAAAAGTAGCACTAAAATTACATAAAAATGATTCTTTAACTTACCAAAAAAATAACTGAAAAAAAAACAAAAACCACGCACTCACCCACGTGAATACAGCCTTATGCTGAATGGCCGATCACAGACTCCCAGAGTGCAGCACAAAGAAGTAAGCAAGATTTTATGGATCAGTTTCACATTTGAATAGGAAAATGGAGCGATCTGATCAACTTCAAGTAAGACCTGATCATCTGTGCTGGACTAGTGGGGGACCAGGACTTCACTGCCAACCTTAGGGTTATAGGGTTGGCCAAATGTTTTCAAATTTGTCGATTTTAAAAAAAAAAACAAAAAATTATTATATCACACAGACCACACACGCCCCTGTCAGCAGTACCTGCTCACTTCTCTGACATTGTTTACAGGCTGCAGTAGCCAATGACAGAGCTTAGAGATTAGTCACCCAGCTCTGTTATTCGCTGCTGCAGCCTGTAGGCAGCGCATCAGAGAGGAGACTCTGCCAATCAGGGACGTGTAAAGAGGTAGGATAGGCGAATATTTGGTAGTCTATTTTTTTCTTTTACCATGGGTGCCCTTCATCTACAAATTAAAAATAACCTGAACAACTGCTTAAAGTCTCGTTCCCATCAGCGTCTTGATTTTGAACATTTTGTTAAACATTATTCTGTAGAAGGATTCACTAAATAAACAGGAAGCGGAAAGGAATTCCGCAGGTATAAACAAACAAACAAAAAAAAAGTCCTCGCTGGCCATCGTGGAAAAATGCGCTTTTTACCGCGGTCTCCATTAACACTATACTAGTGGAGGCCTCCTGCTAGTAAAATAGAACATGCCGCCATTTTTTCCCCCACAGTGTAAATCCACAGCAGAATCCCGCTTGTGAACACTGAACCATTAGGTTCAATAGAACCCAATAGCTGCATTATTCTGCCGCGGGGAACACGGCATAAATCTGTCCGCGGGCATTAGCCCTAACGTCTAAGGATCCATTAAACAGAAATCAAATGGAAACCGTTCCGTTCCGCCACCCATCGGCTACAATGCAAAAATAAAATACAATTAAAAAACAAAAACAAAAAACACTTTTCTCAGAGACAATGGCGCAGCAGTCTGCGCTATTGTTTCCATAGAGGAAAAAAAAAAAGCAGAAATCAAGTGGAACGGAAGCAAATAGAATCAAGCACTTCAAATTCCACTGAAATTAACCTTAAAAAGGTAAACTAGTTTTCCCATTTGGCCGTTCCTAAGAAGATGAAACTACAATAAAACCAGTAAAGCCGCGTTCGGTTTAATCTGCATTACCCCCTACATGTCGTTCAACCGCAATACACAGTAAGCAACGCAATACCCATCGCTCCGTATAGCAGAGCCGCATATATAGTACACAAAATACATAAACATAAGACAATCAAGAGGACCATAACTGACAGCGAGTCCATACCTAACAGCTGCCAATAGGAGTAGAAAACCGTATAGTCGCATGCGCCAAACACCCTCTAACCGCCGAGTCTCCGGCAGAACCCAACCCAGCATCACATTGCATCCCCCACGCCCCATCTGTATAGTCAGCAGCTTTATGTATACTACCCTGTTTATAGGAGATGGCTGGACTATTACACAGCAAGTACTTCTACCTGCTGATAGATTGTAAGCTCTTGTGATCAGGGCCCTCCCTCCTAGTCTTCAGGCTGTATCACTGCACGTAACGTCTGATGTTCCCTGACTTGTACCGTGCGGCGGATTATGTTGCTGCTAGATATTACATTTTTGCCAAAATGTTTTGAGTGTAAAATGTTGATTCTGCAGTAAGTAGCCGGATCAGTCAGCAGATCGGCATCACTAGCCCAGAACTCTCTGGTGTAGGACTGTGGGAAAAAAGAGCATATGCCATTACTACTAACCTAGAAATACAACTCCGGATTGTTTGCAGTTTTTTCACCAATAAGTCACACAACACTCTGCACCAGACCCCAGTATAAAGCCTCGGGCACACTAGGGGGGGCATCTATGTTGTCAGTTTAAAAAAAAAAAAAAAAAAGTTCTATCCATGTAAAAAAAAAAAAACCCTTCATTTCTCTTTCTCCATATACAGTCTGTCAAAAAAAAACACTATGCAGGGAAATAGAAAAAAAATTTATAGAAATTTTGTTTTTTTAGATGCAAGTGTGCATCTAGCCTAAGGCCCATTATATATAACCATTGAGGTTCTGCACATGGATGGTCTGTGTAGAAAAATTCATCAATGTCCTGTTCCTGTCCGTATCACAAATAAGAAATGACATGCTAATAAGAAAAACTGACCAGTTTTTATAGGCAATATACACTTTTTGCCATGCTATGCATGAAAGTCGAAGAAGAAATCCGCATGATATTCTGCATTTGACCCTTGGTGCCTAACAACTGGCACTTGCGATAAAGCTAGCTTGTGTCTATTCTACGTGACGCTACTGCTGTGCCTGCAAGTACAAGTCGGGCACTGACGTCACGATAATCCAACCTGATCTCCTTCCTACAGGTGAATCCTTAAGACGGCTGTATTATAGATGCCTGTGGAATAATCTGCATCATGCGCACCTCCACTTTTAAGCAGAGGGTTTCTTGTTCATGGAAATTCATACAGAAACCTTGCTGCGTTAGGCCATGTTCACATGGGGTGGATTTTCCGTGCGGCATTTACAGTAGCAGCAAGGTGGAGGAAATTTTCAAGATCTCAGCCACACGCTGCTTTAATTAAAAAAAATAAAAAAAAAAGCAAAAACCAATGTGGAAAGTGAAATGCTACTTTATGACAAGAAAACGCACAGAAATGAGATTTTCCACATCGAAAATTCGCACGTAAATTTTGCCCGTTGACAAACACCACAAGTGGTTACAAAAACATAGCTGCTTTTTTCCCCCAAACACAGCGCCACCAATGTGTGTTGAGTTGTGTCTGGTATTGCAGCTCAGCTACATTAAAGTGAATGGGACCTGATCTGCACTACCAGACAACCCACGGACAAGGGTGGCGCTGCGATTGGAAGGAAGCAGCTATTTTTTCTAACTCTGGACAACGCAAGTAAAAGTATACCTAAAAAACTTTCAGTAAACTTTGCATTAATCAATAGTCCAGCGTCTGTTCAGTTTGCTTGTGTCTTTGGGCAAATTTATCACTCAAAAATATGAAATCCGAGTCCTACATGAGGGAGCCGGAAGTCTGAGCTGGAATCGAAGAGAACAAGGTCTCCACCGCTTATTCTCAATGGGCGAGGTCTGTCCATCAAGTTCAACATCACCCAACATACACACACCAATAGCTGGGCGGGCGAAGCAAGGAGACTATGGGGGAAAGAAAAACAGGGGGACAATTAGCCCTGCTGATTTTAACTCCCGACAGGACCCCCCTTTAAAAGAAACTGAAATTGAGAATATCTTACAACTACCAAAAGTTACAAACTTTTTCCTTTTACAGACAGATTTCTGGCCAAGCAAGTCAAATTGGCCAATATTTAAAGGACCTTTTTTTTTTTTTTTTTAACATGGACCAAAGGAAGCTGTATGGAAACAAACTACTGTTAAAGAAGGGGGGGGGGGTCCGATTTTTGAAAAGCCATTTCACAAGGTTCCTCTGTGGTGTAAAAATAAGGCAGCCGATATTCTCACCTCTCCCCGCGGAGGCGTCGGCCGGAGATGTCCCGTAAACCTGCTTGAAGCCAATGACAGCGCTCAGTGATGACAGCCGAGCGCTGCCATTGGCTGCAGCAGCTTTTTTGTAGACAGGTCAGGCTGACTGCAGCGGGACATGGAAATAATCGGGAAGGAACATTCATTAGACCAATTCCTGCCCCTGTTGAGGCGCTACCCCTTCCTCACCAGAATATCTAGACTCATGGGTCTTCATCTCAGACTGAAGCCTTCACATGTAGTTGATAGATTAAATAAAATCGCAGCCTGCTCTATTTTGCAGCGGACTCTGCGCAGACGGCTTCCATTGCAGTCAATGGAGGCTGTATGACCCGCAGCCCATCCACAGAGCTCGAAGAACCAATCACATCCATCGCTTTGCGAGTCCCATAACCAGCAAGTGATCCTGTGTGGGCGGCCTAGGACTGCGGGAGCCGCACGGGAAAGGACCTGGACTGAGCGACTTGGCTGACCTGCGTCAAAATAGGACATGCCCTGAAAATAAGCCCTAGCCTATCTTCTGCAGCAGAAATTAATACAGGACCCAATCTTATTTTCAGGGAAACACAGCATGTTCTACCAGAGCCAGGTCTTGTGCTTCCCTCACCAGAAATTCTCCACAATTGGCAGTAAGACAAGCGAGTCGTGTGGACCAACTCCGGTGCTCCTGGGGGGTCATCCTGACAAACGGGGCATTCTAACCAGGAACATCTCCACCAGCAGTACGGGCCTGTCCATGACAATTAGGAGCCACCGCCAACATCACATACTGATTAAAGGCGACTTCCAGCTTCCGAGGTTTGTCTCATCACATTAGTTTCTGGTGCGATCCCATCAGCCAACGCTGTATGACGGGGGGCAGTATTACTAGTCCCACCACTCCACAGACAGCTCTTCTCTTGGATATAGGAACGTTCCACCACATGCGGCCATAGCTTGTGAACAGTGCTGGCCGTCAACATGCTAGAAAACCTTGTTAAGGGCGCGTTCACACGGCCAGGAAAAAAAAAAAGTGCTGCGGGTCGGCACCAAAGTCTGTTATGCATTAATGTACCCCAAGGTTCGGGACACACTGTTTTTACAGCAATTTTTGATAAATTTTTGGTGCCAATGCTAGGGAGCGGATCAAGAATGCAAAAACCTAAAAGGAGGGCTACAGCCGCCGGCACTCATAGCGCTGCCCTCACTGCCATGTAAGTCTGCTGTATTTCTTACAATTACTTAGTCCTGGCGAGGTGCGGGTCACAGAGCAGACAGTCACTGTCATTGTACTGTGCCCCGTGAAGGTAATGTGACACGGCCAAAGCTGGCATGTGGTCCCAGCCTAAGCGTGCGTTCACAAGTAGCGCATAATGGTGCGGCTCTGCACTGAAGCCCACAACAAAATTTGCGCTGTTGTAGGGGCAGATCGGCAGCAGATTTCACCTTTTTAATTGTGTGGATTTTGACATGGAATTTCCAGGACAGAAAATCTGCACCAAACCTGCAAGGTGTGAGCGCCACCTACAGGAGAGGCTGATACTTCACTTTCATATCCACTCCACTGCTTGGCTCAAAATAAAAAAAAAACAAAAAAAAACGCATGTGCAATTCTGTTCTAAAAGCCATCTTGATTCTTCAAGGGCAGAACAGACAGCCAGGTATGTGCGCCCGGCTGCCTAATCTGGTTGGTATAACCTCTGTAAGGGCAGAACAGACGGCCAGGTATGTGCGCCCGGCTGCCTAATCTGGGTGGTGTACCCTCTGTAAGGGCAGAACAGACGGCCAGGTATGTGCGCCCGGCTGCCTAATCTGGGTGGTGTACCCTCTGTAAGGGCAGAACAGACGGCCAGGTATGTGCGCCCGGCTGCCTAATCTGGGTGGTGTACCCTCTGTAAGGGCAGAACAGACGGCCAGGTATGTGCGCCCGGCTGCCTAATCTGGGTGGTGTACCCTCTGTAAGGGCAGAACAGACGGCCAGGTATGTGCGCCCGGCTGCCTAATCTGGGTGGTGTACCCTCTGTAAGGGCAGAACAGACGGCCAGGTATGTGCGCCCGGCTGCCTAATATGGGTGGTGTACCCTCTGTAAGGGCAGAACAGACGGCCAGGTATGTGCGCCCGGCTGCCTAATCTGGGTGGTGTACCCTCTGTAAGGGCAGAACAGACGGACAGGTATGTGCGCCCGGCTGCCTAAGCTCAGTGGTATTGCCTCTGTAAGGGCAGAACAGACGGCCAGGTATGTGTACCCTCTGTAAGGGCAGGGCAGAACAGACGGCCAGGTATGTGCGCCCGGCTGCCTAATCTGGGTGGTGTACCCTCTGTAAGGGCAGAACAGGCGGCCAGGTATATGCGCCCGGCTGCCTAATCTCAGTGGTGTTGCCTCTGTAAGGGCAGAACAGACGGCCAGGTATGTGCGCCCGGCTGCCTAATCTGGGTGGTGTACCCTCTGTAAGGGCAGAACAGACGGCCAGGTATGTGCGCCCGGCTGCCTAATATGGGTGGTGTACCCTCTGTAAGGGCAGAACAGACGGCCAGGTATGTGCGCCCGGCTGCCTAATCTGGGTGGTGTACCCTCTGTAAGGGCAGAACAGACGGACAGGTATGTGCGCCCGGCTGCCTAAGCTCAGTGGTATTGCCTCTGTAAGGGCAGAACAGACGGCCAGGTATGTGTACCCTCTGTAAGGGCAGGGCAGAACAGACGGCCAGGTATGTGCGCCCGGCTGCCTAATCTGGGTGGTGTACCCTCTGTAAGGGCAGAACAGGCGGCCAGGTATATGCGCCCGGCTGCCTAATCTCAGTGGTGTTGCCTCTGTAAGGGCAGAACAGACGGCCAGGTATGTGCGCCCAGCTGCCTAATCTGGGTGGTGTACCCTCTGTAAGGGCGGAACAGACGGCCAGGTATGTGCGCCCGGCTGCCTAATCTGGGTGGTGTACCCTCTGTAAAGGCTCACTCACACGGGCATATGTCACCCGTGCATTGACTGCGTATTTTTCACATACGTAATATGTGGCACTAAAAACACTTGGATTTCTAGAAGATAACAAAATGCCTGCATTATTGTTTTTTATTACGTGCATGAAAAAAAAACAAAAAAAAAATAAAAACCCACAAAATGTAACAAGTTGTATTTTGGCGCATAATTCGCACTGATATAGTCTATGGAAATTTGACATGAGCATGAAGTACACACGTGCATCCGTATTTACTGTGCGTTTCACCTCCGCTGAAAGCGCGAGCCTAATACGTGGGACACACTCGCCCGTGTGGGCGAGCTCCGGCACACCACATTGGTACGGGCCCTATAACATGGCCCCCACAGCCCATCATGTACCTCCCTACATACTGCGGCTGGTAGATTACTAAAAACCGATCCGTCTTTAATACGCTATAACGCCCCGGGCTGCGGTTACTGCTTAGACGGCACAACTAATGCTGCCTACACACACACATTTGCGCACACAAAACAGTGTGAAAAAAAACCATTGAATTCAATCTATTTGTTCGCACGTACGCATTTTGACCACGCAAAAATAAAAGATATACCGTGCTCCATTCACTCACCCAAAGGTTCCCATAGAAGTCAACGGGGGTGTACTACTGTGCGCGCAGTATGTAAGGAAATGAGTTTACACTGCGTAATTCTGCTCGAACGCTCACATCTGGGGCTCATTAGCCATGTCAGTCAGTGTGCGTTTGTGTCCTGCGCGCAAAATAAAACACGCATTGCAGGCAGAAAAAGTACAGTGAAATATGCCAACATGTTAAAAAAAAAAAAAAAAAAAAGTCGTTCATAGCATAAAAAAAGTTGCACTAAGGCGTGCGCCATTGTGTATACGTCCATGTGGAGCCGGCCTTACCAAAGAATGGAGCGCTACGTAAATAGCTGGGCTGAGGCAGTAATTGGGGGCTTTTACACGGAACGGTTTATCGTTCACACGAGTGAATGACGACAGTTCACTCATCCAGCAGCCCGTTTATACGGGCAGATCAATCGTTCGCTAAATGGTTCACATTCGCCGTACAAGTGAATGAGAACGACTAGCGGGTGAGCCAACCATGGCTTTCATGTCTGTGAAAAATGATCGATAAGCAAACGCGTCATCGTCCGATTGTCAGCCATGTTTACAGGCAGCGATTCGGCGGCTTTTTTTATACGATAATCGTTGCGTGTAAAAGCAGCTTTATATCTGCGCAGCGAATACTGACGAGTCTCAGGCGGCCGGCAACCAACGCTAGATTCCTGGGCTGTTCTCTAGTCACGTCTTATTGACGGAGACTTTAGCAGCGCCGGATGGCGGCAGGATGTCGTACTACAAGACTAAAGGGCGATAGGTGGGACTACACATACATGGCACACACGGTGGACATTACATGTACTGCCATAACATACAGGGGGCCACGGAAACATAGGCCGGAACCACTCTGTTAAGGCTGTCTAAAATGAAATCTGTATGTTGCCCCTAGCAACCAATCACAGCACAGCTTTCATTTCTTATACTGCTGAGGTAAAATGAAAGCCGTGTTGTGATTGGTTGCTATGGGCAACAGACATATCCTTTTACAAAGCCTTCATAACAGTGTGGTGCCGGCCTACTTTTGTGTGGCCCGCCGCTGAGCAGTTCTAGGCCGCCTCCATCATGACCCCCCCCCCCTCCCATGTTCACAGCTTAGAGCACCGACTAAATGCCAGTTGTGATTTGAGCCTTTTTATATGAAGTGACACAACTCACTATAGTACTAATAAATGTGCATTATACATATAGAGGGTGATAACAGATATCCGCTCGCCCCGTGTGGATATCATCAGCCCATTCCCAGATCTGTATATTACTACCAGAAGATTTAATCGCAGATAGTATGTTGGGCGGACAAAAGGTCCATCCAATTACCCCAAATGTTAATCCAGAGGAAGGCAAAAAAAAACAAAACCCACAAATGACAAAGAAGCCAAATTTTCCTCATTTAAAGGGGAAAAAAAAATTCCTTCCCAACTCAGAATAATCCACGGATCACCGACGCTTGTAAAGTAATCAGTGATATAATATTGTATCAGGCCCCTCTTGTACTCTATTAGTGAGTTCACCATCACCACATCCTCAGGCAGAGAGTTCCACAGTCTCACTGCTCTTACAGTAAAGAACCTCCTATGTTGGTGATGAAACCTGCTTTCCTCTAGATATAGGGGGCGCCTCTTGTTACCATCGTAGTCCTGGGTATAAACAGATCATAGGAGAGATCCTTGTATTGTCCCCTAATGTATTTATACATTAGGTCACCCATCAGCCTTCCCCCCCCCCCCCCCCCCCTTCTCTTTTTGTAAACTAACACAAATCTTCATAACCTCTCTGGGTATTGTAGTCCACCCATTCCATTTATTACTTTGAACAGGCTCAAGCTCGGATAGGTCCTTGAGTATTGGTACCCAAAACGGTCCACAATATTCCATGTGTGGTCTGACCAGTGACTGATCTGCATCCAGCAGCAAATCACTGCCCCCTCTCCAACACAATAAGAAGCCCCCATCTCGAAAGTCAACTCCAACTTCTCCAAGTCATCTACAAGTAAACAATCCAACACATCTGCGCTCCAACACAGCTTCTACACATCTGCGCTCCAACACAGCTTCTACACATCTGCGCTCCAACACAGCTTCTACACAACCACAGACACGGCCTGGCGCAGAATAGAAACCTCCTATCCATCACCTCCTAGAAAAGCCTGTATGTACTAAGCAACAATGCCCGTCCCTGACCACAGAGTGCCTCCATCCCCGCCGATACAAATGTATCAAGATGTTGTCCTCCGCAGCCCATCACTAATGAACAATAGAGCAGCACGCTCCTCCGTCTATGTATCCTGCCAGACGGGATTAGCCATAATCTCTCGGCTTAAGAATTCCCGTCCTCCTTAATATGATCCATACATGTAACATACAAGAGGGCATCATCTATGGAGCCAGCGGCATCCTGCAGCGGCGGCGGCTCTTGCATCAGCTCTGCAGCTCTCCCCGCTGCAATGTCTAATCAGGGGAAATAATGATGGCCCCCAGCAAGCCAGCAGTGTGCTACCAAGTCATGGCACACTGCAAGAGCCGTGCAGTGTAGCATACCACACCTATGCCATGCACAACACATGGCATTGATGAAGGATGGCACGACACTGCCATAGTGCGCATCCTCTCCGGGCTCCACGGCGGCTGTGAATGGAGGCACGCCGCATTATATGAATGAGCTGCCCCCCGCACACTAGTGGCGGCGCTGCCACCCAGCACAGCAGTACAGGAAGGAGGGGGACTGCGGCCGTTGTCTGCGGAGCGCAGGGCTGCAGCACACTTACATCCACCAGTAGGGAAGCCGGGAACAGTCGGGTGAACAGCAGGAGTAGCTGGAGCAGGGCACGTCCTCCGGGTGGCGGTGGTATTCGATAGAATACGGTAGCGGCAGGGTTTCTTCTTCTTCTTCTTCCTTCTCCTCCTGCCCGTGCTGCTCTCACTGGTGTCGTAGGTGCAGCTGCTCCATTGCTGTGCGCTGAGCAGGACGGGCGGCGGCGCGGGCTCCGCGCACCAACATTATGGAGCTGCTGCTACTATTATTATGAGGGACTGCAGGCTAAGGAGAGAGATGAAGAGCGCAGCCGCACTCCGCCGCAGCCCCTCCCTTCGATGACGTCCGGCGACTGGGCGTGTCTTCACGGGCACTGCACGTCGCTAACCAAGGAAGTGGGCGTGGCCAGGAAGTAGCCTATAAGACGAAGCGTGTGTCTCTAGATGCCGCGGTTGTTTTTTTTTTCGTTTTTTTTTCCACTCAACAACTTTATTTAAAAGCAGTCTGCCGAAATCTCACAAACAGGCTGAGCATAGATTTATTATCCCTGGTGACGTCACCAGAAAACATTTATAGCATTATAATCGGTTGTTTCCCAACTGCAGTCCCCCCAACAGGTCGTGTTTTCAGGGTTTTCTCCCATCTAATTCTTGACACTGCTACAGGTGGTCTTACTATAGGATATCCTGAAAATTTGACCTGTTGAGGGTCCCTGAGGACTGGAGCTGGTTCTAATAGTGACCCCAGACCAGGGTGCACTCTGCCCCGGACCTACCCGTAGGAGCAGCCTACATTGGGCCTTCCGTGCTTCTCAGAAACTGCTATTTTCATTTATTCCATCGCTGCGTACCAAAAGCGATCAGGCCTGCGTCACACGAGCGTACCCGTATTTGTGCACCCGTATTTGTGCACATCAGACGTTGCGTATTTGTGTGCGCAAGAGGTTTTTTCACTGTAGTTCTGCGAGAACAAGTCGTGCACATGCAAAAAAAACTATGAAATGGCCAATTAGTTTAATGCGCAATTACATCGGAAAATAGACCAAAATATGCCCTCGTGCCTAAACCGTTGAAATCAATGGGTTGTAATTTCTGCGTATAGTGTATGCGCAAAATGTTGGCCTAACTTTTTGATTTTCCCCTCAAGGTAGCTCTGTGAAGGTTGTTTTTTTATCTGTGACACGTTGTAAGTTTTAGTATATATCATTTTTTAAATTAGATTTTAGCAATTTTGTTTTTGTGATAATGTGGAGAAAAACAGAAAATCCGCTTTTTCCTTTTTTTCCCATGCAGTATAAGTAATATGGAGTTGGTACAGTTGCGGGGATACCATCTACCTCTGTGTAAGGCATCGGGGCGTTTCCTTTGCCTTAAGGCCGAACAGCTAAAATATTGGAACTACCAGATGTGGCATATGTCAAACAGTGCCAAACAGATCCCATTGACTATAATAGGGTTTGTGTAGCGTACGGCATTTTGACATTTACCTGGCTGCGCTCTTTCGTCCATAATTTTCTGCACTGGAGGTTTAGATGAGCCATAAAGCAGTTTAGATGCTGCAGTCACTATTAACTAATATTTTTAATCCCTTGGAGCCATATACTGCACTTCCTTGAAAATAAGACCTATCCCGAAAATATTGAAATATAAGCCCTACCTCAAAAATAAGCCCTAGCTAGACTACATTAAATTAAAAAAAGGAATACATTACCTAGCGGGCACGGTCCGGGTCCCTCCCGCTGCTCTCCAGAGTCCCGAAGTCCTCGGCCGCTCATACAACATTACTTCCTGGTTACGGGATTCATAAATCTCGCCTCAAGGAAGCGATGGCTGTGATTGGTTCTTGGACCGCTGCTCAGCCAATCAATGCAGCACACAATGAACCAATCACAACCGTCGCATTGGTTCATCGAGTGCTGCATTGATTGGCTGAGCAGCGGTTGAAGGACGCCCATACCTGTATAAGTTGTGGGGCTGAACAGTGTCCAGCGTGCTCATGGCAAGATGATGTGAATTACCAGAGTTTGAACGAGGCATGATAGTGGGTGCCACGCAATTGGATACTTCATTTCTGAAATTGTGGGGGCATTAAACATCCCTAAATCCATAGTGTCACATGTCTACCAGGAATACATTATTTAAGGCATTACCACCCAAAGTGGACAACGCCAAGGCCGCCCACTGGTGCTCATTGAACCCAACTGGCATCATTTATCTTGAATTGTCCATGCGAATAGACAGGTAGAAGAAATCTCATCCACATTCAGTGCTGGAGGTCCCATATGCATATCCTGTAGGCCAGTAGAGCATTCTTTAGTTTCCATGGGATATGGGAGCAGAAGACCCACCAGAATGCCTCTATTAACACCACAACACCGGACACAGCACCTCACCTCCGCTCATGAGGTTGCCAGGTGGACTCTAAAGGCCTGGCAACGTGGCGTGGTCCAAAAAGTCACCGATTCTTTAGGGCTGATGGTAGGGTTTGTGTGTGGCACAGACCCCATGACCATATGGATCCCAGTTGTCAACAAGACATTATGTAAGCTGGTGGTATTGTTTGTATGTGGCGCAGACCCCATGACCACATGGACCCCAGTTGTCAACAAGGCTTTATGTAAGCTAGTGGTAGGGTTCGTATGTGGCGTAGACCCCATTACCACAGGGATCCCAATTGTCAAAAAGGCTTTATGTAAGCTAGTGGTAGGGTTCGTATGTGGCGCAGACCCCATGACCACATGGATCCCAGTTGTCAAAAAGGCTTTATGTAAGCAAGTGGTAGGGTTCGTATGTGGCGCAGACCCCATGACCACATGGACCCCAGTTGTCAACAAGGCTTTATGTAAGCTAGTGGCAGGGTTCGTATGTGGAGCAGGCCCCATGACCACAGGGATCCCAATTGTCAACAAGACATTATGTAAGCTAGTGGTAGGGTTCGTATGTGGCACAGGTCCCATGACCACATGGATCCCAGTTGTCAACAAGGCTTTATGTAAGCTGATAGTAGGGTTCATATGTGGCGCAGACCACATGGATCCCAGTTGTTAACCAAGCTTTTTGCAGGCTGGTGATCTCATGGCATGAATTGAGTCTACTGGTCCACCTAAATATGTCATTGACTGGTGTCTGTTTGCAGCTCTTCATGGACTTCATTTACCTCCCACAATGTTGGGAAAACCCATATGATACATCGTGCCATTAGGCTCAAGTTGTCCAGAATAGGTTCACGTAGCATTCTGGAGAGTCTTTATGAATGGTGTGGCCTTCACGTTTACCCAACACAAGTATTTATGGGATGTGGTGGAGTTTCAGCACCTACAAATATCACATGGCTGTGTGTGGCTATCCTGAAGCCATGGCCCACAACCCTCCAGAAATCTTCCATCCATTTGTGGAATTAATGCTATGTTGAGTTGTTGCACTTTGCTGGGCTAGAGGGAATCCTACACGGTATTAATTCCTGTCCCATGACTTTAGCGTGTTCGTGTATATTAAATGTATGAAGAATGGATGGGCTGGTACAGCTGTTGATAAATATTAGACCGTGCCACACTCTCCATACAAACAAATACACTCCCTCAAAAAATAGAACATGGTGCGACTTTTCTATCCCACAGCATCGCCAATTGCAAATAATGGCTTCCATTCGCATGCAAGTTTTCACAATGCATAAAACTCACTCTTGAAAATCACTTGTGTAAGTAAGTAAACCCTTCTTCACACCGTATTTGTACAGGTATTTGCGCACTCAAAATCTCTGTGCGAAAACACAGAGAATAGAACCTATTATTTCAATGGGTTTGTTCCCATGGGGGCATTTTTCGTGCACGGGAAAAAGTAGGACCTGCTCTATTTTGCACCGCAAAAGTCCCATAGAAGTCTATGGGAGGTGCGAAAATACGCAAGGGGAAGGATGTGACACTGCGCAAAATGTAGGGTAAAGAAGACATCTGGAGCTCATTAGGCTTTAAATAACTATTAAATCCACAGAAAGGGTGTGTCACGCGTGCATGTGAAATGGCCTTGCATGAGCAAAAAGTACAGGGTATTAGTGTATCTTGACGCCACCAGGAAATTCTGGTGGAGTCAAGACTTACAAGGGGTTGACGTCCCCTGTACCTGATTGGTTGGACAGCTGCCAAGGCAGTAGGTCCTGGAAGGTAATAAAAAGTATTTGAAAAAGCCATACAGTGTTGCCCACTGCAGGACCAGCCTAGTAAGCAGTGAGGCGAAAGAGCCGTGAAACGCCTTGTCCTGCAGCCCACTTGCACGCTCCCCATTTAATTTACTGATTCTGTCCGCAGCAGGGACGGCACTGCGGCGGGGGGAGGCACTTTCAGAGCCTGCCAGAAGGACAGAGCAGCAGACCATGGATCGCAGTGTGTGGCGGGACGGAAGGAGAATTATGACCACCGGCGCGGGGACATTGTCAGAGTAGTAGGCTTCTCCTGCAGGACAGTAGCGGACCCCAGCATGTCACTTACTTATGGCAGCTGCCCCAAGGAGCTCCCTGCAGTGGCGGAAAGGCACTGTGACAGGCGGCCAGACACACAGTCCTGCAGCAGCAGAGATGGGACGGGAGTGGGCTGTGGAACCGCATCATCAGCTTATGCATAGGGGCCAACACATGGCCAAGTGCCTGTGCGCGGTGGAGCAGCCTTACGGGAGCACACAGGTGGCGGAATGCTCGCAGCAGGTAGCCGGCCGCTGGAACAGAAGATACAGCTGCCATGCATCCATCAGCCCGCATCCACCCTGCGGCCGTGAGGCATCACAGACAAGCAGCGGTGATAGTCACAGGTGCACGTTCTACGTTACTTTCTTGCCAGCCCTGGTAGCTTACGGTGAGGGTTACTTTTCTTGTTCCAGCTGACAATGTAAGCCTACATGGAACACTTACCCTCACCCTAAGCCACCACAGCCTGCAATAACCAATGCACAGTGTCCTGCTAGCACCTTCGTCTCTTCACCCTATTGGGAGCTGGGGTGTGGGAGGGGCGTTCCTCCTGTCAAACCTCTAGCTCCCAGTGGCGTCAAAATACACTAATACCAAAGTACAGTATTAGGGCTTATTCACACTGGCGTATATTGGCAGGGTTTTTACGCCCGGCCAATATATGCTGACCCTCTGATGCATTGGCTTACAATGCATCAGTGCACAGGGGCGTATTTTTGCGGTGTGAAAACCCCCTGTCGGGTGCTTTCACGCCGCCAGGTGCATAGATTTCTATGGGAGCCTATGCTAGCTGCCGAAGAAGGGAGGTGGGAGGGAGTTTAACAGCGTCAATGCTAAACTCCTTCCCCCTTCTCTTCTCCTCTCCTTACCTTGCTGTTGTTTGCAATGGGTGGGGGTGAAGCTAAGCTCAGGAACCTGAAATCCTGCAATTACGGAATCCATGCAATAACATTCTTTTGGTTCCCGAAAAAACTGTCCTATTGGCAGTAGAAACGCGTCAAACCAATTAATAACTATCAGAACTGGTTAATAACTACCGCATTAAGTACAGAATTAGTGCAGAAATAGCACAATTGTAGGGATTGAGGAAGGAGATGTTTGCTAGCTTGGGGCACATTTTTGCGTTGCTACATCATACGCATAATTTCTGGTTCCTCAGGCCACTGTGACTGACTCAGTGTGTGTACTGGTCAGCTCTTTCTGTGTCTAGTCCTCACTAGGCCTGGGGTCATTTTTTGGTATACTGGACACATCCTATATGGTTGGATGCCATCTTTTAGTATACCAGACACGGACTATCTAGAATCTCGCTGTCATTCCTTACCACATCAGACACACCAAGCTAGTAGTTGTTCTGGGGGTTTGGAGGCTATCCTTCCCTAATCTATGACCTATCACTGACACTTAGGTGTCACGTGTTATAGATTTATGTTTGTTTGTCTAAAGTATTGTCAATGATTTGAGATATAGGTATAATACAGGTAAATTTTTAATAGACGGAAAAAGGGATCTTTACAGTGAAGTCTTAATACTTACCTGGTAGGCGCCGTTCCCGTGCCTCCCGCCGCTCTCCAGGTGCTGCAGCAGCCTTCCGTGTCATCCTCAGAGGTGACAGAGCATTCTCTTCCTGTTAACGTGAGTTGAATACCCCGTCTCCAGCAAGAGAATGCTGTGATTGGCTCAGGACCGCAGCCTGAGCCAATCACAGCTGGCGCTTTATGAGCCAATCACAGCCATTCAGTGAATGACATAATTGAATGGCTGTGATTGGCTCATCGAGTCACTAGCAGAGCTGATCAGTGTCTGCTAGGACCCTGCAGCTCTGTTGTGCCAAGAAAGACCCCGGTGGTCACGTGATTGCTGGATTGAATAGTGGAAGTAATACTTACACTTTGACTCTTTAGTGCATAGAGCGCTATGTAGCTTGGAAAGGAGAAGGCAGAAGCTGTTAAAAACTGCTTGGTTGTGTCTGACAGCTGAGAACCCGACCTGCTTGATCGCAGGAGCAGAGGCTTTAATCCCGCGCTGTGCTTCTACTATCAGCCAGTATTAAAGCCCAGGACCAAGCGCCGTATATTTACAGCGCTTGATCGTTAAGGAGTTAAATAAAACAAGTCGCTCACGCACACCTGATTGTCGCCCCATTGGCTGAAAGCACCTGACTCTAATATCATCTTCGAATTATCTGCTAATCCTAAAGGTTCACATACTTTTGCTATTTACACACATGTGATATTGGATTATCGTCAATGAATAAAAGTCCTGGTGTAACATTTTTTACTCCCTTGTTTGATTTGTTTTACTTTTGGGACATTTCTAAAAATCTGATGTCATTTTAGGTCAAATGTAAGCCGAAATATAGAAGATTCTAAAGGGTTCACAAACTTTCAAGCTTTGCTGTATAATAAGTCAGCTGAAGACATTGTTCATCTTCATTAGAAGCATCTGGTTCTTCTATTTGTGATCATTTATGACAGCATTACTATGGAAACCGAAACATGACATCATCTGGACTGTATCAGCCGTCATATGCCAGACGCGGTGACCACCTAATCGGCGGCCGTGACAGACGGCTTGGGCTGATACACAATATCACAGCATTGTCTAACTTGACTTATTTTAACTCACAGCTCCAAATCTACTGCTACTAAAGGCTGGAATCACTAATATCTATGCAACACTTGTCAGCGGGCAATCTGCCATAGCCGGTAGACCTTACGGTACGTAAATTTCTACAAGCCCATGATTCAGAGGCCTTAGGGATTGTTGTTCAGGATTAGAAAAACATGGCCGCTTTCTTCCAATCGCAGCGCCACCCTTGTCCATGGGTTGTTTGTTGTATTGCAGCTCAGCTCCCATTTACTTCAATGGAGCTGAGCTGCAATACCACACACAACCTATGGACAAGGGTGGGGCTGTTTTTGGAAGAGGGCAGCCAATTTTTTTTTTATTTTTAATCCCAGAAAACCCCATTAAACTTTAGTCATCCATCTGCATGTCTATAAGTATAGAACAAAGTCCAACTCCTCACTGAAATGCAAGGAAAGAAATACATGGCACACTATAGAGTAGTATGTGCGGAACATGATGAAAACATATGATGAAAAGACAAATGAATGTTGATCTCCAGAGCCTGTGCAGATGTAGGCAAAACTAAAATGAAGGCACAAACACAATTCTAAGGCTCCTTCACGCGTGCATATGCGCAATTGCGTGCGACTCAATGCAATGCATCTGTGCGATAAACACGTTTTTTTGCGCACAGGACATAACCACGCCCTAATTTAAATGGCTACTTAGCTTAATAATTTCCAGATGTGTTCTTTGTCCAGCAGTCAGAAACGCTCTCTTTTCTCCTTAGGGAGAGCACCTAGATGGTGAGTGAGGAGATTCAGAAGGCCATTCATGCTCTGGGTAATATGCAAATAAGGGAGATGGAATAAAACCTCCACAGTGCCACATATTGGAAGGCAGCATTCCTTCAAGCCAAAGGCAGACTTTTCATACAAGCCTTGTAACAATGACCGGGAGTTAAAAGCAAAGCCAGATTCCATGTACATACATGTCCTGAAGAATTGCACAGCGTATTGTGCATCTCCCTGCGTATTGTGCGCACATTTGCGTACTCCCAGAGACTTCTTGGGGACCTTTAGTGTGAAAATGTCCACAAAAGTAAAGCATGCTACGTTTTATTTGTCCAGTTGTCACATTTGTCCATTGGGGCAGGCCAGGGGACCCTGAAGGCTCTATGCGGATGTTTCACTTGGCCGGTTTTGAACCCTGAAGCTTTGGCACTGAGAGGTGGCATTGTGCTGCCCACCCAGTATTTATGCCCATGTGTATGCCATAAATCTTTTCCTGTCCTTCGGAGTTCGGTGCACAACTCGCCCTCGCTTACGATTTGCAGTTTTTTACTTTTTGATATTACCCATGGTCATGCAGGATCCAGTCCCCATTCAGCCCTTTTATCAGATGTACTTATGTTTGTATAGATTTTAATGCTGTGCCTGTAGTGCATTTTAGAGTATTTACTGTATATAGAAACAACAGATTCTGCAGCGCTTTACAAATCACATAAACAGACAAAATAAGGCATTACATACAATCTATGAGGAAATAGGGGTGACGCAATGTACAATGGTCTAGCCTTTTTTTCTTTTACTAATTAGGTTAATATACATAAACCTGTATGGGCCGTTCCCTATCCAGTATCTGTGTATGTACTTATATGACTCCCTAAAGAGATGTGTTTTCATGGCATGCTTAAGGGTACTTTTAGATGAGCTGATTTATGGTTTGAACAAGCCAATGATGTCAGAGTTAGCTTGTTTGCTCTTGTAAAGCCTATTAGACAGGCAGATACAACATGGGCTCTTTCAAACGTTCAGTCTTTCACATTTGCTGTATAAGTGAATGTGTCAGTACTTGAACCGGGAATCTCCTGTACTCCAAGCAGTATTGAGCCATCAGCTCTTTGGACCAGCCATGTCCTAGCTCCACACGGTTCTTGATTAGACTTTCTATAAAACCCTGGCCCTGCCACTGCACCAGCACATAATTAATCTGCTTCACAGCATGGTTTAATCCAGCTCCACGTTGCCTGCTTTTCCGCTATTTCTGCAAGACCTCCTGATATTGACTTCTGGCTTCCTCTCTGACTACGCTACCTACCTAATCCCTTTGTACTGCGAACCGAGACCTCCTGTTGATGACTTCTGGCTTCCTCTTTGACTACGTTACCTGCCTAATACCTTTGTACTGTAAACCAAGACCTCCCATTGATGACTTCTGGATTCCTCTCTGACTACGTTACCTGGCTAATCCCTTTGTACTGTAAATGGAGACCTCCCGCTGATAACGTCTGGCTTCCTCTCTGACTATATTACCCGCCTTGTCCCTTTGTACTGTAAACCAAGACTTCCTGTTGATGACTTTTTGCCTCCTCTCTGACTACATTACCTGCCTAATCCCTTTGTACTGTAAACTGAGACCTCCCACCAATAACATCTGGCTTCCTCTCTGACTACATTACCCGCCTTGTCCCTTTGTATTGTAAACCGAGACTTCCTGTTGATGACTTTTTGCTTCCTCTCTGACTACGTTACCTGCCTCATCCATTTGTACTGCAACTGAGATTTCCCAATAACGACTCCTGGCTATCCTGACTACTGACTTGCATGGCTACTACACCCACGACTCCTATCCAGTGCCGGTAAGACGTTACAAAATGAGAAGGATTGAACGAGTGCTATTTAAACTGCACGATAAGTAAACAAGCCAACAATGATTTTTATGTCTGCATAAAATGAACAATGGGCGAAAAGGAAATAATTATCAGTCGTGGTTTTTGAAAGATTCTGCTTTTGTAGGGCGAGGATATGATGTTGGGAACAGAGGACAGGCAATCACTGGTGTTTTGCAGTAGTGAAGGGATAATGTCCTTTTCTTCAGCACTGAGATTTGTCATAGGAGGCTGCACTTTCGCACTAAGAAGGGAATGGAGCGTATCATAGAGTCATTTTGGATTATTGGATGAGGGTGGTGCTATAGGCTTGTTTGGCACGGTGAAGGGCAGATTTGTTCCGAGCATGAACTTGTGATGGAGGAAATCTGCTGATGTGGGTCATTTTTTCCACAGGCGTTCAGCACATCTAGTGCACCACTGAAGAGGACATGTTTGATGCATGTGCCGAGGCCGTTGCAGTCTATGCCAGGAAGCATGGAGTGTACGGGAGCTGCGGTGTACCGGGAGCTTTTGAAAGTTTTGTCTTCAATATATTTTTACAAACCTGTGTTGTTTGTGTCAGGGTGTTCCCACATGAGTGTATGTTACGGCGTGCTACACATGTGTAATATGCAGTACCGATCCCATATTCACTTTCAAGTGTGCCTATCACAGACAGCGTATGAAATGCACACGCAAAAAAGGTCTCGGCATGCACTATCTTGGCACATATTATGCGCACATACACGTCAAGATAGTGCATGGGAATCATCGGCACACAGCAAGTACGCATGTCATTGCATATTTTCTGTGTGCTCCCATGGTACGCTGCAAAAAAACGCTCATCTGGGTTCACATCTGCGTTGGAACTTCTAGTCGTTGGTACTGTTGCTGAACAGAGCAGGAAAGAGGAGCCACCGCCGCAAATTTGGAACCACTCACTGAACCCGATGAAAGGAGCTGCTGCAGAAAACACGGTGTCCAATACAGTATATTCTACCATACTACATATTCCATCTGTGGATGTCCAAGTGTACTTTCATCCAGAAAGCATAGTCAATACCCTTCAGTCTTCACATTTATATACTTATACTGGGCACTTTATTAGAGACACCAGCCCTTTCACAATTGACGTTTTCTTGCATAGAAATTAGAAATGCGACCCCAAAGTGCTGCATAAAATGAAGGGATCAGGTTTTCCGTGGATCAGTTTCAATGTTCATCTTTATTAGAATGGGAAATTCAAGTAATCTGAGCGATTTAGCACATGTCATGGTCATCGGTCGTAGACTAGCCAGGGCCAGCATTTCATAATCTGTTGAGAGTACACTGAGAGTATTGGGAGCAAGGGAAAACATCAGACGAACCTGTGGACATAAGCAACTCATTGATGAAAGGGGTCAGAAGAGGATGTCAAGAATAGTTCTCATGAACAGGTGGTGCACGGTCAGCAAATTGCAGCCAAATACAATTCTGGTGCTTCGATAACATGATAGGCTATAACAGCAGACAATCATATTGAGTGCCATTGCTGTTTAAGAGAAACAAGAAAAGACTCCAGTGGGCAAAAGAGTGCAAAAATTAGATCAATGAGCAGTGGAAAAACATCCCCTGGTCACAGAGGCATAACTTGAAGCTCCTGGGCCCCAATGCAACATCTATAACAGGGCCCCCAACTATAATGCTTTACTCATAGTACTGGGCTCCCTATATGGAGAAGAGAAGCCTTATGGGCTCCCTAAGGCTCCTGCGCCCGGGTGCAACCGCATCCCCTGCAACCCCTATAGTTACGCCAGTGTCTGGTCAGATAAATCCAGATTTTTGTTCCACAATGCTGAGGGAAAGCTTAGAATTTGTTGAAAGAGTCATGAATCTAATGAACCCTTCCTGTCAGATTTCAACAGATCAGGCTGGTGGGGCTGGAGTAGTGGTGTGGCAGAATGTTTTCTTGGCACACCTTGGGTGATCAGATAGCGATGCATGAACATTTGGACAGTAGGGCTTATCCAAGGTCCCTTTTACATGGGCTGATAAATTGTTAAGATCCCACATCCAGCAGAAATCCGAAACAGTGTAACGACCCGTGTAAACAGGCATTCGGTCACCTATGAACGACTACCTGCTTACTGTCAATGGAGGTAGGTGGACCGGGACGATCCCTGACTCGCTCTATCTTCACTCACTAACGATGATCGTTCCTGTGTAAAAGCACGGGAATGATTTTCACTGGGACGACCTGTCGGACATCTGCCCCAGACAAGTCGTTCCGTGTAAAAGGGCCCTAAGCATTGTAGCCAACCAAGTTCATCTCTTCATGGTAGCTGTTTACCCTGAAGACAACTTCAGCAGGACCATGCAACATGCCACAAGGATTGTAGGGATTGGTTCCAGTGGTCATTCAGTGTATTTGGGACACTATGAAGTCTTGACGTTCAATATATTGTGAAATTCAATAAAAATGATATGACATGTGTTTACTCAGTTTCTTTCTGTCTTATATAACATTTTCTTCAACACATTCATACCATGCAGTGTCACCAATATGCAAAATAAGTGATGTGTGAAAAAAGCAAACACTTCTTCAATGTTCCGGATCAAAGACTTGAATACTCCTGAGGGTTACAAGAAGGAAAATAAATAGTCTTCTTTTTCTTGTCTTACACGAGGCATAAACTTTGAGGCTATTATACTTTTTTTTGGATCTACTACTGTAGATCTAAATGCATCTGCAGCCATGGACCTAAGGGTCAACAACAAGTTTTCGCCCTCCCAATGATGTTCCTTTGAAGTTAAGGCCGTGACCTCACTTCCTCACATCTTCTGCAAGTTCTCATAATCTGTTCCTCTTATAGCTTTTGTATCTGCTGTTTTTCCTTCTGTTTACTAAAAAGGAATAACATAGCAACTTAGTGAGGGTAGAACTCACACTAGTCCCTGCCCGACAATAGTGAACACGACTAGGCTGGTTTCACACGAGCGTATTCTGTATACGTAATATGGACAAGTGTCCTGGCCCGATCACGGATCTCCTGACCTAAGCTCAGAGCATCATAGTAATCTATGATGCTCTGCTTTTGGGTTACGAGACCCACAACCAGGCCAAGACATTCGTCCACATTACGGATGCATAAGTATGTCCATAATACACTTGTGTGAAACCGGCATTAGACATGTTTCTTTTAAGCTGGGTACTCATTTTACCGACCTTGGAAGTGTGAGGGTATATATATATATTGCCATATGTTTTTTTATGCTTTATACCTATATGCAAGTTTTATTCAATTCCAAATGAGAAAAAACTTATATGTCGCCTTACATCAGATATTCCAAGGCTTTATAAGGCGAAGACAAGATGTTTCTAGAAATTCAGAGAAGATACGGAACCAGACACAAGGCCGCGTGTACTTGGCCGATTTCCCAGAAGCGCTGGAACAAGATATCAAGATGTTCCACTATGTACATAATTTTCACTGTCTCAGGCCGGAAATCTGGACTTCCCATATATGGTTATAAGCCCATCACCCCTTGTTGGTGATGGGACAAAGGGTATAAGATCTCATGTAATCTGTAATAAAGCACGTCGGCGAAGCGCAGCCATGCCCCGTGTGAGGAATTATACCAGACCTCCCTGTGTGGTGTCTCTTCTTACCGCCGGCAACGGGGCAAGTGGGGTGGGCCCGATTGGTGCTGTACTTAGAATATTTTATTACCCTAACAGAAGGATGGAGCCGGCTACCTGAA
Source organism: Eleutherodactylus coqui (assembly GCF_035609145.1). NCBI lineage: Eukaryota > Metazoa > Chordata > Amphibia > Anura > Eleutherodactylidae > Eleutherodactylus > Eleutherodactylus coqui. The sequence continues at coordinate 43,687,875 of NC_089848.1, read as the reverse complement.
CCAGGCAGGGATGGCTCTTGCAACCTTCAGGTCGTGAGCAAGATACATCAAATTGCAAAGTGTCAGAACCGGCAACTCTCGGGGCCGCCGTGCCCGCACCACCGGTCCGGCCACCCGGGGTACAGGAGCACGGCGCAGAGGTACCCCGGTTCTTGTGATCTCCCCGGGCCGCTGTAAGACTGGTCGCCGCCGGGTTGCTAGGGAGCCAGCTGGTGCTTCTAGTCGCTTGACTACCAGGCTGGCTTCCCTGGTAACTGTCTGTGCAGTGAGACTGGGGGCGTGCCCCCAGCACCGCCCTGATTAGCCCTGCTGCTGTCAGGCTCCCCGCCCCAATCAGCTTCTGGGGCGGGAGCGCTGACAGCATTTAAATAGGTGTGTTTTCCTCTCAGGCCTTGCCAGTGTTAGTTTGGTCTTCCAGCTGCACCCGCGTATTCTTTTGACTCCTGTTTGTGACCCCGGCTTTCCTGACCTCTGCTTTTGGACCTTGACTACGTTTTTGCCTGACCCCCCTGTACTGCGTACCCTCCTGTTGCCGACCCGGATTGTCTGACCATTCTACCGTTGTTTGTCTTCAGTGTCTGTTTGTCTTCCCGTGTCCCGCTTCCCTAGTGAGGGTAGGGACCGCCGCCCAGTTGTCGCCCTGGGGGTTAGCCCAGGGGGGCAAGTAGGCAGGGACAGGGGTTGCGGGATATCTCAGGGACCCCCATATCCCGGACACTGTCCTGACAGTAACACTGGCCGAAGGTAGGTCAGACTCGTGCATCCGCCCGGCTACTTTGAATCCCTCGATGGAGGCCGTGGCTGCGTTAGCGAACCAGGTCCAGGTCCTTACTAACCTGGTCCAGGACCTAACCGCCCGCACGCAGCTACAGGAACAAGTGGCGGCTGCAGGTCCCATGCAGCCCCCTTCCGCTCCCGGGACTATGTCAGAACCCCGAGCCACGCTGCCGGACTGCTTCTCTGGAGAGAGAGGTCAGTTCTTTGCATTTAGAGAGAGCTGCAAGCTCTACTTTGATCTCCGACCCCACTCCTCTGGTACTGAATACCAGAAAGTGGGAATTGTAATTACCCGCCTGAGGGGGGACCCCCAAAATTGGGCTTTCTCGCTACCAGCAGGCTCTCCAGCCCGACTATCCCTTGACGTTTTTTTTTCCGCCCTGGGTCAAATTTATGACGAACCCGACCGGGCGGGCTACGCAGTCTCCAAACTTCTGGCCCTGCGCCAGGGTTGTAAAATGGCGGAGGACTACTGTTCCCAATTCCGTCAACATTGTACGGAATCCGGGTGGAACGATGCCGCCCTAAAAGACTTATTTTTGACCGGTCTGTCTGAGGGTCTCAAGGACCTACTTGTGGCCCACCCAGAGCCTAGAACCCTGGAGCAAGCCATGACGCTTGCTATTCGGGCCGACCGACGTTTGAGGGGCCGACACGCCGCTCGGACCACTCCACTCCCCACGCCCACTTCTTCTACTGACCCGACTTTTCCACCTCCCACCACCGAGGCCATGGAGCTGGGAGCCATGAACCCCAAGCAGCGACGGGAAAATCGCCTGAAGAAGAACCTCTGCTTCTACTGTGGGGAGCCGGGTCACCGCATTGCAACCTGCGCCAAGAAGCCATGGCAGGGAAAACGTCCGCTCCTAGGCAGTTGTCCGGAGGACTGTCTAGGAGCCAAGGTACTCCCTGTGTTGTCCAAAATGTTATTGCCTTGCACCCTAGAATTCCATGCTTTCCACCGTACTGGGCAAGCCTTCGTTGATTCTGGGGCTGCTGCTAATTTCGTTAACTTTAATTTCGTTGCTCAACTGTCCGGGGTTCTGTTACGTTTAGAGACTCCGATTCTTGTTTCAGGAGTGGACTCCACTCCACTGCAAGCAGGGGTAGTTAATCTGGTTACCCCTGAAGTAAGGTTTACGATAGGAGCCTTACACGTGGAAACCTGCACCTTTCTAGTGATGAGAGATTTGTCTGTGGACGTCGTCCTAGGCCTCCCCTGGCTCCGGGAGCACAACCCGGTAGTAAATTGGGACACGTTGGAACTGGTAAAGTGGGGTCCCCGCTGTGCCAACCACCTTTGTGCGGTGAAGGTGGGAATCTCCACCTGCGAGGGGACCCCCCTACCAGATTACCTCTCCGAGTTTTCTGACGTGTTCTCCAAACAATTATCTGAAGCTCTGCCCCCTCATAGGGAATGGGACTGTAAAATAGACTTGATTCCTGGGGCCAAACTTCCTAAGGGCCGCATTTATAACGTTACGGTTCCTGAGAGAGAATCCATGAGGGACTATATCCAGGACAGCCTGGCCAAGGGGCACATCCGGCCCTCAGAATCCCCGGTGGGTGCCGGGTTTTTCTTCGTTGAGAAGAAGGATGGGGGCCTCCGGCCCTGTATTGACTATAGAGAGCTAAACAAAATCACAGTACGAAACCAGTATGCCCTTCCACTCATTCCTGACCTCCTCAACCAGGTCGCTGGTGCCCGATGGTTTTCTAAACTTGATCTCAGGGGAGCATACAACCTCATCCGCATTCGGGAGGGGGATGAGTGGAAAACCGCCTTCAATACGCCCCTCGGGCATTTTGAATACCTAGTTATGCCTTTTGGATTGTGTAACGCCCCCGCCATTTTTCAGGGGTACATGAACTCAGTGTTTCAGGATATCATGGGGGTGTTCGTGGTTGTATATCTGGACGACATTTTGATTTTTTCCTCCGACTTGCCAAGTCACCATACTCACGTTCAGACTGTACTAGCTCGACTCAGACATAACAAGCTGTTTGCTAAACTCGAGAAATGTGTGTTCGGGGTACAAAAGATATCATTTTTGGGGTATATCATCACGCCATGCGACTTCCAGATGGATCCTGAAAAGGTGAAAGCCATCACGGAGTGGGCCCAGCCAGGGTCGTTGAAAGCCCTTCAACGCTTCCTCGGCTTCGCCAACTACTATCGCAAATTCATCAAAGACTTCTCCGTGGTGGCTAAACCTCTAACGGACCTCACCAGAAAGGGGGCAGATGTGAGGACCTGGTCTTCTGAGGCTCTGAGGGCCTTCGATACCTTAAAGGCGGCGTTCTCTTCTGCACCTGTCCTAGTACAACCAGATCTGTCCAGCCCTTTTTTGGTGGAAGTAGATGCCTCTAAGTTTGGTGTGGGAGCGGTACTGTCCCAAGGTCCCTCCACTCTCACCAACCTTAGACCGTGTGCCTATTTTTCTAGGAAGTTTTCTTCCACCGAACGGAACTATGATATAGGCAACCGGGAATTGCTGGCGATTAAGTGGGCTTTCGAAGAGTGGAGGCATTTTTTGGAAGGAGCCCATCACCAGATCACGGTACTCACAGACCATAAAAACCTCACCTATCTAGATTCCGCTAAGAGGTTAAATGCTCGGCAAGCCCGCTGGGCCTTGTTCTTCTCTCGGTTCAATTTTGTGGTTACCTATAGACCCGGTTCTAAGAATGTCAAGGCTGATGCCCTGTCTAGGAGCTTTGGTTCTCCGGAACCTGCCGAGCCGGAGCCTGAGAGCATTCTCTCCCCTGGGGTGGTCCTCGCTGCTGTCTCCTCCGACCTTTCACCTCTCATGCACGCCGCTCAACAATCTGCTCCTGAAGCCCTTCCGGAAGGCAAATTATTTGTCCCATCGTCACTGAGATTGAAAGTGTTAGAGGAGACACACGCTTCTGTCCTAGCTGGACACCCCGGCATCAGGGGTACGCTGGAGTTAGTATCCAGACTCTATTGGTGGCCGCACATGGCCAAGGAGGTACGGGTATTTGTGTCCGCGTGCCCGGTTTGCGCAAGGGGGAAGAATCTCAGGAGACGTCCTGAGGGTCCTCTTCTTCCCTTGCCCATTCCGTCCAGGCCATGGTCCCATTTGTCCATGGATTTTATTACTGATCTGCCATCCTCGCTGGGGAATACGGTCATCTGGGTAATAGTAGACCGTTTCTCTAAAATGTCACATTTTGTTCCGCTTTGCAAGTTGCCTAACGCCAAACTTCTGTCTGAAATGTTCATCAAGGAGATTGTTCGGTTACATGGGATCCCCGAGGACATTGTGTCAGATAGAGGGGTTCAGTTCGTCGCTCGCTTCTGGCGAGCCTTCTGTAAAAATCTAAACGTAAATTTGTCCTTCTCCTCCGCTTTCCATCCCGAGAGTAACGGACAAACGGAACGAATGAACCAAGAACTTATCCAGTATCTGCGACTGTTTGTCTCTGATAACCAGTATCAGTGGGCCAACTACTTACCTCTCGCCGAATTTGCTATCAACAACCATGTTAACTCGGCGACCCAATTGTCACCTTTTTTTTGTAACTATGGGTTTCATCCCCGGTTCTCGCTTTCCACTCCTGTGGTCTCGAACAATCCGGCCGCCGACATATCCTCTGAGGAACTGTGCACAGTTTGGGCCCAGGTTCGTAAGAACCTTCAGGGTTCCCAAGAGAAACTGCGTAAATACGCAAATAAAAGATGTACCATCTCTGCACCTTTTGTAGTCGGGGAGCAAGTTTTGTTGTCCTCCAAGAATCTGAGACTCAAGGTTCCCTCCCTGAAACTTGCTCCTCGGTTCATTGGCCCATTTACTGTTTCTCAGGTCATCAACCCGGTGTCATATAAGTTGGCACTTCCTGACCCCTGGAAGGTCCACAAGGTGTTTCACAAAAGCTTACTTAAGAAGTATGTGACTCCAGTTCTACCCACCCAGAACCGCCTCCTCCTTCTCTGGTACAGGGGGAACTGGAGTATGAAGTAGAAAGGCTGGTGGATGCCCGACGGGTTAGAGGTGTGCTGCAGTACCTGGTCCACTGGAGAGGATTTGGCCCTGAGGATAGGACGTGGGTCCCTGCCAGGGACGTTCATGCGCCACGCCTAGTCCAGGCATTCCACAGGGCTTTCCCGCTTAAGCCCGCACCTGGCCATGGGGGTCCGGTGTCCCCCCGTAGAAGGGGGGGTACTGTCAGAACCGGCAACTCTCGGGGCCGCCGTGCCCGCACCACCGGTCCGGCCACCCGGGGTACAGGAGCACGGCGCAGAGGTACCCCGGTTCTTGTGATCTCCCCGGGCCGCTGTAAGACTGGTCGCCGCCGGGTTGCTAGGGAGCCAGCTGGTGCTTCTAGTCGCTTGACTACCAGGCTGGCTTCCCTGGTAACTGTCTGTGCAGTGAGACTGGGGGCGTGCCCCCAGCACCGCCCTGATTAGCCCTGCTGCTGTCAGGCTCCCCGCCCCAATCAGCTTCTGGGGCGGGAGCGCTGACAGCATTTAAATAGGTGTGTTTTCCTCTCAGGCCTTGCCAGTGTTAGTTTGGTCTTCCAGCTGCACCCGCGTATTCTTTTGACTCCTGTTTGTGACCCCGGCTTTCCTGACCTCTGCTTTTGGACCTTGACTACGTTTTTGCCTGACCCCCCTGTACTGCGTACCCTCCTGTTGCCGACCCGGATTGTCTGACCATTCTACCGTTGTTTGTCTTCAGTGTCTGTTTGTCTTCCCGTGTCCCGCTTCCCTAGTGAGGGTAGGGACCGCCGCCCAGTTGTCGCCCTGGGGGTTAGCCCAGGGGGGCAAGTAGGCAGGGACAGGGGTTGCGGGATATCTCAGGGACCCCCATATCCCGGACACTGTCCTGACACAAAGTGTGAATTGGGCCGTACAATCAGGTCATATGCTGGATATAGTGACAATCAGAAGAGTTAATGTCAAATTAAGTTTTTTCTTAATACTGCACACCCTACGTAGTCAACAATTTTTTTCTTTTACAATTGATTTTGTTCCATGCAGGACTCCAGTTTCCATGATTTTTGTATTCTCTGGCATTCACTAGGGTGGTTTATTTTGGGGTTATTATCCTGTAATTTTAAAAAAATATTATTACAGTTGCGATACCTATTAAACATAATGACCCCTGCAAGTCTAATGCCTTCAAATGAATCTACGCCAAGACATGATAAATCAGAAGACTGTTCCTTCTTACAAAAGTGTAGCTTGAAGTTTCTGAGTCCAGGTGCAAAAACTCTACCTTGGCTGTCACTCAATAACCCTAAAGCAGTGCTGACTGTCAAGCACTTTTGACATTAATGTAATATACATATGAAGCAATCATCTCCATATTTGGTTAGCTCTGCCAAGTGTGAAAACATCATTAATAGTGTCATGTAGCCAAAAAACTCATACCCTGAGGCAGCAGTGGTTATGTAGAATTTTCATAATGTGGTCTCCGGTAGTTAGGGTCATAGTCTGCATATACTGTATATTTAAAAGCTTAGTGACCAGAATTATATTCAGTAGTCTACCTAGTGGTACTTCTTTTTAGACATTGAAATTCCTGTTTTTCTTTTATACAGGCTGAGGCAGAAGTCTGGACACACCCTTTTAACTGGTTTAATAATGAGAAAATTGACTTCCAATACGTGAAAGTATTAATTTTTTGGTGGAGGATACGTTTTATACGGCCATTTTGAATTCAGCAATATCATATCATGTGATATATCAGTCTTGGCTACAGTTTACTCGGGAACACACTGGAAGAGTCAGTTATGCCCTTTCTTTAATTGTTTGGGAGATAAGTGAGGGCAAAGATGGTAATTTGTGTCTAATATCTAGGGTTCTTTTTTCATTAACAGATCACTTAAGGGGTGAGAGGTACCTCCAGATGTTACAGATTATCATATTCCCATCTGTGCTTAATGAGAACTGTGAGTTCCCATGTTATTTTCAACAGGATGGTGCAACCCAACACTTTGCTGTGACTGTAAGCACATGGCTGGAAGTGCAATTCTCTGTGCACTGATTTGGCATAGAGGTCCGGTAGACTTAACACCTTTGGACTTCTATCTCTGGAGCCATTTATAGTCCCTTGTATATGTGGAAAAAAAACACCGTATGGTTCACCTGAAATGGCAAATCCTACAGTGCTGTGAAGAAATATCACTTGCAGTTCTTCAGCATGTTCATGAAGACTGGACTAAATGTTTAACCATGTGCATTTGGCCGAATGAGGGACACATCAAGAACTTTGTCAAACTTTGCCCTTACTTAACACCCCTAAACAAGTAAAGAGGGCAAAACTGACATTCCCTCTGCATAAACATTGCAGGAAAATAGGCTGAACTGGATGGACATGTGTCTTTCCTCAGCCTAACATACTATGTTAATGTATTATCGAATGTGTATGGTACCTCCTGACTCTTCCCTGATGGCATATGTCAGGGAGATAAGGATCAGGCAGTTGGTTTTCAACTACCCAATTTTTTTGTGCTTGGGAAAACAAGCTTTCAGAGGCTTTTTCCTCTTAGTACATTTATGACACATGCATGTTCAGCCAAGCGTACATGTATATGGTAGTGTTTGCCTGCATTTCTAGTAGTTGAGTGATAGTATAGATGACTAAACTATTTTCTTTGTCACAAAAAAAGAACAGACTGGGCTAAAACAGAGAGCTCATTGGTCTATCGTTGAGTATTGGAAGCCTACGGTTTTGTTTCGATTGCCATCTGAATGCCACTTTTGTTGATCCCCAAGTTACCGCGAGATGAAACTCAAAGTCGGAGTTTGACTGTATAATTTCCTCTTGTAGGAAGGAACGGCGGTCTGAAAGTAGGGTGAGCCAATGTGTTTGACTCCTAGGCAAGTATAACAAGCTAGAGGTCGAAATGAGATGCGAACAAGCTCTTAGGTCTAGCAGAACATCCTAAAACCCTTTCACCCTTGCTGCACAGGACATAAAATAAACAATTACTACCAGAAGACAACATAAAAAGGTAAGACGCGAGGGTTAGAGAGTCAATTTGGTTGCCTAATGACAACGTAAGGGATGTACTTACATTAGTCACCTATATGACACTACATCTTGGTTAGTATGGACGTCATTATTGGCAACTTAGTCATACATCCAGCTTATAAAATGGAAAGCTCATTTACAAAAGCCTTTTAAGAGTCATGTTGTCACCTATGTTTATAGAGGTGAAACATGGAAGGTTGTGTACCGGCTCTGGTGCCTGTCGTACTGTCTGGCCTGTTACTACAGTGTATACACAGATGCTTATCCGTCTACTTTACGGAAAAGACAGCGTATATTACTAGCTTGTTTACTTATAGGGTTCAGTCGTAACTCAGTCACCATTCCAGCTGTGACAGTCACAGCCTGGAAGGAATGTTTGTAGGTGTGTATCAGTATCTGTGCAGGCCAACATCTAAATTACACAGAAGAGAAAGAGGTGAACTCAAATAGTTACAATATGTCCAGCGTAATCTATTAAAAGACTGATTGGAGTGAGCTTGGAGTGTGGAAGATGTTGGAAATGTTCTGCAGGTCATCAAAGCGATTGTCTGATCTTATGGAAGTAAGGGTGGCTTCACACGAGGCCGAGCACAAAAACGCTTGCCGCAGCATATTCGCAGATGAACAAGGTTTGAAGAGGCACATAATCAGCGTATTGTGTGCATCGCTGCGCATAGTACTGTACTTTTTCCGCACACAAGGCCAATCCACATGCATGCGTCACACACACCCTTTCCATGGATTTAATGGTTAGACACTAGAGATGAGCGAGCGTACTCGCTAAGGCAAACTACTCGAGCGAGTAGTGCCTTATGCGAGTACCTGCCCGCTCGCCTCTAAAGATTCGGGTGCCGGCGGGGGAGAGCAGTGAGTTGCGGGAGTGAGCAGGGAGGAGCGGGGGGAAGAGAGTGAGAGAGAGAGATCTCCCCCCCGTTCGTCCCTGCTCTCCCCCGCCGCTCCCCGCCCCCCGCCGGCACCTGAATCTTTAGAGACGAGCGGGCAGGTACTCACATAAGGCACTACTCGCTCGAGTAGTTTGATTAGCGAATACGCTCGCTCATCTCTACTAGACACACCTTTTTGGTGGATTTCATGGCTATTTAACGCCTAATAAGCTCAGATGTGTTCGTTTCCCTGTGTTTTACGCAGTGTCACACTCTTCCCATTGCGTATTTTTGCACCCCCCATAGACTTTTATGGGATTTTTGCCTTGCAAACACAGGAAAATAGAGCAAGTGATACTTTTTACCGTGCGCGGAATGCGCTTATGAGAACAAGCCCATTAAAATCAAATGGTTCTATTCTCTGTGTTTAGCGCACATAGATTTTGCATGGGCAAATACCTGCTCAAACATGGTAGTGTGAAGAAAGCTTGAAATGTTCTCCAGTCTTGGGCTGCAGCCAGTCAGACCGACCTACCAGAATACCGGGGGATCTCTGGTGGTCTCAGGCTCTGATACAATAATGGGCCTGCAGATTCAGCAAGAGACAACCCTTTGGAAACAATCATTTGCCACCAGGGTACATTCTTATTGGATGATTCACAAATAACCTATTAGACCTTATTGATATGTCCTACATCTGCAATGGAAACACAAAGTATACAGTGCAATTCAAAGTGTAAAGCTGGAGGGCGACCATCGGGATAATTTCCTCTTGCGGGAAGGAACAGCAGTCTGAAACTGGTTACAGCAGGAAAAGTAGGGTGAACCAATATGTTTGACTCCTAGGCAAGTATAGCAAGCTAGAGGCCTCTACTGAGATGTTGATCGCTCATGACCTGAAGGTTGTGAGTTCAATCCCTGCATGGTGCAGGTAGCTGCTCAAGGTTGACTCAGTGTTCCATCCTTCCGAGGTCGGTAAAATGAGAAGCCAGCTTGCTGTGGGGTAATAAATAAATTACCTGAAAGCGCTGTGGAATAAGTTGGCGCTATAAAAAGTACAATATTTATTTTTTATTATTATTATTTTTTAAGCTTTAAAGTGAAACTGTGCTTTTAAAATACTTTTGACATGTCATAAAGACATGTCAAAAGTTTTAGCTTCTTGGGTGCAGGTACTAAGACCCCACCACCACGGATTGCTACAATAGAGAAGCTGAAGTGCTCAACCAAGCACAGTCATTTCCTATTAGCTGAAGACAGACGCATAGACTCTCTAGCCCTGTCTTCAGATAGCAAGTAGTGACAGTGCTCAAATAATCACTCCAGCTGCTTTGTTTTGGCGATAGGTGGAGGTCTCAGAGCCCGGACCCTAGCGATCAAAACTTTTCAAACGTCCCTATGATAGGTCAAAAGTAAAAAAAAAAAAATAAAAAAAAATAAATATATATATATATATATATACAGATATTCTTTAAGTGAAGCCATATAAATGAATCTAAGGAAAAATATGTTTTGTCTTCTTTGGGATTCTTCTTTCTTGATTCACATTTACTCATCAGCCAGTCGATGTTGTGCATTACAGAGGCATTTTCTATCAGGTTGGCAATGCATTGTGATCAGATCTCATGACTAAACACATCTCGTTAGGCAAGTTGAGGCTGCTCAGAGAGGTGTTGACGTGACGTAGGAGGCATTCTTCACAATCATATCACAGAATAATGTAGAGGCGAGCCCAGAGCCCAGGAAACAGATAGTGACGTTCTGACTGTGTGTACAGAAATCCTCTGCTTTCTCACCCTATCGTTGCCTCCCGGCATTTCTTACAAATAGGAGTCATGCAAATTACAAGTTCATTTTCTAGTGATGTAATTGAGTTCACTTGTCATCGAACACAAATCCTATGTTGCAAATAGATTTAATTATGGCTTGCTGTAATCGCCGGCTATCTGTGGTCTGGGTTCTACATGCAGCATCTATGGCTACGGCTTCAGTGTGGGACAACACAATACAAGGACACGTTACTATGTAGCGATTGTCGTCTTCAGTAAACAAAAGTAACTATTGTTGTTAAATAAAGCAACATTACGTAGAAGTGATCATGAGGCGATGTAACTTGGGGAAATCGGAGTCGAAATTGGGGGTAGAATCATCAAAAACTTTCGATGACACCACCCTGTTTGCGGAAAGTGAAAGGGACCTGAAATACTTTGTCCAACGAGTACAAAAGGAAAGCGAACACATGGGACTAGGGTCAAAAACGCTATCTTTTCTCCTTAGGGAGAGCAACTATAAACTAAGTAAGGAGACTCAAATGGCCATGCACGCTCCTCTGGGTAATATGCAAATAAGGGAGATGGAATAGTCCACATGGGACTATACCTGAACCGCAAGAAAACGAAAGCCATGATCGCAGTAGGCAACGGTACAGTGAACATAAACATCAACAACAATGAAAAGGTTGAGACGGTCCAAGATTTCATCTTCCTTGGATCCAAAATCAGTTGCAGCGGGCAATCTGGACCCGAGATCAAGAGACGGATTACACTTGGTAGGAATGTAATGCAAGGAATGGAAAAGATCTGGGAAATCAAGGATATTAGCATTGCAACAAAAACATTTTTGACGTGGTCTGTTGATGCGCATAAAAGAATCTCATTATCGTAGCATGTCCTATTTTGGTCCATATTCACGGACCGAAATCGTCCATTAATTACATTCCCTTATGCAGTTCCGCTCACATCAGCATGTTGAAAATGTGTAATCCGCAATCGCGAAATAGAAAGCAGCATATCCACGAAATAGAACCCATTGTGTATGGGCTGCGGGTATACGCATTATCGCTAAGGGATGGCATGGGAGATATAAACAAAAAAAACCCAAAACAGGTGTACCGCACATGACCGCCTGGTGAGTACGCAGTCATGCGCAGTATTATTTTGCCGCCGTACTCAGGGTCACGGTTGGGTTCACAGCTGTAAAACCTCACACGAGCCCCGCAGCGTTTTACATTTAGGCTGGCTTCACACGGGCGTAAGGGTATTTGCACGTGCTGGAACGCTGCATATAGTTTATTGAGTTCCAGATGTGTTCTTTTTCCACTAGAATTACGTAGCGCTTCATGCATCTTCTGGCGTACATTTGCGCACCCCACATCGACTTCTTTGGGGATCTTTGGTGCACAAATATGCAGAAAAACAGGACATGTTCTATTTTTTTTTTTTTTTGCACAGCTGAAACATGCGTGCAAAATACGGAAATGTGAATTAACCAATTGAAGTCAATGGTTTCTATTCTCTGCGTATTGCGCAAGTAAATTTTCTATTTGCAAAAACTACGCAAATATGCCTGTGTGAATGAATGCGAATTTAACATTGGAAAGTCCCATTGACATTTGGAAAAAAACGCAACGAATTAGCAGCGAAAAAAAACTGTAGTGGGTAAAAGCATCTACTGAAGTGCATGCACTGATTGGCTGTCTTGGAGCGCCTCTCTACAGTACAGTGCGGTACTGCATGTTCTGTACTGCTCCTTACCTATGTCAGCATGAGTTGATGTTTTGGACACCAGATGAGGGTGGCTCAGTTTCTGGTACACTCTGTATTCTGTACAGGACCCAGAAGAAGCTGCTGTACTCACCACAGAAAGTGATTTGCAGCTTCCAACAGCAAATGTCATTTTCTTTAACCCTTTGTAATCCAATTTTGCATTTAGGGTTTCCTAGTGGGCTTTCTCTTTCTGCCATTATACAATGGCGCCATCTGCTGGCTAGAGCCAGTACTGCGGTATTGGACATGCTGGAGAGGCCCCCGACAACAGAGCGGCCAGTAATATACAGTAAGAATACCCTGCCGGACGTCTTCCGACATCGGATCTGTACAGCCTTTAATCAGAATGTCTTCAGACGTCAGACAGTGGATTGGAAAGGGTTAATCTTCATTTTGTATTAAATTTGGATGAGATGTTGTCAGCTTTGATACCAATTAACTATTTTCAATAGTTATGGTTTCAACATACAGTGGTTGCCCTGAAACAAATGAATATTGTTTGTTGGGTGACCACTATATTTTGCCCCTCTGTGACCTCCTCCATATAAGATTGAGGCCTCTGTGTATCCTGCTGGAAACTGGAGTTCTATCCTTGCATCAGTAAGTATAGTCTTTCTCAGTGATATATTGTAAATGAGATTTTCCACGAGAAGCTCTTGCTAGACAAGGATATTGGCTTTCCATAGTAAGGAAGCAGAGGAGTTTGAATGGAGCAGTGGTCACGTATGTCTCAGAATGAGCGCTCTTTCCATTAGCCCTATAAACTGCAGTGAATAGAAGTAGGAAGCCCCTCCTGTTCTAGTTGTACCACAGTACATGCCAAAGCTCCCTCTCGTGTCTACCACATGCTAGTACTGTATATCCCTCTACTGTGTAGCATATGGTACTACTTCCAATTTTCAAGAACTTTCTCTGATGTTGCATTCCACCTATCTAATAGGACTGCCTATAAACCTTGTTCTGAGCACCAACAGGTCCCATCCTGACTCCAGCACTCTTATATTCGTAACTGAGCCTGGCCTCTGACTTCTTTGGTCTTGAGCTAGTGATTAGGAACAGCTTTTTCAAACCATCACTTGTCTATCATCAAGTAGTTGATGGGTGGGGGTTCAATCGCGAGAACATGGCTCCTGTTTGACCCACTTATGGTAGCTTCTGCATCACAGCTCCAACCAGAATGACGCCTTTTTAAATGATGCTGCTCCATTCTTTTCAATTGGGCTGCCGAAAATAGCTGGACTATTTCCAGCAGCCCCATTGAAATGAATGGGGCGGCACTGTGTATGTGCAGTCAGTTCTCCATTCACTTTGGTCAGAGCAGCGATACTACTGTGACCAGAAGTGGGGCAGATGGGAACTGATCTATCAGTATTCACCCATCCAGTGGATAGATGAAATACCCCTTTAAGGGGGCAGTTAGAGGGCCACAAACAGCAGGTCCCTGGTAGCTAAATCAATACTGCCATACGGTGGTCCCTGGTAAAGACTTAGGGGGCTTGTTAGACTCAACACTGCCAGTGCTCACCCTAGACTGGCGAACCAGAATGCTATACGTCCCGCCATATTTCTTACAGTCTTTGCCTTGTTTAGAACTTGCATTAATTATTACCAACAACAATTTGACTGACAATTTTTTACTCAATTCCAAAAACAGATTGTTCTTTGTTTCTCACATCCCACATAGCACCTTTAGCTTTGCTCATCAAACACCTACCCAGTTAGTGAAGATACTGTTATAATTAGCTCCAGTTTACCTGCATGTGGATTAGAACTCTCAAACACCTTGTTTGCTTGCTGTTTGATCTTGATAAATATCTTCCTAGTCCTTGGCGCAAACTTCATTCCCCCACTGGATTTGATCATTTACCACCCTACACCGTGTTTTTAGACACTTGAAACTTCCTTCTTCTATCAACTTGCTTGCTTTATGATTTTTCTTACCATTGGTAATCAAGGACCAGGGTGTTTTAGTCTTAAAGGACCAGACATTTTTTAAGGATTTTATGCATGTGGTGGTTTTACTGCCCTATTTCTTTTTTTTCAGCTACCAGAATTATTTTTCCAACATTTTTGACATATAGGACTATTTTTTAAAATTATTTTTCACTTAATTTTTTTCAGTTTTTTTCTTTTAGTTTTAAAAAAAATTTTTAGTTGCTTCTTTTTAGTATATTTACGCTAAAATAAGGTTCAGGAATAGGTTCTTCATCTTGTTTCGGATGTTTTGATATATAATTTGTATAGTCTCGGATAACAAGGTGCATATGGCGATGGTTTAGATTGGCGGCTCATTTTCTTTATATATATAGTATTTATTTTATTCTGTAATTTTATTTTTTACTTATACTTGTATCAATTTTCTTTTAACATCTATGTCCCCCATAATGTCATATAAGTCCTCTGGGGGTCATTCACACTGTCTTCTTTTTTATTATTTCACATTTTTCCACTATAACTGGGGCATTCATGGTAGTCACTAACAGAGCTGATCTGGGTCTGCTAGGGCCCAGCAGCTCTGCTGTAACAGGGGTGATCGCTGGGTCGAATAGAGGAAGTAACACTTCTGCTTTCTCCCAGCATTAAATAGTGCTCATTTTGCACTATGTAGCCTCTAAAGGAGAAAGCAGAAGTTGTTAAAAAAAATCCTTCTGCCTTCTCCTTCAGGTCCTTGGTTGCGACTAACACCCGAGGACCCAACCTGCTCCTGCTTCATTGCAAGAACAGGAGCTTTAATCCTGCACCTTATTTTTACTATTAGTTGGGATTATAGCCCAGGACCAAGTGCCATAAATTTACTGTGTTTGGTCCTTAAAGGGGTAACACTGGCCGATTCTTGGCTTATTGTAAATGAATACCAATCAACAGGCATGTCAATCGGCACTCGTTTGCATAGGCCAAGAATCGTAGCCATTTTTTTAATCTCCATGGTCAACTGTGCATCTTCCTGTTCACATGGGGAGATCTGCAGTATTATTAGCAAGCCCTTTTATGCTTGCTGAAAATCACATATCATTGAATTCAATGGGAGCTGTGCCAGCAATTATGGACCTTGGCTGTTGCAATGTGGATGGAGCTGTCAGTTTCTGCCTCCATCCGCCCTGATGGCAGGGCCAAGAACAGCTGTTCGCCATGGGCCCTGAGCGGCAGACCCCACCTAGCAGCTAATGTTGACCTGTCCTGTGGATAGGTCATCAATAGTAAGATCCCGGAAAACCCCTTTGATATTGATTAGTCAGCAGTCTATCTAAGTTCAAAATGGCTGAAGACTACTTACAGGGGTATTCCGGTTATGCAAAGCTGCTGTCAAATGAATGGTTAAAGTTTGTACTGTAGTTCTGCTTTGGATTTTGTGTCTGTAGTTCTATAAACCATTACCATCTCCTAGCATTTCAGACTGCCAAGCAAAAAGTTCTCTGCAACTTAAAGTGAAGACCCCTTTCATGCGTCACATTGCTTTTGTTTATCTACTCAGATCTAGAATTCTGTCCGAGATCAATACCATTGGTGGTAATTGAAAGTGTTGCACCCATAAGGAATTGGTGAAATTTCATGAAACATGGTTCATCTGTACAGGGTCATTCTCAGAATAAATGACAGCAAGTTGGAATGATTCAAAGTTTATTATGGTTTGGTATAGGTTTCAGTAAGACGTGAGCCCACCATGAGCACCTCTACACTCTTGGATCCTTGTAGGCATTCAATCAATAAGTGTTTGAATATCTTATTAGGGTCTCTCCTTGCCTACATGACTTGTGCAGTCAGTTATTGCACAATTTGTGGTAGGTGGTCATATGATGTAATGCGTCAACCTATGGCGTCCCAGACATGCTCTATCGTTGATAAATCTGGGGACCATGCAGGTCAATCCATGCTCCTGACACCTTGCAAGGTGTGTCTTGTGATGGGTGAAGTATGTGGATAGGCAATATCCTCTTGAAGATACTATTTTGGACGATGGTCATGGAGGATATGGCAACAGGGTGTACCACTGTCCACATACTGGAGGGCAGTCATTGTGCCTTCAACAACGACCAACTCAGTCCTGCTGTCATAACTGATTGTTCTCCAAACCATGGCTCCAAGGGTTGGACCTGTATAGTGCTGTGAAATTACAGCAGGGTGGGCCCTTTCTCCAAAATGCCAAGAGATACATTGATGATTCACACTATGCCTCAGACAGAATCGGTATTGGTCACTAAACACAAGTGCTCTACATTCATGTGTCCAGTTGCATCTAGCAGTATACCAGGTTAGTTGTTGCTGGCAGTACAATCGGGTGAACAAAACACACAGCACGGGGGTCCGAGAGTGCAACCTAGATTCAAATAATCTGGTTCAGAGCTGCATGCCATCTAAAGACCCATTTACACGCAAAGCTAATCTTTCAAACGATTGAAAGATTTTGTAATCTATTTGCATAAAGTGTTAATGGCCATTAATACTTTAGCATCTTCATTTACATATAAAAGGGCCTCAAGGAGCTGTTTACAGAGCCCAGTGTGTGATTAATCACATGCCCAGCTGTGCAAACAGCTGCATTGTTCTGCTTGCAGCTGCCAGCAAATTACATTGTTATCTACTGTCTCCCATGGAGATAACAGCGTGCTGTCTATTGAGAGACACTTTATCTCTCAGTGTTTGAATGATGGATTTTAAGTTCACCCTAAAATCATCGTTCAAACAAAAAGTGCACGATGCCCTTGTTTACACGTAACGATTATCGCTCATTTCCGGTCGTTTGAACGAATTTTGAGCGATAATCATTACGTGTAAATAGGCCTTAAAGGGGTTGTCCTGCGCCGAAACAGTTTTTTTTTTTTCAATAGCCCCCCCGTTCGGCGCGAGACAAACCCGATGCAGGGATAAAAAAAAACAAAACGGGTAGTACTTACCCGAATCCCCGCGCTCCGGTGACTTCTTACTTACCTTGTGAAGATGGCCGCCGGGATCTTCACCCTCGGTGGACCGCAGGTCTTCTGTGCGGTCCATTGCCGATTCCAGCCTCCTGATTGGCTGGAATCGGCACACGTGACGGGGCGGAGCTACGAGGAGCCGCTCTCTGGCACGAGCGGCCCCATTCAGAAGACAGAAGACAGGACTGCGCAAGCGCGTCTAATCGGGCGATTAGACGCTGAAGATTAGACGGCACCATGGAGACGGGGACGCCAGCAACGGAACAGGTAAGTGAATAACTTCTGTATGGCTCATAATTAATGCACAATGTACATTACAAAGTGCATTAATATGGCCATACAGAAGTGTATACCCCCACTTGCTTTCGCGGGACAACCCCTTTAAGTTTACCTTGCATAGTAGTCTTACCAACCACCTGCCTGTACAGGGTACTACAGCACAACCCTATTCACTTAGGCAAGGAGCAAAGTGCTGGGACCCGCAGGCTGGTGGGGGGATCCCAATGTTTGAGTCCCAATCAGTCACAATGTGATGGCCTATCCTAGCAATATGTTGTCGCTTTATAAGATAGGAAGAACCCTGTAAGTTCAAACAACTAATTTCTTGCTGTTCAGTGGAGGAGAACTAAACTTTTTATGACTTTTGTTGTACATTAGCACATTGGCTTTACTTGGCATGCCCAGATTTGGAATGGCGTCGTTTGCTCCACGAGCTCCCAGCTTCAGGATTCTATAAATGGTTTCTAAAGCCACTGATGCCAAAACGCAGTGTGAGCGCTCCATGGCTTCAGCATATTTGAAAAGATAAAGAGTAAAATTAAGTGAGCATGTGAGTCTGACCTCTAAGTTGGTTAGTGAAGCATAAATGCTCTTGGCTACAACATGACCTAATTCTGGATTTGCAGTGCAAATAACATCAGATAATCAGAACATTAACCTGATCTCTTTTGACCACATTATTCAAATGTTTCCTATTCCTTGATAAGGTGGAAAATAATTCACAGCCTAATCAGACGGCCTCCAGTCAGAGATGTGCGCTAGGCTGGGCCTGTATACTACATCCCCTTTAGGGGAATAATCCCGAATCAGAGGTCTCTGGAGAAAAAAATGAAAGGCTAAATGAGACGTCATACAACCTCTTATTCTCTGTGCTACTCATGAAAATTCAACATTCTTTCTTTTCTAATTTTCTAGACTCCAGTTTTAATATAAAAGATTGTCGTAGACCAGGGATCCTCAATAGAGATGAGCGAGTATACTTGCTAAGGCACATTACTCAATCGAGTAGTGCCTTAGCCAAGTATCTCCCCGCTCGTCTCTAAAGATTCGGGGCCGGTGGAGGGCGGGGAGCGGGGCGGGGGAGAGCGGGGAGGAATGGAAGGGAGATCTCTCTCTCCCCCCCACTCCCCGCCACAACTCACCTGTCACCCGTGCCGGCCCCCGAATCTTTAGAGACGAGTGGGGATATACTCGGCTAAGGCACTACTCGCTCGAGTAATGTGCCTTAGCGAGTGTACTCGCTCATCTCTAATCCTTAACCTTTGGCTCTCCAGTTGTTACAAAGCTATAACTCCCAACATACCCAGGGCATGCAGGGAGTTGTACTTTTGCAACAGCAGGACAGTCCTATAGACGATCACTGCCGTAGTCTTGGCAATTTCAAGGCTAGTCTGAGGTCATGCTTACACAGGCATCCAATTGCGGAATTAGTGGTCGGCGTCCGCTTGGAGGATCCGCAGCAAAACGCAGGCATTGAAAAGCATGTATTTTCGCTCACACTCATGGATACAAAGTGGGTATTCCACGAGCGGAGGAAAAATCACAGCATGCTCTATGTTGCCACGGACTGCGCGCAGACGGCCTCCATTGAAGTCAATGGAGGGCATCCGACCCGCAGCTCATGCGCAATTAACATTGTGTATGGGCTGTGGGTACCCGTGTCATTGCTAAGCGACGGCGCAGGAAATACAAATTTTGAAAAAAAGCAATACTGGGAAATAAGGTACATAGGGTTTCCGGCCTGAAGTGTAATGTATGGTTATAATGATAGTCTGTCTAATGTGCTTGACACAAAATGTGGCTGGTAGACAGTCATCGGTCCAGGGTGGCATTGGCCTCGGCCCATGTGATGCGCTTTGTCGTCTCCTGTTCACTTTTTGTCAGCAGTGGTCATCAAGAAGTTAGGGTGGTTTCACATCTACTTTGGGGGTTCCGCATTCCCGCTTTATTCGGGGAGCAGGAAAGGGGAACCTCAGCGACCATACAGCTCCATCTTAGGATGGAAATGAACAGCACCAAATGGACCCCATTGACTATAATGGGGTCAGTTCACTTTCCACTTACGGTGTTTCTGCCGCATCTGCAATGGAACCACCAATCCTTGCTGTTGAGTGGTTTATTTACTGGCTGGAGTAGTTGGCTGTTCAGCCAGTAAGTCAGTATTATTTGTTTTTTTTACCAGTGTTTCGCAACTCCAGTCCTCAGGGACCCCAACAGGTCATGTTTTCAGGATATCCTATAGTATGAACATCTGTGGCAATGTCTGAGGCACGACAATAATTACATCACCTGTGCAATACTGAGGAAATCCTGAAAACATGACCTGTTTGGGGTCCCTGAGGACTGGAGTTGAGAAACACTGATTTAGACCAGGACTTCTGAACAGAAAGTGCTGGTTATACTTTCTGTTTGGAGGTGTTTCTGGTCTGGTCTGCGGCTCCTGGGTTGGAACTGCGTTTCAGTTAGATAAGTCTACTTTTTTTCTACTTATTTATCTGGGGTATTTGAGCATCTTTTTTTCTGCACTAGCAGTTGTATATATTTTGATTGTCATCATACTTTTGCCACTATTGCATGTCACCATCTAGGGAAATTCAGGGTCGCCCCAAGTTCTCAACATGGAGTCGCCCTTATCAGGGCGATTGCTCTTCTTATAGGTATGGTCTTCTTGTATTAGAAGGTTTACTGTTAGATTGCCTGTTTTTCTTTTTGGTATTTCCTTATTAAACATTTGTGTTATCTGTGTTTATATTGTATGTGTATGCATCCAGTTTGGACACAACCTATATGTCCAGGTTGGACATAATTGTGGTAAAACAATAAGCAATGACTGGGGAAATGTATTTTTTTCATTTTGTTATCAGTGCGCAGGTATCCAAATGATCAGAAAGGAAGCATTTCAGATATTGAATGTGGGATAGAATAATTACGCTATTTAGATAACTAGCTTTCGATTGCTTGTTTTGCACTTTTTGGATTTTTTTTTCTATTAGTCCTCAAGTATCAAAAATGAGTGTTCAACCCCTCTATATACTTTTGCTGTGTTTGTTAGAGACACTTCTTAAAAGGTCATTGTCATGACAGCTCTGCTGTCAATGTTGTTGAACCCAGGGAGGCCAATTATCTCAAGTGTCGGAACCTTTACTGAAAAAATCTCAGGATGGGTAGAAGGGGTCCTCAAACCACTGGTGAGGAATACAACTAGCTACTTGCAGGACACCACGGACCTCCTGAACAAACTGTCAATCATAGATCCCCTCCCCAGTGGTGCCATCCGGGCCACCATGGATGTGGAGTCCTTATATTCTAACATCCCACCCAAAGATGGATTGACCACCTACCAGGCACACCTGGAGGCCAATGGGGTCACCTCTGAGTTGGTGTTACAACTCACAAGATTCATCCTCACACACAACTATTTCTCCTTTTGGCAAAGAGATATTCCTGCAACTCACAGGAACTACCATGGGGAGTAAAATGGCACAGCAATATGCAAACCTTTTAATGGCAAAACTGTACAGTGACTTTCTGGCCTCCTGCCCTAGAAAACAATTGGCCTACTTCCGCTATATTAATAACATCATAATCATCTGGACCGAACAAGAACTAATAAAATTCCATGAGAGATCCAATGCATTCCACCCCACCATAAACCTGACACTGAGCTACTCGTATACAGAAATCAACTTTTTGGACACCACCATAATAATTTCAAACAACTCAATACAGACATCCCTGTATGGGAATCCGATTGATCGGCCCACATACCTCAGATGGGACAGTTGCCTTTAAATAAAGGATACTCCGTCATCCCATTTTACTTTCCTGTGCAGCAGCGCCATGGTCCTCCCCTTTCCTCATTCTTCCCGCAATGTGCCTGGGGTCGGATTGTCCGTGTCCGCTGAAGGAGCAGCATTATCATCATTCGTTCCGCAAAAACACTATGCTCATGTGAGCGCAAATATGCATATGCCTATGAGAAATCGGCCTAAGAAATATACAGATAGACTATCTGGATTCCTTTGAAACTAAAGCTGCCCACACATATTAAATACCTGTCCACTAGATGATGGCGCCAATTGCAGAAATGTTGTGGCTTTTTCATGGTGTTTTTTTACTCACAGACCTACATTTAAAAAAAATAATAAAATCTTGCTAAAAAGTGCAGCTGCCTGTGTGATCTGTGTCACCATCTTCACAGCAGCTTTATATGGTGTTCTAGTGGGTTTTATTAAACAGTTTTATCTGATTCGTAAACCTTTGCAGAATCACAGCTGATACCACAAGTATTTATTCCTTAGCAATGCGGATATGCCATCCATAACACTTGAGTTTTGCTTACATTATCTGGGGAGCTGGGGGGGGGGGGGGGGGGGGGTTGCTTGTCTACAATAGAAGGTTTCTTAGAAACGGTTCTCTTAAAAGTTGAAGGAGTTAGGCTGCTTACACCTCTGTGCTCAAGGGTTCTGTTCTCCTGCTCCATTCAGGAAGCAGAAAAGGGGAGTCACTTGGCTGAACAGATTTGTCTTATGACTGAACTGAGCAGCTCCGCACAGACCCCATTGAGTATAATGGGGTTTGTTCAATTTTTGTTTAGCTGTCCGGCATTTTACCATGCTGCATGCAGCGCTTTTTCTTCTGGCATTTTGTCCCGGATCCGCAACGGAGATTGCAGCACATATGTGAAAGCGGCCTTAGACAGCTTGCTTATATCACGGCTGGGTAACTGGCACACACTGCATTATTTATAACTCCTAGTATTTACTCCTTAGTAATTGGGGTTATTTAGTTTAGAAAAGAGACAGCTGAGGGGCGACCTAATAACTATGGATAAATACATTAGGGGACAATACAGCGATCTCTCCCATCATCTATATATATCCAGGACTGTACCTGTAACAAGAGGGCGCCCTCTACATCTTGAGGAAAGAAAGTTTCTACACCGACATAGAAGAGGGTTCTTTACAGTAAAAGCATTGAGACTATGGAACTCTCTGCCTGAGTACGTGGTGATGGCGAATTCGATAAGAGTTCAAAAGGGGCCTAGACGTCTTTCTTGATCGATGCAATATTATATTTTATAATCACTAATAACTTCAAAAGGGTTGGCGATCCGGGGATTATTCTGATTGCCAGATGGGAGTCGGGAAGGACTTTTTTCCTTTAAATGGGGAAGATTAGCTTCTACCTCATTGGGGTCTTTTTGCCTTCCTCTGGATCAACATTGGGGGTAATAGGCTGAACTGGATGGACAGAGGGTTCTTTCAGCCTTACATACTATGTTACTATCAGTATCCCTCATAGATCCGAGTTCACGCAATACTGCAGGAGTTAGAACACAGATGTCTATTTAGCAGAAAATCATCCAGAAGTGGAGTTAGACGAGAAGAGAACTAAGGCAGCAACATTCCAACATCTAATCGACAGCTTTCCTAGCAGAATACAGCCTGTCAAAAAGGCCAAAGGAGATTAATTTTATATTATAATGCCCATGGTTTCTGACTGAGATGATCAAGTACATGGATATGATGTCCCAGTCTACACATGCTTTTAGCCAGGTAGTCAAACTTCTAAGGGTAGATATGTGCTATTAGATCTGTAGCATACTTGGAGAATAGTCTAGCTCCGTGATCTCCGGCTTGTGAGTCTTCAACTATTACAAAATGACAACTCCAAGTAGGCAATGCCAACCACGGGCTGTCAGAGCATGCTAGGAGTTGTGGTTTTGAAAGAAATAGAAAGCCACAGGTTGAACACCACCGGTCTAGATTGAAGGGCTAAAGAATGGATGGATGGCTAGTTTAGCTTTTCAGAACCCCAAGCCTCCATTCATCCCTTGTTTCTGGCACTCAATGTGACCATTAAAAAGACCTCCATCACTTTGCAATTGGAGATCCTTAGAAGGTAGAGGTAGCAATAATAGTAATGGCTCTTTTAAACAAGCTGATTCTCATTTGAGCGAGTGACGTCACCGCTAACTCATTCGCAATTCACATAGTGGAGAATCGTTCAATTCTTGTTCAGTGTTTTACATTTCTATGGGCAAATAAGGAAGATAGAACAATACCTCTGCAGCGCCACCTATTGGATGGCAGCATTCCTGCAAATTAATGCCAGACCCTTTAAACAAGTCTTTAAAACAATGGTTGGGAATTGAAAACCAAGCCAGAATCCACAGACAGCTCTTTTGGGTTTTTTTACCCCCTCATCAGTGTGCAGTAGGTTTCTAGCTTGGCTAGTGAGAGACCTATGACGTGTGTCAGGAAGGGTCTGGCATTGATTTGCAGGTGGCGCTGCAGAGGTATTGTTCCATTTGCTTATTTGCATATATTACCGAGAGGAGCATGCATGGCCTTATAAGCCTCCTCACTCTCCTCTTAGGTGCTCTCCTTAAGGAGAGATGATACCCTTCTTGACCCACATTCCTATGTAAAAAAAACTTAGCACAGAGTGAATGAACAATTCAATCAATGATTGAATGATTCTCGTTAGTCGTTCAGTCATTGGCTTGCGATTAGAGCTCCTTCACAAGAGTGTATGTGTTTTTACGGTCGCCCGCACATGCATTAAATCACATGAATGAAGAAAAGACACGATCAAGTCCTGAGCTTAATTACTGTTTTCTCGTCCATTCACACAGCCGGGTGTGACGTATTAGCGAAAAAATGTGCCGCAGCCTGGAAATCGCTCGCTTGGCATACATCCTCGGAATGAGTTTTAATACCTAAACAGAGGCACCTGTACACTTTTCTCTGCGCTGGATTTTGCCAAACTGCCTCCCCTTCTCTTTTTCCAGCTCCCATAGGACTCTATGGGAGCTGCTAGCATATATCGGTCAAAAGATAAAGCAAGACCTATCCTTTCCGGCAGCGTATAAATTCGGTCGCCAATTTCGGTTGCGTATGTGCTATTTTTTCTGTCGCAGCATTTTTACACAGGTTCAAAAACAGTGATCCTTTACTATATGTGGGCATCTCTCCATGCTACGATATACAATATTAAAACAGCAAAAAATAAGACAATACGAAAAAAGAAAAGAACAGACAAATTAACTAAAATAATAGGAAAATAATCCTTTTATTGTGCATTACATTGATGTGTAACTAGATGATAGTCTTGCCTTAATTGATATATGTGCAGTAGGATGTTATCATCGCTTACAATTACATCCCTGGGGTGAAAGTGCTTGTAGCTCTTAACCAATGTTTAATAAATTAAACTGTTTTAATCAAATCCAAAGCCGCGATGATAACACTTGGATCTATTTTAATTTCATGTTCTTTGATCTCCAGACAATTGCATATTAATTAAATGCACTTATGTTTTGTATTTATAATTATCTTCCTGATTTTACAATAAAACTTCTTCCTTGCATGAAGCCTTTCATAAAGTAAGGCACCATAGAATCGTATAATATCATCCCAATGTTATTGGGATCAGTGATCTGCATGGTAGAAGTACTATGGGGACTAATATTACACTATTACAATACTAGGTGTTTGGTCTTCATGCTTCCGGTTCATTGAGATGAGACAACGGTGGCTGGAGTGCTTGAAGATTCTTTAGACAGATGAAGAACATCGGATGACAAGATGGGGGTAAACAGAAGTGTTATTCCGAAAATGGCATATTTTAATGCTAGAATGGCATCTGTGATGAAGTTGAGGGCTGATCATTGATAATGAATAATGGTGTTGTTGAGATGGGATAGAATGCTATTAATTTATGCTATGTGCTAGAGTTCTAAAAAGTTTTTGGAAGTTAGTAGCTGCATGCTTTACACTGCAGCTCTGCTTTGTTCTAATTGTCTGACATAGTACAAGGTCACCAAGAAATCAGAACATGGTGTTTTTATTTTCAGGTCGAAAAAAATGACAATAAGCTACAAGAAACTCAACCTCCAATGATAGAAATTGTCAACTACCTACATATATATTACACATATGAAGAAGAAAAGTAATCTCAGTAAAGGAGGGCCTGGAGATCAGTTTTAACTTATGAGTGCTTCGTCGACAACAAGGTACCATTCAATTAAAGGGGTTGTGTTATCTCAGCAAGCCCTCCATATGTCCAAATAGCTCTCTCCTTGTATTGTATGGTCAGGTATTTAATTGCTGGATTTTAATACTTTTCTCCCACAGTATTGCCAAAGCAGCTTCAATTGAATAGGGGGTTGTCAAGATAAGATAACGCCATTAAGGACCACCCATTTTTCTTGTCCGTTTTCTTACTTACTTCTCAGTCATGTACCCCATAGCCAGTCTATAGCTTACTTCTAATTTTAGTGACTGTGTGGTCTGCATAGAGATGTTTAATTTTTTTTTTTTTCCAACATATTTTATTGCTTTTTGTTGCATGTATAACATAACTTAACAAGTATTATTAATAGTGTGAAATTCACATCTCGAACTGATTATTGCAACTATTAAAGAGAACATTATGAAGAACAATATTATTTTGTATAAATTCTCTTCTGTTACTGGACAGACATGGGAAGGTGGGGGGGGTAAGATATTAGGGGGAGAGCGTGGTCAGGGGGGGGGGGTGAGGGGGGGGGGAATCCAGGTTGAAACCCTTTGGTTTTTATTCACAATTGCCGTCCCGCAGCCACCTAGTGATTACGGGAGAGTCACGTGTGTCTATCCAGGCTGCCCAGGTGCGATAGAAATTCTCTCTTCCGGATTCGTCGTCCTGTGATCTCAGTCTCTCTAATCTTTCTATTTCATCCATTGCCCCTACCCACGCGCCTCTGGGGATTTCCATGTCCTGTTTCCAGAATCTGGGTATTACCTGCCTCGTGGCCATGATAAAGAATTTCAGCAGGCCCTTCCTGAGCGAGTGGGTTCCTGATGGAGGAATGGATAGAAGTGCCACCTCTGGTGTCAGGGTCAATGGTTCCCTGCACACCTTCCCGTATAATTTTTCCATGTCTCGCCAGATGGGTTTGATCATGGGGCACTCCCACCATATATGTAGCATCGAACCCACTTCCCCCAGGCATCGCCAGCAGGTATTTGAGGCTGATGGGAAGAGGGAGCGAAGCCTCTCTGGTGTCATGTACCATCTTGATAGTATTTTAAAGTTCAGTTCCTGTAACCGACTGGCCACCGACATCTTATGGGTATGATGGAATGCTTTGCTCCAGAGCTCTCCGGGGAAGGACCTGCCCAGGACCTCCTCCCACGCAGTGATCCACCTGGGGGTATGACCATCAAGTTTCTCCTCTAGTAGCTGACTGTACAGTATTGACACGGTATGCCTCGGCGCCTCTTCCCCACTGCATAATTTCTCAAACGGGGTAAGATTTAGGTTCCACCCCTGTTCCGGTCTCACCCTACTCAGGTAACTACGAATCTGTAGGTATTGCATCCATGAGCCCGGGGGAGTTCCCCCCCGCTCCCTGCATATTCGTCAGGTCGCGCACGCCCTGAGAGTCTATCACCTCCCCTACTTTAGCTTCCGTTCCGAGGGGTAGGAATCCCAGACTGCGAATGCCCAGTGTTGCAGGGATCTGAGGGTTTCCGGTTAAAGGGGTGAGGGGACCCGGGACTGTTGTCCGGCAGCCCCCTTTCCATGCGCCCAGGAGGGTGGTCATCAGGCTTGAAGCCTCCGCCTTCTCCCAATTGACCCCTTTCGGGACCCAAAATGCTCCTTTTGGTGAAAAGGTGCTACTCTCATTTTCGATTTGTACCCATAGTTTATCTGATTCATGGTGGTGTAGGTCTAGTATTAGGGTTCCTATAGTGGCTTTATGGTAAAGGTTAAAGTCGGGTAGGCCCGCCCCTCCCTTAGATTTTGGCTTGGACAGACTTTTGTAACTGAGTCTTTTAGAACCTCCCTTCCATATGAACCGGAGTATCAAACTTCTCAATCTGTCGAAGAAGATTCTCGAGGGGTTGCATGGTGCTGATTGGAAGATATATAATATCCTAGGGAGGATATCCATTTTAACTGCGCTCATTCTGCCAAACCAGGACAGCGAGCCTCTTGCCCAACTTTCCATGTCCTTTTTCAGGGTCAGTAGTAACGGCTTGTAATTCAGTTCGAACAGCTGGATTGGGTCAGCTGGGATGTGAATTCCCAGATATTTAAGTGAGTCGTTTCTCCATAGAAATGGGAAGGCTGCAGCCGTATTACTGGCCTCCTGTTGTGGGATAGTGATGTTTAGGACTACAGATTTCTGGGTATTTACTTTATAATTGCTAAGCTTGCCAAAAGTGGCGAACTCTTGTATGATATTGGGGAAGCTTACGTGTGGTTCGGTGGCGTACAGCAGGAGGTCGTCCGCGTATAGAGATAGCTTTCGATCCTCCCTACCAGTCTGTATTTCGCGTATTGAGGGGTTGTTCCTAACTGCGTTAGCTAATGCTTCCATAACTAAGATGTGTAATGTGGGGGATAAGGGACACCCCTGTCGTGTGCCATTCCTAACCTCAAACGGGGTTGACAACTTGCCATTGACCCTGACCTGTGCCGAGGGGCGATGATAGAGGGCCATTATCCGAGCTAGAGCTCTTGGTCCGAGTCCCACCTTGCGGAGAGTTGCTTCTAAGAATTTCCAACTGATTCTGTCGAACGCTTTTTCAGCGTCGACAGATAACAGGCATAATGGGATTCTTTTCTTTCTTGCCCGGTCGATCAAGGCCAAGGTCTTTATGGAGTTGTCTCTCGCTTCTCTCCCCAGAACGAAGCCCACCTGATCTCCATGGATAATTCGGGGGATTGCAGGGTTTAACCTATTTGCTATCATTTTTGAGAATATTTTTAAGTCACAATTGATGAGAGAAATTGGACGATAACTGCCACACGACAGGGGGTCCTTCCCGGGTTTGGGTATCAGAACGATATGGGCCTGAAGGGCTTGAGGTGGGAAGGGGCAGCCCCCTGAAACCTCGTTGAAGGCTTTAAGTAACATATCTGAGATCAGGTCTCCACAAGTCTTATAAAATCTCGGGGAGAACCCGTCCGGGCCTGGGCTTCTCCCTGGTTTAGTTTCTGAGAGCACCTGTTTGAGTTCCTCTGGCTCAAAGTCCTTTTCTAGACCCTCGGATTCCTCTGGTAAGAGGGGTCCTGGGGCATGAGAATCCAGATATTCTGATATCCTTTGTGCGTTTTGGGTCCCTGCTCCCTCCTCAGTCCCGCGTATGTTATATAGTTTGGAGTAAAATGATCTAAATTCCCCTAGTATTTCTTGTGGAGCATGGACCCTCCCCCCTTTTGCTGAGTTAATGGAGTGTATGTGTGGATGTGACTTTCTTGGATGTAGAGCTTTGGCAAGCCAGCTACCACACTTGTCCCCGTATTCATAATACCCGGCTTTCAATTTGTCTCTATTGCCTACTGCTCTTTGGTCTAATATGTCTAGGATTTTGTGCCGGAGATCCGATATCTCTGTTTGTAGAGTGGCCGATGACGCTGTTTTGTTAGAGATTTCCTTTATGTTAAGATCCCGTATTAATTGGGTGAGGCGTGCGGTGTGGTCTCTTTTGATCCTTGCGCTATGTGAGATGAAGACACCTCTCAACACGCACTTTAGGGTTTCCCACTTTATTGGGGCGCTAGTGGGATCTGATTCGTGGTCCTTCTTAAAATTTTCTATAGTTTTCCTGATGTCCTGTGCACATGCGGTGTCTTTGAGCAGGCTGTCGTTGAGCCGCCAGGTACGTGTCCCCCCCCCTGTGTCCCCCGAGCCCAATGATGCAAATACCGGGGAGTGGTCAGACCAAAGGAACATGTCTAGGGAACACTTGGGGGCTCCATCAAGCAGACCGTGTGAGATAAATATGTAGTCAATTCTACTGTAGGAATTATGTGCCATCGAGTGAAAGCTGTAGTCACGCTTACCGGGGTGGAGGATGCGCCAGAGGTCAACCAGGTCCATACTCACTAGTATCCTCTGTACCTTACGGATAGCCGCTTTGGATAATGTTGAGCGTCCCGAGGAGGCGTCCAGTCGGGGTTCCATACACATATTGAAATCACCGCCTAGCACGATCGGTGATCCTTCTGCGAATTCTGCAAGCTCCCGGAGAGCTCCGGAAGCAAACCCCACCTGTCCCTGGTTAGGAAAATACAAATTGGCAATTGTAAAAATTTTGTTGGCGATGAGTATTTTCAGTAATATGTACCTCCCTTCTTCATCAGACTTCTGGGCCAATACCTCTGGGGCTATTGATTTGTGAAATGCTATCGAGGCCCCACAGGTTTTGTTTTCGGGATGAGTAGAGTGAAACCACTTGGGGTAATATTTGTTCCTGTTGCAGTCCGGCATGCCGATGCGTGGGAAATGTGTCTCTTGGAGCATCGCTATCATCACCCCTTTCCTGTGGAGCCTGTACAGCACTTGGTTACGCTTACTGGGACAATTGAGGCCCTTTACATTAAAAGAGCATATCGTCAGGTTGGCCATTGGGATCTGTTGGGGGTATCCGTTGTTTGTGGTGGGCATCTTGGCACCTTATCGTTCCTGCGGGTATAACCTAGAACGGGAGGGGGTGTGGGGAACACGAGAGGGTAGAGAGGGGGGGGGAAGAGGGGGGAAACATAAGTCCACATATGAACAATGACAAGAAAACAACAGGTAATTTTGCGTTCAATTGTGGAAAGCATTCTACAAATATAGACGGCAAACGTCTATGCAGCAGTGTGATGCTGCGGTCCCTAGTGGGGGGGTGGCTGGGTAGGTCGAGTCCGAGAGCCACGCCTCCCCACTCCACGTCTATTATTGAAAGTTGTGATGGGCATCCAGACCCGTTTGCGGTTAGTAAGAGGGACAAATAGGTGGGGCACACTAGAGAGGGTAGATACGTGGTTATATGAATGTTAGTGTGAAGGAAAGGAGGACAGGAGTAGGGGCTTCTTGTCTTAGAGGGAGACGGAGAGGACCCTCTGACTGTGGTGTTTAGGAGGCATACTGTTAGTTGGAAATACTGTTAGAAATGAAACAGGTAGGAAACTATAGAGGGATTTGACATATAAAAGAAGGGCCCGGTTGCCCGGGGTCCTGGGTCAAGATTCCCAGGAGACTGCGCGTCCATCTTGAGGTTCGGTTGGTCAGTCCTCCTTTGTCGGGTAAGATGGTTCCTTTAGCAGTCCCCTTATGTTGTCACAGGCTGGATATTCTGCATCGATTGTCGGGAACCCTGCTGGAGGCAATGTCTCTACTTTGTGAGTTCTTTAGGTCCTTCCCTCCGGGGGTGATGTTCGAGGTTCAGCAAGGTCTCTTGCGTATGTCCGGTTGTATCAAACTCATTTGTGGTGTTCTCTTGGTGGACGAGTTCTGTCCTCTTTGTGTGGCTGTTTGCGCCCGCGGTTGACCACCTGCCATTGGCCCCTAGGGGGGGAGGGCGTCGGGGCGCTTGTTTTCTGCCACTCCGGTAGCGACACCATCGGGAGTTTCAATGCTGAGAGGAACTTGGGTAGATCTCCCAGTGATCTAAATGTGGCTGTCTCGCTCCCCGTACCCGCTATCAATTCGAAGGGGTACCCCCATCTATACGGGATTTCTTTTTCTTTTAGTGTTGACAATAAAGGTTTCAGTGCTCGCCGTTGTTGAAGTGTTCTTTTGGAGAGGTCCGGCAGTATCAGGAGGTTTCTTTCTCGGAACTTTATCGGGCCCTTGGATCTGATCTGGCGTAGGATCTCTTCTTTTTCCTTATAGAAATGAATCCGGCACACCACATCTCTCGGTCTTTCGGGGTCTATTGATCTCGGGCCTAGCGCTCTATGTATCCTATCTATTTCGATTGGGTCGTTCGGGGTCCTGCTCAGGAGTTCACCGAAGCTTTTTTGTGCCCACGCCTCCAAGTGTTTGTTCTCGACTTCTTCTCCTAATCCCCTTATCCTCAAGTTGTTACGCCTGTGGCGATTCTCTATGTCATCTAGCTGAGTTGTGAGCTCCGCAATTTGACTCGCATGCTTGCTTAGGATGTCGTGATGCTCGTCTATGCGCTGGAATACTTGTTCTTGAGTCTCCTCCGTTTCCATCAGTCGTTGTCCCATCTGGTGGATTTCTTTTTGTAAGGCTTCTAGGGCAGATTTTTGTGACGAGGCGAATTGAGCAAACAGGTTGTCCAAGTCGCCCTTGGTTGGGATAGCTCTCAGGTGCTCCTTCCAATTCCAGTCATCTAAATCCGACTCAGTTGATCTTGTCTGATTACTGGTTCTACTCTGGGACCGATGCGCGTCGCTGTTCGTGGGGCGATTTTCTGTTCGCGGTATATCCTGTTGTGGGGAGCTGCCGGGCCTAGCCCTATGTTGCCCTGCGTTTGGAGCGTTGTCTTCAAGTTTGGGTGTGCGCAGCAGCTCTCCATTTCTCTCCTCTTTTCTCTTGGGAATTGCCCCTTCATGTGCTCTTTGTGGGGGGGCCCACCAATCGGGGTCTCCAATGACTTTAGGGTGTTCTGCCCCTCTATTTCCCTGGGGTCTAGGTGGAGGTCCAGGGGAGGCTGCCCACTCCTCTTCACTTTCTTGTAGGGGGTCTTGGGGTTGATGTGCCTGTTTTATGCCCTCCTTCTGACCCCTTTTGGGTACCTCAGGGTCCCTGGTGGGTGTGGGGGGCGGCTGGTTCATATTGCGGGTTATAGGGCTCCCGCGCTTCTCCCCCCCTGTACCTGTATCCTTTGCAGGTGTCCCCCGTGCTTCGGCGCCTCTCCCCGCTGCCCCCCCTACTGTGGCGTCCCGGTCTTCCTCCACTTCCGGTTTCGCGGCCGGAGAAGATGGCGGCCGGACCCGCACTTCCGGTGGGGCTTCCCGGCGCAGATGCTCCGCTGTCTCCGTCCCCGGGGCTCTCGCTGAGGGTGAGTACCTCATGCTCTGTGGGGAGACAGAGGCAGCTGTCAGTCCCCCGCCGGTGCTGTCCGAGGGCTCGGAGTGTCGGCGCGGTCCCGCGCTTTCTCCCGGCGTCCGCTCGTCTGGTCGGGCTGGAGGTGGTGGCAGGCTGGTGTGCGGCGATCCGTCGGGAGACTTGCTGGGTGAGTAGTCGCTCTGGTCCGGGTCCCCTCCGTCCTCCGGCAGGCGTCCTCTCCCTTCTCCTGGCTGCTCCGCCGGGGGCCGCTTCCGGCTCTTCTCCTGCAGCTTGCGGCGGTCACCGGCGGCTGTGATGAAGCGGTCCAGCGGGCCTAAATCCTCCTCTTCTCTTCTGGGAACGCAAGTCCCCCTCTTCTTCTTGCCCATTTCTGCCTTCTGGGCTGTTGGTTTTCGGGTCTGGATGCTTTTTTAGGTGTTTTAGGCGTGGGGAAGACGGAGCTCTAGCAAAATGCGACTCAGCTCCTCATGGTCCAGGCCACGCCCCTCCGAGATGTTTAATTTAAAGGGTTCACTACTTTATGATAAGAGCTGCTCTGTAGCAAGCAGCTGACTTCGCAGGTAGAAACCACAGACAGCCACATATGTATCCTGCAAGAGTAGAACGCTTCCAACTCTGCAAGAGCCACTGCACTGGCTCATAGAGGGAACTCCCTCTATGATGTCCGTATGTGCTACTAGGGTACATAAGCAGAGGATTGTACTAATATGACTGTCATGAGGTTAACCAGAGTTGATGTGGACCCACTGGTTTGCTCAAGCAGTCTGGAGTCTAAGGGATTGTGAATCCTAGAAACCTCCCAAGGAAGTATGGACTTTTCGACAGGGACTACCCAGTTCCCTATACTTGGAGTAGTCTTTATTAGCAACAGCTGATGTTTGGCTGGACTGAAAACACCAATTTATGGTGCCAAACATCAGACAGAAATCATAGTCAGATGAGCTAAAGGTTTCTTTCCCACGAGCGTATATCGGCCGGCATTTTCATGGCTGGCCAATACACGCTATCATCTGGGGGCGTAGAAGCTCATGAACGGGTGCACAAATCTAACGTTTGTGGGCCTGTTCACACGGCACGGGCCCTGGTGTATATGCGCCGAGGTCACCATGCTGTTGCCCCTTTCCCCTTCCTCCCCATTGCAGGCTCACCTCTGCTCTCCTCCCTGCTCGTTCTTTGCAATGGGAGGGGGCGGGACAGGGGCAAAGCTAAGCGTCAGCCCATCCCGCATCCTCCCATAAATGGCTATGGACAAGGGGCGGGGAGAGGGTGGGAGCTTAGCTCCGCCCCACCCCGCCCCTCCCATTGCAAAAACGAGCAGGGAGGAGAGCAGAGGTGAGCCTGCATGGGGGAGGAGAGCAGAGGGAGGGAGTTTAGCAACCACGCTGCTAAACTCTCTCCCACCTCTGGCCGCTGCCATGGGCTCTCATAGGAGCCCATGCAGCGGCTAACATATTCTGGCCCAAAAGATAGTTCTATCTTTTGGGCCCAACGTAAAAACGCCCGGCGCTATATTGGCTGGCTGGGCGCTTTTACGTCTCAGCAATACGCCTATGTAATCTGATGCATTGGAACCCAATGCATCAGATCATAGCGTATATCAGCCGACCGTGAAAACGGCTGGCCAATATACGCTCATGGGAAAGAGCCCGAAGTCAAAGCACGTGGAGTTCCTTAAACAGTAGACAAGCCAAAGTCAAGGTGGGTGAAGTTTAGGAACTAGACAAGATAGGCAATGGTAGGGTAGACGAGGTCAGAAGACAAGCTGAGTCAATGCCAAGGAATACTAACCAGAAGAACATCTTTGCAGCTAATGGGTACCTAAAGAAATTATCGCCCAGAGCAATGGGGCGGTGTCCCTCATAGAAAGTTCAGAAAGTGATTGAGGAATTACACAGGAAATTGGCTCTACTGGCTAGGAGCTGCGCTCAACTGAGTAGGGGAGAGGGAAGACCAAGAAGAGCAGCAGGATACGTTTCTGCTTTTCAGACTGCCCAATGTTATCAACAGAATGAATTCTTTTCATAGGAATCTCATAGCCAGCAGCTAAAGAGGTAATTAAACTCATGAGAACAATGCGAAATCTCCTAATCAAATATACAAGTGTATTAGAATGTTTTACAAAAGGTGTAATAATTTTAACAGTTGGATAAGAGGATAATAACACACAGCTGGATGAAGCATTCGTGTCGGCTCCACTGACTGTGCCGATGACATCAGAAATTCAAACCCAACAACAGGTATTCATTGTGCGCTTCTGGATGTTTTATACCTCGAATAAAGAACGGTAGCTGTTTGTGACTCACACTAATGAAAGCAAACATTAAATTATTAGCGGGTCTTAAACAGAAAAGGAAACCATAGAAAACTGTTTGGATTTGGAAAAGGATAAAAACTCTTAATCTGCGTGACATCAATTGATACTAATTTTGAGATTATGAATAGTTATGTTATTTTTTCAAGCTACAGAAGGCAAAAATAGATACAACAAAAGCCAAAGGTACCGGTAGTACTTCAGTACAGAGCTGGTTGTGACTGATGGATGGGCCAGGAAAATAATGCAGATTCTACACGCAAAACTTGTTCTGGGACCACATAAGAAAATGTCTCGGATTTGTGCGGGGGCGTTTTATTTAACCCATTAACAACCAAAAAGGTTCTCAAATTATGACTTTATTCAACTGCCACTAGAATGAGCTCCTCCTAGTGGTATTTGCAGACTGCCAGACTTATATAAATGAAAGGGGTATTCCACTAAAAGTTTTGCATGGCATATTTGCACTAAACTTTGCAATTTTCAGCCTCTTGCCTCTTTTCAAAAGCAGAGTTTTACAGAAAATGAGCAGTATTTATTGAGTGGGCGGGGCATCCGCGGCCCAACGCATTTACTATAACTTGAGCTAGAAATTGACGAAAATTATAGCTGCTGTAGATTTAGCCAAAGATGCACCAGATATATTATTAAGCATGCATCTTTTAATAAATTTGCCATATTTTACTCCAAATAACTTTTGATTAAAACCAGTGTATGATACACGAGTCCTAGTAAGTCTCCCCTATAAACTCTTTCCTATCCAATTTTGGATTCAGGGTTTCCTAAAAGGCTTTCTCTTTTTGCTCTTATACAACGGTGCCATCTGCTGGCTAAAGCCAGTGTGTGTGCGCCAGAGAGGCTCTGACTGCAGAGTGGCTGGCAATAGATGGTAAGAATACCCTGTCGGATGTCTTCTGATATTGGAGCTGTACAATCTTCAATCAGAATGTAGGAGGACATCAGACAATGGATTGGAAAGGGTTAAAGGGGTTTTCCATGGAAAATACTATTAATGACCTATCCTCAGGACAGGTCATCAAAAGTTGTTCGGCTGGGGTCCGTCGCTTCGGACCACGAATGATCAGCTGAGCTGGCGCATGCTGTCAGTGCTGCAAATACACAGAGGTTGGAGCGGAAGCAGCGGAAGTCTCTGCTCCGTACTTTGTGTAGTGGTCAGCGCTCGTAACTGCAGGTACGGCTCTCACTGAAATCAATGCTTGCTGTGCCTGCAGTTACAAGCACCAGCCACTACATGGACGTCGGCACAGAGACTTCTGCTATGACCTCTGTGTATCTATGGCGCTGACAGAATGCGCCTGCTCAGCTGATCAGTCGGGGTCCAAGACGACGGACCCAAGCCGATCAATTATTGATGACTTATCCTGGCGATAGGTCATCAATAGTATTCTCCCTGGAAAACCCCTTTAACTCTCAAGTTTGAGCTCTGTATCAGAAAAAGAGAACTCTAAAAATGTGTTAAAACTAATTTGGAACAAATCGCAGCATGTTTTATCTAGCTGCTAGATATCACAGCCCCATTGTTTCCAATGGGGCCGACAGAGCAGAACCAGTCCCATTGAAAGCAATGGGAGAAATCCGCAATCCAAGGCTGTTTTGACATGAAAACAGCTTGCATAAACAGGGGGGTTTCACATGGCGGGAGCGCGATATGGGGGGCGATATTCACGGCCCCATATCACACTCACCATTGTGAAGTTAGCCTAAGGAGAAACTATACTGTTCCTGACCCACATCAAATGCCTCTCACTTGCCAAGCCAGCAACCTACTGCACACTGATGAGGGGCAAATACCCCGAAACAGCTGTCTATGTATGGATATTCTGACTTTGGCTTACATTCCCAGTCATTGTTACAAGGCTTGGTAAAAAGGCTGAAATTGACTTACAGGAATGTTGCCTTCCAATAAGTGGTGC
The DNA here is from genome assembly GCF_035609145.1 of Eleutherodactylus coqui. NCBI lineage: Eukaryota > Metazoa > Chordata > Amphibia > Anura > Eleutherodactylidae > Eleutherodactylus > Eleutherodactylus coqui. Next base: position 43,651,422 of record NC_089848.1, on the reverse strand, counting down.
TGTAGAGCCATTGTTCCATCTTCCTATTTGCATATATTTCCCAGGGGAGCATGCATGGCCTCCACACTAGGTGCTCTCCCTAAGGAGAAACCAAACCCTTCCTGACCGAAGAAATATGTCACACATAGGAATAAATCCAGGACACTTATGTGTACTTGAAAATGTTGTAAAATCATTAATTCTTATTCATTATTAACTAATTAATTAGAATTCTATTCCCCAAGTAAATGGTGTTCCGTATAGTAGTATTTTCTTGCTTTCATCTACTAAGAAACTTGCACAAACTGGCTTCTGTCAAAATAAGAATCTTGGTTTACTTGGTACAATGAGCTCTACAACATTAAGACATTTCCAGAACTGAAGGTTGAGATTCGAAATACATAAAACAAACCGCTATTGTACAATGTCTGAGCGCTTTTATTGACCACGGACTGTATAATGACTCCAAGGAGAAGATATTTGTTTGGTGAATGGCCTGATATAGTGACAGGCATGTTCCATAAATGTATTTCAATAGGATTACTTTAATCTGGGTCCAAGGAAAATGTGTGATTTGTCTTGTGATCGCAGCATGTGTGAAAAATGTCACAAAGCTTATTTATTGAATTTATGTTTTCCTCCCATTGCAGTCATTTTATGCACCATTGCTGTGCGAATTCAATTTTCCGGCACAAGAATATCAGAGCAATTTATACGACGGCCGTTTTCAAGGTTTATGAGTAACTTTCATCTATTTGGGTCATTTTTATTCCTTGAGGCAAAGTATTAAAGTCACCTGCATACACAATACTGACAGTTTATGACATTTTATAAATCATAAATGGATGTCAGGTATTTGTAAGACATGGATATTTAAGAGGAGGCATATTGCTACATGTGTATTACAGCATGGGGAGCAGATAGTTCACATACTGCTGATGAATTGCTATAGCAGTCAATGGCCTAACAATGGCCACCAGGTCTGCTACATACTAGAGCAGTGGTGGCGAACCTATGACACACCTGCCAGCATGGGCACTCAGAGCCTTCTCTGTGGGCACGCACGCTGTCGCCCCAGCACAAACGATAGTCAGGTAAATGACTGCACGAGTGCTAATGTCATCGCTAAGGTTGTTAGCGCTCGTTCGTGCATAGCGTTTAAGGCCCTTTTAGACACAACGGGAATCGCTCAAAGCTGTCTTGTGAGTGATTCTTGTTTTGTCTAAATGCAGGGACATCGTGCAGTTTCGTGCATTAGTCGCTGATCGCTGATTTCTAGCAAGCTGTTTTTAGTGGAGCAAGCTGCTATCAGCCTGCTGCACTGATAAGATTCTCTGTCCCTGTGTCCTGTTGTGAATTCACAGCAGGGCACGGGCTGTAAGCACTGAGAACAGTACAGCTGTTTGCATATGCAAAGCAGCTGTATTGCCCTATTAGGGGCCACGGCTTTGTCCAGCTCCGCTTGCATATTCTATAGTAGCCAATTAGCTACTATAAAGTATGCAAAGATAATCACTCAAAACTGTCACTCAGACTATCGTTTGAGAAACTTTTGAGTGATTATCAGTGTAAATGGGGCTTTAACCAGACAGAGCTGTAGACGAGACGAGCAGCCAGGCAAACGATGCTTGACAGCGTGTCCCAGTGGTGCTCGCTCCTGTGCTGTTACACAAAAATGAGTATTGCTAGCATCACTGAAAGCACTGCTGGCATGGAGGCAGGGCGGCTGGGAAACGCTCTCCCCCCACCCGCCTCCATTCATTTCAGGGCTTCTTCACATGGTCATGATTTTGTCCCATTATGTGTCCATGATAATATTATTACGGCCTCATAACAGGATGATACGAGACTATTGAATTCAATAAATGGCCAAGCGCTGTCTTTCAATGAATGGCTGAGTGCTGTCTGTGATTGGCTGAGCACTCAGCCAATCACATACAGCCCTTTCAGCAGGTGGGGATTTTAAATCCCTGCCAGCTGAAAGAGATTCAGAGCAGTGTAGGGAGAAGACAGGCTGGATGTGCCTGAGACCCGGCAGCTGAGGAGAGGTGAGTATATACTTTTTTATTTTTAACACATTCTAGAGATTATTTTCAGGGAAGGTCTTATATTTAAAGCCCTTCCCCAAAAATCCCTGCAGGGCTTGCCAGCAGCCCATTGCTTTCAATGGGACTGCAGAAGCGCCGGTCCCCTTGAAAGCAATAGGAGAACATTGCAATCCTCTGTCACAGCTGTGGCAGGGGATTCTTTACTCCACGCGGAAAGTCCTCATCACCGAACACCGTGACAGTGCTGTCACAGTGTTCAATGTCAAGGGGACTCCCCGTGGGGAATATTTACACACATCACGGACCTATGGTGCACGCATGTCCTATCTTTTACAGGTGTGCGCATTTGCACGCCTGTAAAACACGGACATGTGAACATACCATAGGGAACCAATGGTTCTAATAGATGCATGGTTATGTGCGCACAATTGTACGCACATAAACACGCTTGTCTGAATCCACCCTCAAGCCAGTCTTTTGGAATTCATTAGAAACTATTTTCCATTAAATATTGTTTTATTTACTGAAAAAATTAAGTACACTTAATTAGTATCGTTGTGTTTGTATAAAACCATGCTATTAAATTGTTACATTATTCGTCTTGCATCAAATTTAAAAAAATCTATAAAAACATTGCCATTCTTTAGTTCATCCCACCTCCCAAAAATATGAATAAAAATGAATTAAAAAGTCCTGCGTACCCCAAAATGGTGCCATTGATAGACGTCCAACAAAAGCCAATCCTTTATGAAGCTCCTTCAACAAAAACATAAAAATGTTCTGGGTCCTGGAATGTAGCAAGATAAAAACAAATTATTTTGTAAAGAAAAATGCTTTTATTATACAAGAATAGTAAGATGTAACAAGAACCATATAAATTTGGTGTCCCCATAATGCATCATGAATAGAGATGAGCGAGCGTACTCGTCCGAGCTTGATACTCGTTCGAGTATTAGGGTACTCGAGATGCTCGTTACTCGAGACGAGTACCACGCGATGTTCAAGTCACTTTCATTTTCTTCCCTGAGAAATTTGTGCGCTTTTCTGTTCAATAGAAAGACAGGGAAGGCATTACAACTTCCTCCTGTGACGTTCCAGCCCTATACCACCCCCCTGCAGTGAGTGGCTGGGGAGATCAGGTGACACCCGAGTATTAAAATCTCCCCCGCCCACGGCTCGCCACAGATGCATGCTGACAGAGATCAGGGAAAGTGCTGTCTTGCTGTAGCTGCTATAGGGAGAGTGTTAGGTGTTATTTTAGTCTTCAAGAACCCCAACGGTCCTTCTTAGGGCCACATCTGACCGTGTGCAGTACTGTTCAGGCTGCTTTTAGCAGTGTTGCACAACTTTTTTTTTTTTGTATATCGGGCGTGCAGACCATTGCGTCCTCAGTCTGCAGTCATTTTACTCAGTATAGGGGCAGTACTGGTGAGGCAGGGACAGTGGTACAGGGAAAGAGATATACTGTCTATATAGGCAGTGGGCTTTTTCAAAAAAATTTGGGAAAAATACTATATTTGGGCTGCCTGTGACAGTCTTCAGTTTCCTGCGTGTCTGCTGGGGGTAGTAGTCGCTAATTAATACCCAGCTAAGCGTTACAGCAGGCTTGCGCATAATTGTTTCCTGGCTCTGCTGTGTCCGTTACATGATCGCCGTCATCCCGCCAGAGAGAAACAGTATACATAATAAAGGCTGCATACAGTATCTGTCTGCTTTTTCACCTCACCATTTTAAAAAATTGTAGCAAAATACTTAAGGCCTACCACTGCCCTTTGGCCACTTGACTGGTTCTGCGCTGTGAATTACAGTAGCTCAGTCATACGCACCTAGGTCTCACTACAGGCTTGCACATAATTGTTTCCTGGCTCTGCTGTGCGCTCCGTAAGCGAAGTCAGCCTCCAAACACAGGCCAATAAGCGGCACATTTAATTACAGCGTTCTGTTTCTGCTCTACTCGTAATACACCATGCTGAGGGGTAGGGGTAGGCCTAGAGGACGTGGACGCGGGCGAGGACGCGGAGGCCCAAGTCAGGGTGTGGGCACAGGCCGAGCTCCTGGTCCAGGTGTATCGCAGCCGACTGCTGCGGGATTAGGAGAGAGGCAAGTTTCTGGTGTCCCCAGATTCAATTCACAATTATTGGGTCCACGCGGTAGACCTTTATTAGAAACTGAGCAGTGTGAGCAGGTCCTGTCGTGGATGGCAGAAAGTGCATCCAGCAATCTATCGACCACCCAGTCTTCTACGCCGTCCACTGCTGCAACTCTGAATCCTCTGGCTGCTGCTCCTTCTTTCTCCCAGCCTCCTCACTCCATGAAAATGACATATTCTGAGGAGCAGGCAGACTCCCAGGAACTGCTCTCGGGCCCCTGCCCAGATTGGGCAACAATGGTTCCTCTCCCACCGGAGGAGTTTGTCGTGACCGATGCCCAACCTTTGGAAAGTTCCTGGGGTCCGGGGAATGAGGCTGGGGACTTCCGGCAACTGTCTCAAGAGCTTTCAGTGGGTGAGGAGGACGATGACGATGAGACACAGTTGTCTATCAGTGAGGTAGTAGTAAGGGCAGTAAGTCCGAGGGAGGAGCGCACAGAGGATTCAGGGGAAGAGCAGCTGGACGATGAGGTGACTGACCCCACCTGGTTTGCTAAGCCTACTGAGGACAGGTCTTCAGAGGGGGAGGCAAGTGCAGCAGCAGGGCGGGTTGGAAGAGGCAGTGGGGTGGCCAAGAGTAGAGGCAGGGCCAGACCGAATAATCCACCAACTGTTTCCCAAAGCGCCTCCTCGCGCCATGCCACCCTGCAGAGGCCGGGGTGCTCAAAGGTGTGGCAGGTTTTCACTGAGAGTGCAGACGGCCGACGAACTGTGGTGTGCAAGGTTTGTCGTGCCAAGATCAGCCGGGGAGCCACCACCACCAGCATGCGCAGGCATATGATGGCCAAGCACCCCACAAGGCGGGACGAAGGCCGTTCACCGCATCCGGTTTGCACTACTGCCTCTCCCCCTGTGCCCCAACCTGCCACTGAGATCCAACCCCCCTCTCAGGACGCAGGCACGCCGTCTCCCGACCTGCACCCACACCCTCACCTCTGCTGTCCTCGGCCCCATCCAGCAATGTCTCTCAGCGCAGTGTCCAGCCGTCGCTAGCGCAACTGTTTGAGCGCAAGCGCAAGTACGCCGCCACGCACCCGCACCCGCACGCTCAAGCGTTAAACGTGCACATAGCCAAATTGATCAGCCTGGAGATGCTGCCGTATAGGCTTGTGGAAACGGAGGCTTTCAAAAACATGATGGCGCTACTCGGTTCCCAGTCGCCACTACTTTTCCCGATGTGCCGTCCCAGCCCTGCATGGCCACGTCTCTCGCAACATTGTACGCGCGCTCACCAACTGCCAAGGTCCACTTAACAACGGACACGCGGACAAGCACAGGCGGGCAGGGCCACTATATCTCCCTGACGGCACATTGGGTGAATTTAGTGGAGGCTGGGACCGAGTCAGAGCCTGGCACCGCTCGAGAGTGATGCTATACCACAGGACCCTGGCGGACAAACTGATGGTAAAATTCCCATCCGACAGCGCTAGTGGCAGAAGGCGCAGTTCCGAGGGCCAGGTAGCAGGGGAGGCGCGGAGATCAGGCAGCATGTACAGCGCAGGCAGGGGAACACTCTCCAAGGCCTTTGACAGCTTTATGGCTCCCCAGCAAGACTGTGTCACCGCTCCCCAGTCAAGGCTGAGTCGGCGGGAGCACTGTAAAAGGATGGTGAGGGAGTACGTAGCCGATCGCACGACCGTCCTCCGTGACGCCTCTGCTCCCTACAACTACTGGGTGTCGAAGCTGAACACGTGGCCTGAACTCGCGCTGTATGCCCTGGAGGTGCTTGCTTGTCCTGCGGCTAGCGTCTTGTCAGAGAGTGTGTTTAGTGTGGCTGGGGGAATCATCACGGATAAGCGTACCCACCTGTCAACCGACAGTGCCGACAGGCTAACACTCATCAAGATGAACAAAGCCTGGATTTCCCCAGACTTCTCTTCTCCACCAGCGGACAGCAGCGGTACCTAAACAATACGTAGGCTGCACCCGCGGATGGAAGCATTGTTTTCTATAACCATAAAAAACGGGGACCTTTTAGCTTCATCAATCTGTGTATTATATTCATCCTCCTCCTCCTGCTCCTCCTCCTGCTCCTCCTCCTGAAACCTCACGTAATCACGCCGAACGGGCAATTTTTCTTAGGCCCACAAGGCTCAGTCATATTACTTTTGTAAACAATGTTTATACGTTTCAATTCTCATTAAAGCGTTGAAACTTGCACCTGAACCAATTTTTATCTTAACTGGGCTGCCTCCAGGCCTAGTTACAAATTAAGCCACAGTAACCAAAGCGATTAATGGGTTTCACCTGCCCTCTTGGTTGGGCATGGGCAATTTTTCTGAGGTACATTAGTACTGTTGGTACACCAATTTTTTTGGGCCCTCGCCTACAGTGTAATCCTAGTAATTTTTATGGGCTTCGCCTGCACTCATGCTGTTACAGCAAGGTGTGTGGGGTTGGCCTACACTTTTGCTACATAAATGTAACTGGGGCCTTGTCTATACTGCAACTACTGAAATGCGAAAGAGACTGTTATCTCCCTAAACTGCTGCAACGGGAATGTTACTGTGGCCTGTCTTGACTGCTACTACTACTGAAATGGAACTAAGACTGTGCTCCCCCTATACTGCTGCTAGTGATATGTTACTGGGGCCTGTCCCTAATGCTACCGCTGAAATGTTACTAATTCTGGGCTCTGATTATACCGCTGCTAATGCTATGTCACTGTGGTGTGGAAACGGAGGCTTCCCAAAGACATGATGGTGGCGAGGCCATTTGCCACCAACGCGGTTACTGTTAACGTACATATTACCAGTCTGACTGGGGCATGCACTGTGGGCCGAAGCCCACAAGTATTGTATATTACGTTAGCTCTGCTGAGCAGGGCTCTGCAATGGGATACATTTATGTACCGCCGATGGGTTCCAGGGAGCCACCCATGCTGTGGGTCCACAGGGACTTCACATTAGGGATTTGTACCTGCCAGTGTCTATGTATTAAAAACCCCGGTCAGACTGGGGCATGCAGTGTGGGCTGAAGCCCACCTGCATTTAATCTGACGTTACCTCAGCTGTGCTGGGCAATGCAATGGGATTTATTTATGTACCGCCGGTGGCTTCCTGGGACCCACCTATGCTGTCGGTCCACACGAAGTTGTAACTGCATGTGTCTACTTATAAAGTACCCCAGTCTGACTGGGGCATGCAGTGTAAGCCGAAGCCCACCTGCATTTAATCTGACGTTACCTCAGCTGTGCTGGGCACAGCAATGGGATTTGTTTATGTACCGCCGGTGGGTTCCAGGCAGCCACCCATGCTGTGGGTGCACACGGAATTCCCATTGCGGAGTTGTACCTGCCTGTGACTATTTATAAAAAACCCCGGTCTGACTCGGGCATGCAGTGTGGGCCGAAGCCCACCTGCATTTAATCTGACGTTACCTCAGCTGTGCTGGGCAATGCAATGGGATTTATTTATGTACCGCCGGTGGCTTCCTGGGACCCACCTATGCTGTCGGTCCACACGGAGTTGTAACTGCATGTGTCTACTTATAAAGAACCCCAGTCTGACTGGGGCATGCAGTGTGGGCCGAAGCCCACCTGCATTCAATCTGACGTTACCTCAGCTGTACTGGGCACTGCAATGGGATTTGTTTATGTACCGCCGGTGGGTTCCAGGGAGCCACCCATGCTGTGGGTGCACACGGAATTCCCATTGCGGAGTTGTACCTGCCTGTGACTATTTATAAAAAACCCCGGTCAGACTGGGGCATGCAGTGTGGGCCGAAGCCCACCTGTATTTAATCTGACGTTAGCTCTACTATCCGGGGCACTGCATTGGGACAAACTACAGGAGCAATACAGCGCTAATGAGACGTGCACAGCTACGCTAGCATTGGAGTCCGCTGTAGGCCCGCGATTGCTGAGGGTTTGTGCAGAGGCCTATGTCCTGGGTGCAGTGAAAGTCCGCTTCCTGCCTAGGATTGCTGAAGCTGTGGGCCGAGGCCTATGTCGTGGGCACGGTGCAAGTCTGCCATGTTTGGCCGCTCAGATCAATTTTTGGTTCATGTTCTGGGTTTCCTAGGACCCACCTATGCTGTTGGTGCAAACTTAGCTCCCATCGCGGTGTTTGACCTGTCTGGCACAAAGACACTGACTGACTTGGGTAGGGGGCAGAGCACAGACGGCTTTCCCCTTGCAGTGTCGATTGAGCTATGCGACACCTTGACAGAATGAATAGTGTGTGGCACATGGATTCCCCATTGCTATGCCCACGTGTGCAGCTCCTGATGGAGGTGGCACAGGATTGGATTTCTCATTGCTTCTGTACAGCATTGTGGGCTATCGCCCGCCCCTTTTAAAGAGGGTCGCTGCCTGGCCCTGCCAACCCTCTGCAGTGTGTGCCTCCGGTTCCTCCTCATGGCTGACGCACTTATAAATAGACATGAGGGTGGTGTGGCATGAGGGCAGCGTGTGGCATGAGGGCAGCTGAAGGCTGCACAGGGACACTTTGGTGTGCGCTGTGGACACTGGGTCGTGCAGGGGGGGGGGGGTTGGGCAGCATGTAACCCAGGAGAAGTGGCAGCGGAGTGTCATGCAGGCAGTGGTTGTGCTTTGTTGGAGGTAGTGTGGTGCTTAGCTAAGGTATGCATTGCTAATGAGGGTTTTTCAGAAGTAAAAATTGTTGTGAGGGGGGGGGGGGCACTCTTGCCGCTATTGTGGCTTAATAGTGGGACCTGGGAACTTGAGATGCAGCCCAACATGTAGCCCCTCGCCTGCCCTATCCGTTGCTGTGTTGTTCCCATCACTTTCTTGAATTTCCCAGATTTTCACAAATGAAAACCTTAGCGAGCATCGTCGATATACAAAAATGCTCGGGTCGCCCATTGACTTCAATGGGGTTCGTTACTCGAAACGAACCCTCGAGCATCGCGGAAAGTTCGACTCGAGTAACGAGCACCCGAGCATTTTGGTGCTCGCTCATCTCTAATCATGAACTGTCTTACCAAGCGTACTTGGACATCCTACCAGTAGAAAGCATTGTCTCTTATTAGCATGTCACGTGTCCTAAACCATGCTACATAATATGCGGACGCTTGGAGGTGTCAGCTATAGTTTTTTTGCTTTGTTTCACCTAATGTGCCTCAATACAAGGAACTTAGAGTTTACACATGGTACTGCAGCCCCCTGGGACCCCGCTGATCAGCTATTTGTTGAGCTGGTGCAAGTGACTGGTTAGACCACACATGGGATATTGTGGACAGTTTTGGGCACCAGTACTCAAGAAGGACATATCAGAGCTTGAGCGGGTACAAAGGCGGCAACTAAAGTAATAAATGGAATCAGCGGACTACTATACCCAAAGAGGTTATCAAAATTGGGGTAATTTAGTTTAAAAAAAAGACGGCTGAGGGGCAACCTAATAACTATGTATAAATATATCAGGGGACAATACAGAGATCTCTCCCATCATCTGTTTATACCAAGGACTGTGACTGTAACAAGGAGGCGCCCTCTACATCTAGAGGAAAGAAGGTTTCTACACCAACATAGCAGCGGGTTCTTTACTGTAAAAGCAGTGAGACTATGGAACTCTCTGCCTGAGGATGTGGTGATGGCGAACTCAATAAAAGAATTTAAGAGGGGACACTTTTCTTGAGTGTTACAATATTACATGTTATTTCATTGATTACTTCAGAAGGGTCGGTGATCCTGGGGATTATTCTGATTGTCAGAAAGGAATTTTTCCTTTAACATGAGGAAAATTGGCTTCTACCTCACTGTTTTTTTCTTTCCCTCCTCTGGATCAACATTAAGGGGTAGTAGGCTGAACTGGATGGACATGTGTCTTTTCTCAGCCTTACATACTATGTTATAGAGTACACATTGCACTTCAGAATTGTGCTGTTAAAAAAAACTCATTCTGCAAACAACCAGCCCCAATACAGCTACTATGAAAGCAAACAATAGTTAAAGGGGGTTCTAGTTAAATTAATTAATCTCCTATCCACAAGAGAGGAAATAACTAGCTGGTGGGGATCCAACTGCTGGGACCCCCACCAATCCTAAGATGCTCCTGATTGAGCTATTCAGCATGCTGGATGGCTCCTCCGAGTCCTAGCACTTTGTTCCTCATTCCTTGTCTCCTGTTTCATGTTCCTAGCTCCACGTTTCCCTGTCCACCCCGTGTCTTGTACCTTTCCCAATTAGCTTCCTGTATAAACCTGGCCCTGTGCCGTCCTTCTATGCGTGCTTATTGTGCTCTGAACCTTCAGCCCTTAAACCAGCTCCTACCTCTACCTGCTCAAAAGAAGACTTCACTGTATACCGACCACTGGTTTGTTCCCGACTACGTCCCTGCTTAATCCTTTGTACTGCTGTGACATCCCGTGTACCAACCCCGGCTTGCCCAACCTCGCTGTCCGTCATTGTTGGCTGTGCCCAGGACTCCAACCTAGTGCCAGGAGCAGAGATCGTGCATGTGTGCCACCGCTCCATTCATTTCAATGAGCGTTTCAGAGATTGCTGAGTGCTTGAATTCAGCAATTTCTGGTGCCGTCATTAAAATGAATGCAGTGGAAGCATGTATGTGTGACCTCCAAGTATGTTTCCTTAGTTGTCACATTGCAATGTTTCAGATTATGAAGCTACTTTTAATGTTAGACAAAGATAGCACGTTGTTGCTGTTGTTAGAAGTTTAGTCGTTCACGAGCTCCCTCCTTGTTTTTCGGCTTTGCACGGCTTCTTTCAGTTGTGTGATATCCATGCCAGTATCAGCTCTGATAGTATCCGCCATCGTGTCCTTTGGCGCCGGGTCTTCTTTTGCCACTGATCTGTCAAAACATTATAGATTTTTCCAGTGACTCTGCTCACATTACATGGCCAAAATACGTGGGTTCGAGTCCAGTCATCTTGCCCTCCAGTGATATATCGGGTCTTATACGATTCAGTACTTCTCTGTTTGTTACTCTCGCCATCCAGGGCATGCACAGCAGCTTTCATCAGCACGACAGCTCAAACGCACCAATCCTCCTATCAGCTTTTTTCGCAGTCCAGTATTCACATCCATGCAGGGCTATGGGGAAAACGGTGATTTGCACTATTCTGCGTTTAGTTGCTATGCCGATATGCCTACTTTTCCAGATTTTGTCCATGTTTAGCATTGCACTTCACCCCAATGCTATTCGACGTTTTATCTCTGGCATAGATTCTTCAGCCTGGTCAGCACGATGGCACGAGTAAAGACACATTTTTCTGCTTTTCACTGAGTTGAACACTCAATGGAAGACTATGGACTCTTTCAGCTTATACAAGGACCACAAATATTAACGTTTTAAGCCTTATTGCAAAAAGTGTAGATGTATAAAAAGACAAAATCAGATGACAGAAATAAAACAAGCAAAAATAAAGGGAAAATAACAGAAAGTTATAACACAATCCGTAGTCTTTTCTATTCTTTGAGGGTAGAAAAAAACAAGAGAATTCATTTAGATTTGGATGATCCCCATAATGTGAACCCCTTTTTATTGTACCAGTAAAATGTTTATATCCTCTGTCCTTGGTTCAGGTTACTAGAACTGCCCACAAGTTCATTAGGCAGATGTGATGTTTATGACTGGACAGCGAATTAATAAAGAGAAAGGAACAGGAATATTAAATAGCTTATTGTGCCCCAAGTGGCTCCTGAGTTTGGATAAACAGAAGTCCTTCTAATCATTCCTGGAGCTGCAAAAACTTTAGGTGTCAAATGTGACACTCTTCTCCAAGGGATAACTCCTGTGATTCCTGCAACACTCAGGGTGCAGCTTGAATTCGGCAAGTCTGTAGCCAGTTGAAAGGCGTTTATTACCTTTACTCCAAAAATCAAAAGTTTTTTTTAAGACCCCCACAAATGTAATTGTTATAAAATACTAAGCAAAAGCTTAACATACCGGTTAATTTTGCCGACATTCTAGTACTCGTGTTCCTCATAGGACTTTGTTGCTGGCACTGTAGCGGTGTTGCCACTGACTACCTACATGACAGCTGCAGCCAATCATTGGCCTCAACAGTCACATGGGTCATTAGTGACCTCATCACTAAAGAAGAGGTATAGCTTCAGCGATGACATCACCAACTACTCACATGATCGCTGCAGCCAATCACTGACTTCAGCAGTCATATGGGTAGTCAAAGACCAGTGGCTTCGAAACAGCAATAGGATGAAAAGGGAAACTAAAGGCAACTAAGTTATGGTGCTGTGTGTGTGTTTGTGGTGGTGGTGGGGAGGTAAAGATACCATTTAAGCTTCTTTTAGTATTTAAAATAATTAGAGATGAGCGAGCGTACTCGAAAAGCACTACTCGCTCGAGTAATTTGCTTTATCCGAGTATCGCTGTGCTCGTCCCTGAAGATTCGGGTGCCGGCACGGACCGGGGAGCTGCAGGGGAGAGCGGGGAGGAACGGAGGTAAGATCTTTCTCTCCCTCTCTCCCGCCCGCTCTTCCTTGCTCCCCGCTGCGACTCACCTGTCAGCCGCAGCGGCACACGAATCTTCAGGGACGAGCACAGCAATACTCGGATAAAGCCAATTACTCGAGCGAGTAGTGCTTTTCCGAGTACGCTCGCTCATCTCTAAAAATAATCCTTGGCTTTAATTAAATTGGTGGGGGTATTGGAAAACCCCTTTAAGTATTTTATGGGTGGTGACATGCAGACATGTTACCATTTTAATTACACCCAGCCTATGACAATAATATTCAAACTGGTTTCTTATCCTAGAACTGCATGAGTACTTATCTCGGCCTTGAGCATCGAATGTGCCATGTATAGCAAAGGACTTCTGTCTGCCCAAGGCTGGGAACAGCGAATGATGGAAAATGCATTAAGTCTAAATCTGGAGCATAATCATTTCTTTTTATTATTTTAGCCTGTTTTAGAAGTCTGTCATATATACCTTGTATTATACACATCTGGAAAGAGAGCAGGACGCAGGAAACCTGCTGTAAGGCACATGTGAAACCTTGTCATGGAAAAAAGAATATTTTTGGATATATATCTGTGTTCTGGGAAAAGTTTGATTTGCACTATGCAAATTGCAGAGGTCTCCTCAGATATATATATATATATATATATATATAGGGAAGCTGTATGCCCCTGTTGCAATGGAAATACCTCATTATTGTGTAACTGTCATTTCACTAAACTTCGGACATGTCATAGTAACATGTAAGAACTTTTCATCGGTGGGGATCCAAGTAGAGAGACCCCCATCGTTCACTAAAACAAAGCGTTAGGATTGCTCAGCTGAGTGCTATGCCTACTTCTCTGTATTCGACTCTCCATGGAGAGGTGGGGTTGGCAGTACTGGACTGATAGACCTTCCATGACATGGCTGAAGTTTTCTGAACTGATACGGTAGTTACACTTTTATTGCTGCCTGTTGAAATTAAAGGGCATGATCATCTCAGACATATATGACACATCCACAGCATACTTATATAACATCACTAATGTATTTCATGTTAGTGGGTTATTGCGGTAATGAGTTGCGTAGCACTTTGAATGGCAGTGGCCAAATGAAAGGTGCTCAGCGGTCGCTATAGAGCCCCAAAGCTTCATTTTGGTAGTGCTGCATCTGTATAAATAATAACTAGGAGGATGTATGAGCAGTGAGCACCCACCATTTGGACTACAGAGGTCTCCCAAATAACCGTATATGTGGTCCAAATAGAATATAATAATCCCATACATACTAATTGATCAAGGTGTACTGCAAAACAAGCAAGTCCATATATGCAGAAAGTTATAAGGCTGTAAAGTCCATAATGGGCTGCTTATGGCAGGTGCACACTTGAGTAACATTTTGGAGTCCTCCTGCTTGAGAAAGGGAACTGATATGGGGAAGGGACTGGTTATTTGTATAGCATCAACGTATTCTGCAGCGCTTTCAGGTAATTTGTTTATTACCCCTCAGCAAGCTGGGTACTCATTTTACCGAAGTCAACTACCTTAACCACGCGGAGATTGAACCCGCAACCTTCAGGTTGTGACTGCATTTCTGCTGCTTTAACACTCTGCATCACAAGGCTTTAATCTGCAGAAATGTTGCTCATTTTGATCGTCTTGAGGCAATAAAACCACCTTGATTTTAGCAAAATCAAATTAGGCGAGTCTGACCAAATTTTTGGCGAAATTTGCTGGAAAATAGAATTTCCCATAATATCTGCTATAGAGGTCAGTATACAACCAATCAACAGCCAGGACACCTTGATGATGTCACCAAATGTTGCTTTATCTTGCTTATGGGCAGCAGTTTCACATGATCTAGCCATATATAATATAGACACAGTGTAACTAGCGGCCACTTTACTGCTGAGCACAGGACAGAGAAGCTGCATCACATTTATATGCCTATATAACATGCGGTCTATTGTTTGGGACAGCTATTCTACAGAGGATATATTGTTGCTGGTGTGAAAGCTTCTTTACCGGGAATATATTGGAAGGAACAGAGAAAGAAGCTGCATCCCGTTTATATGCCTATATAGCATGTGGTCTGTTGTTAAGGACAGATATTCCACAGAGAATATATATTGTTGCTGGTGTGAAAGCTTATATACCAGAGTTAGATACGAGACACTAGAGAAAGAAGCTGCATCACATTTATATAGCTATATGAAACGTAGTCTGTACATTGGGAGAGAGTATATTTCTGCTGCTGTCACCGTATATAACAGCAAAGCAGACAGACAAACTATGCTCTGGCATGTGGAATACTGCAGTTCACTGTTTGTGGCCTCAGTCCAGCCACTACAAATTATTTACAGGCCTTTTACAGCTAGCAGCAGGATGAGAATTCAATAACGCTGTGCCAAACAGGCACAGTTGACAAATATACAAGCTATACTCTGTGGCCTTCTCTTCTCACATAATGTGCTTCCCAGGAATTACAGCTTATTTCGTTGGCAGTGTTTTTTTGTCAATATAAAGCAAAAAGAATCCTGAACAGGTAAACATTAAATACACACAGTGCGTGTCAGCTGCCTCAGTTGTCATTCAAAGTCAGTAGTCCAGCGACCACAGATTATTTGCAGGTCTTATGCAGCTAGCAGCAGGATGAGAATTCAATAACGCTGTGCCAAACAGGCACAGTTGACAAATATACAAGCTATACTCTGTGGCCTTCTCTTCTCACATATTGTGCCTCCCAGGAATTGCAGCTTATTTAGTTGGCAGTGTTTTTTTGTCAATATAAAACAAAAACAATTCCAAACAGGGAAACATTAAATACACACAGTGCGTGTCAGCGGCCTCAATCAGCATTCAAAGTCAGTAGTCCGGCCACCACAAATTATTTGCAGGCCATACTTAGTTAGAAGTGGCTTTTTGCAAACTATAAGATTATCTGAAAAGTTACAGAAAACTACACTAAAAAGAAAGCAAAATAAGGGAACCAGTAAAGAATAATTAAAAATAAAGTGGAAATATGAAGAAAGCAAGGGGTAAGAGAGTTGTTGGTAGTGGAGGTGGTAGAGGATGAGCTAAGTTGACACTTCAAGTGGCTCCCACTGAAGCAACAGCTCCACATTCTGTAGGAGGTGAGGCAAGCCCACTGCCATTCCATAGAACTGCTTCTATCTGTGGGTTACATCTGCAGCATGCAGAACAGGTTGTAGAGTGGATGACCTAGCATGTCTCAAGTACCACCACCTCCTCTTCCTCCCAGTCACAGACACAGAACAGTCAGTCTGCACCTGTCGGCCATGAACATCCCTCCCACCCCACTTCACCCTATAACAAATCCCCTGTACCCTCTGAAGTGGTCCACATAGATCAGTCTGAGAAACTGTTTGCTCATTCAGTGTCGTGGATGTAAACTGGGCAGTCCAAACAACCAGACGGAGAAGACCAAGACATTGAATGCCCAACCATTTTTTTCCTCCAAAGAGGAAGATGAGGGTGGGTCATTCCTTCACAGGCAATGTGTACTCAGGGCCAGGGGATATGGAAATGGAGGTGACAGCTCCTGTTGCTCACTTTGATATAGAGTTCGCTCAGAAGGAGAAGGATGATGTAGAGGAACAGGAGGTGGAAGAGAATGAAGTACTTAATCTAACATGGAGAGCCAAGGACAGTCATGATAGCAGCTCGCAGGGAGAGGCGGGAGAGGTGGACATTGCAGGGCAGAATCCTGCCAAACAGTAAATTGGGTGTTGCAGAAATACAAAAGGGGCAGTAAGAACAACCACTGGGACATACACTACATGGGATCCTGGACCCTGTTACTGCACTGGGCCCTTCTTCCTTACTACAGCTCCCGCTCCTATAGACTGGACAGGTGGGTGACTCCCATCTGGCCATGGATTCAGCTGAGGGTATACTAGGACCTCCAGTTGCCCCTAGGGAGCCATCCAATTACTGCTCCAGCCAGAGTGGCAGTGGCACAGCTGCCGCTGCTACGGAGTCCTTCGGTGTAGTCTCATAAGTAGGAGTCCTGTAGTTTTCCAGCTTACAACTTTAAGAACCAATAATGACCCATATGTCAACTTCCTGCACACCTTTGAGTAGGATGGGGCCATTCAACATTGAGATTTACTGCAATGACATTTGAATTTTCAACTTTGGATTCAAGAAACAACTTTAATGCAGTTTGAAGCTCATCTGCTTTATAACCTGGAGCATTCTGAAAACTCCCACTCCTGTCTGGCTCATCTCTGTAGGTATACTTCAACCTATTGACCCTTCACAATGTACTGCCTGTAATTGGGTACATTGTAATGATCTCACTTGTTTGTGTTTCTTCAGGAACTCCAGTACTTTAGGTCTTGTGTTTTCAGAGTGCTCTATTCTAAAAGACTCTGAGGCTATTCCTTCGGGGCCGGTTTATTAGTATCTAAAATACCTGACTGTCTGTTGAATAATCCGCAGAGAATAAAACTGAAAACATCTTGTTTATCAGACTTGTGAATTGCAAACAGACTACTTGATAAATATAATATTAGGACAGTTTTTATAAAGTCTAATGGTCTGGAAATTGAGATCTCCTGGAAGAGCTCTCAGTAAGGAACTGGTTTATTGTATTCCATACAGCTAAATAGCAATGCTAGAAAACTCTTCATTGGGATTAATGAAAAGTGAAAGCCATAATTTTACTGCCTCTATGTGTATTCGTTTATATAGGAGCAGCGATGGTAACAACTCTATGATATGCACAAACTGACAAAACTGAATTAGGTTGGCTTCACATCTTTGTTGGAACTTCCGGTTGGAGGTTCCATCGCGGATCCAGCTGAACATATCAGAAGAAAAAGCTCTGCATGCAGAACCTCTTCTTCCATCCAAAAGCCGGGCAGATGGGCAGAAAGCAGGCAGACTCCATTATAGTCAATGAGGTCCACCCGGCGCTGTTCAGTTCTGTCCAGAGACTGATCCGTTCGGCCGTGGGGGTTCCCCTTTCCTGCTCCCCAAACGGAGCAGGAAAGGGGAATCCCTGCTGTAAATCTAATTTGGTATAAACATACTAAAGTATAGACCTTTATAGCAAATGGGAATGTTACCTACAACTTGGTCTTATGTGTTATGGAAGGGCTAAATTCTTCCTAGCAGCTAGCAGGGGGGAGAGATGAGTGATCATTGACTGATATTCTTTCCATCCCTACACATGCCCACAACTGTTATATTTAGAGGGCAAGAAGGAACTTGTAGTACAAGACTGGTGGCATTCTTGTTTCTTTGATGGAATTTCTTGTATAAAGGTTCAGAGAGGTAATGTGTCTTATTGAGGAGACCTAGTGGGTGTATAGAGACTTATTTTCAGGTCATACTCTATGAGGAACAATTACGCAAATAAGCTCATGTCAGCCACACCAGAGATTCCTCCAAAAGGAGACAGACTGTTTGGGGATTCTTGCCCCTCTTGAGTTCAAACCAGGGTACTGATTGGCTGGATGTGATGCCTTAGACACAGCTCATGGGGTTGCACTAGTTCTGTGATAGAGCTCCATGTGACTCTTTCTTCTTAGGTTTATTCAATTAAATCTTTCTTGCTTGGTCTGGAATTCCTGGTAATCTAGAACTTGCATGAAGTAGCCCTAAAGTGAGATTGGCAGGAAATTGCCGAATGGCATTTTCATTTCTAAATCCAGACGTTTGTGGTGGTACCTTGATCTTTGTCAACATGAACTGCAATGAGCCACTAACTGCTCTTCAGGAGATCCAACCATGGCAGGATCTAAGAACCACTTTAGTCCACCTCCTATTACTCAAGTCACATCTCCAAAATGTAGGTTTATGTTCAATGAGTGCCAGGACCTACATCCTTGAATTTTTGAAGACTTTCCACACAAGAGCGACATAGCCCTTTACAGTTACTCAACAGTACAGTTGTGTACACAAACAAACCATTTACACATAATTGTCCATACCAATATGCCCAGAGGTGTAACTTGTAGCAGAGCCCCCTACCTACCATATACTACTTATAATATTAGTGTCTTTTTTGAGCTTGTTATACAGGCCTTTAACTATCAAATCCACATTGGCTCAGCCTCAGAGTTCTGCTGTGGATTTTCATGTGAATCTGCACATGGATTTAGCCCCAGTCAATGGGGCAAATCCATGTGCAGCCAACCAATGCAGTTTCGGCATGGATTTCGCATGGAAACTATACCAAAAAATGACATATCAATCCTTTTTGTGCAATGCAGATTTTAAATTTCACATGTAGAAAAATCCTCGATGCATAAAGTTATGGCATGCATTTTCATGGCATTCTATGGAATGCTAGAATGGTGCAGATTTGGGTGTGAAATCTGCACCCAAATCCATGGTGACATTATGTCGTGTGAACAGGGCCTTATACGGCTGAGGATGTGTTCATATTTTTCTCCTTTCTCTTAAGATTATCTTAATTTTTATAGCTCTTTTTCTTAGTCTTATATGATTCCCTTACCCTCAATTTAACTTTCAGCATATTTCCTAGTTTACATTGGTCCCAAGAATTTATATTTTTATTAAACCTCAAGTTTCTGTTGGAGTTTCTTTGGTGGCGCCCTCTAGGCGCAATTTATTCCCTGGATTTCCTAACTATTTTTATCTTTTATATATTTATATTATATATAATTTAAAATGCTCCATATCACCACTCCTCATACCCATTTTGATCTCTATTTTAAATACTTGGTCTTTAGGGCCCATACCTTTTAGGATGATTGAATATTAATTTATCTCTAAGCATTTTACAACCTGAAGGTTGCAAGTTCGATCCCCGCATGAATCAGGTAGCCGGCTCAAGGTTGACTCAGCCTTCCATCCTTCCGAGGTCGGTAAAATGAGAACCCAGCTTGGTGGGGGGTAATAAGTAATAATTACCTGAAAGCGCTGCGGAATAAGTTGGCGCTATACAAATACCATGATTTGATTTCCTGTATTTTATCCTGGAGTATAACTTTCAAAGTTTCAGTTTTCTTCCCTTAGTACTTTACGTATTTGTTTAAAATTAGTTCTTCCTTTTTTGTAATTTTAACATCAGCAGCCGTATATATTTTTATTTATAAAGTTTTACGTATTTATGGATTTATTTCACATCATATCCGGACACTGGAGCACTTTAATGTCTCCTACTCTTTGGAGCGCAAGGGCGTGCGTTCCAGGAAGTGTTTCTACGCCTGGACGCATGGCGTCATTTGGAGCGCACAACGTGCACTGCACCAAAAAGTGCCTGGATGCACGGCGTTGGTAAACACTCATCTTCCTGTTTATTATGCGCTAAGACGACCATAAAAGTGGCAAATTGCTAATGCACGCCTACTGAGATCTTTGGCCTACTGATGTCTAAATCTTATAAATATGTCCCCTGGCTGGCCACTCTGTTATGCGATTGAGAAAGGAGGTAAATAGAGATGAGCGAGCACACTCGTCCGAGCTTGATGCTCATTCGAGCATTAGGGTGTTCGAGATGCTCGTTACTCGAGACGAGCACCACACGGTACTCGACTCAATTATATTTCCTTCCCTGAGAAATTTGCGCCCTTTCCTGGCCAATAGAAACACAGGGAAGGCATTACAACTTCCTCCTGTGACGTTCAAGCCCTATCCCACCCCCCTGCAGTGAGTGGCTGGGGAGATCAAGTGACCCCCGAGTATTTAAATCTGCCCCGTCCGCGGCTCGCCACAGACACACACTGGGAGAGATCAGGGAAAGTGCTGCTGATGCTGCTGCTGCTATAGGGACAGTGCTAGCGTCTTCAAGAACCACAACGATCCTTCTTAGGGCCACAGCTCACCTAGTGCATTACTGTTGTGGCTGCTGTGAGCAGTTTTGCACAATTTTTTTTTATGTATATCGGGCGTGCAGGCTGTAGCGTTCTCAGGCTGCAGTCTGTACTTGAGTATAGGGGCAGTATTGGTCAGGCAGGGACAGTGGTAGTGTAGAATCCTGTCTACAAGAACCCCAACGGTTCTTCTTAGGGCAACCTGTGACCGTGTGCATTTAACTCTGTGGTTGCTGGGAGTTGTAGTACCTCTGTATTGCACAGCAGAGCCTGCGTGCAGCCTTTATTTAAACATTTTTCTGTCCGCACTTTGCGTTGCGTCATTTCAGTCTGCCTCTAAGTGTACGCCAAGAAACCACACATTTTCTACAACGCTCTTTGTTATACGTGTGCTGTCTCACAAGTTCACGGTCTGCCCGACGCCTATAGATTGAAAGTGCAATACACACTGCACAGCCTCAGCCTGCATTGCATACAAAAATAAGGAGATTTTAAAAAAATTTCCTTTTTACGGCTACCGGAGACCCAGTGCATTTGCCTGCGTGGCCTGTGGGACTTCACGTCCATCCAAACTGCATAGTTCACAGGAAGGCCTAAGTGCAGCTTTCCTTATAATTTATCTCTGGCTTCATTTTGCGTTATATTACTGCTGGCAGCCACCAACTGCGCGGCAATAATTCACAAACATTTTTACACCGCTCTGTCTCTACTCGATTCTTAATCCAGCATACTGAGGGGTAGGGGTAGGGGCAGAGGACGTGGATGCGGTCGAGCACACGGAGTCCCAAGTGAGGGTGTGGGCATAGGACGAGTTCCTGGTCCAGGTGAATCGCAACCGGCTGCTGCGGGATTAGGAGAGAGGACAGTTTCTGGGGTCCCCAGCTTCATATCGCAATTTTGGGGTCCACGTCGTGGACCTTTATTAAAAATGAGCAGTGTGAGCAGGTCCTGTCGTGGATGGCAGAAAGTGCATCCAGCAATCTATCGACCACCCAGTCTTCTACGCCGTCCACTGCTGCAACTCTGAATCCTCTGGCTGCTGCTCCTCCTTCCTCCCAGCCTCCTCACTCCATGAAAATGACACATTCTGAGGAGCAGGCAGACTCTCAGGAACTGTTCTCGGGCCGCTGCCCAGATTGGGCAACAATGGTTCCTCTCCCACCGGAGGAGATTGTCATGACCGATGCCCAACCTTTGGAAAGTTCCCGGGGTCCGGGGGATGAGGCTGGGGACTTCCGGCAACTGTCTCAAGAGCTTTCAGTGGGTGAGGAGGACGATGACAATGAGACACAGTTGTCTTGCAGTGAGGTAGTAGTGAGGGCAGTAAGTCTGAGGGAGGAGCGCACAGAGGATTCGGAGGAAGGGCCGCTGGACGATGAGGTGACTGACCCCACCTGGTGTGATAAGCCAACTGAGGACAGGTCTTCAAAGGGGGAGGCAATTGCAGCCGCAGGACAGATTGGAAGAGGCAGTGGGGTGGCCAGGGGTAGAGGCAGGGCAAGAGCGAATAATCCACCGGCTGTTTCCCAAAGCACCCCCTCACGCCAAGCCACCGTGCAGAGGTCAAGGTGCTCTAAGGTGTGGCAGTTTTTCACTGAGCCGGCGGACGACCGACGAACAGTGGTGTGCAACCTTTGTCGTGCCAAGATCAGCCGGGGAGCCACCACCAGCAGCCTCACCACCACCAGTATGCGCAGGCATATGATGGCCAAGCACCCCACAAGGTGGGACAAAGGCCGTTCACCGCCTCCAGCTTGCGCCACTGCCTCTTCCCCTGGGCCCCAACCTGCCACTAAGATCCAATCCACCTCTCACAACACAGGCACGACCATCTCCTGGCCTGGACCCACACCCTCACCTCCGCTGTCCTTGACCCCATCCAGCAATGTCTCTCAGCGCAGCGTCCAGCTGTCGCTAAGAGAATCGTTGGAGCGAAAGCGCAAGTACGCCGCCACGCACCCGCACCCTCAAGCTTTAAATGTCCACATAGCCAAATTGATCAGCCTGGAGATGCTCCCCTGCAGGCTGGTGGAAACTGAGGCGTTCAAAAACATGATGGCGGTGGCAGCCCCGTGCTACTTTGTCCCCAGTCGCCACTATTTTTCACGTTGTGCCGTCCCAGCCCTGCACGACCACGTCTCACGCAACATCGTACGCGCCCTCACCAACTCGGTTACTGCCAAGGTCCACTTAACAACGGACATGTGGACAAGCACAGGCGGGCAGGGCCACTATATCTCCCTGACGGCACATTGGGTAAATTTAGTGGAGGCTGGGACCGAGTCAGAGCCTGGGACCGCTCATGTACTACCCACCCCCAGAATTGCGGGCCCCAGAGCGGTGCTGGTATCTGCGACGGTGTATGCCACCTCCACTAAACCTTCCTCCTCCTCCTCCAACGCAACTTCCACCTCACAATCAACACTTGTCAGCAGCAGCACGTCGCCAGCAGTCGGTGTCGTGCGGCGCGGCAGCACAGCGGTGGGCAAGCGTCAGCAGGCCGTGCTGAAACTACTCAGCTTAGGAGAGAAGAGGCACACGGCCCACGAACTGTTGCATGGTCTGACAGAGCAGACCGACCGCTGGCTTTCGCCACTGAGCCTCCAACTGGGCATGGTCGTGTGTGACAACGGCCTTAACCTGGTGGCGGCTCTGCAGCTCGGCAGCCTCACGCACGTGCCATGCCTGGCCCACGTCTTTAATTTGGTCGTTCAGCGGTTTCTGAAAGGCTACCCACACTTGTCAGACCTCCTCGGCAAGGTGCGCCGGGTCAGCGCACATTTCCGCAAATCCAACACGGACGCTGCCACCCTGCGCACCCTGCAACATCGGTTTAATCTGCCAGTGCACCAACTGCTTTGCGACGTGCCCACACGGTGGAACTCTACGCTTCACATGTTGTCCCGGCTGTATGAGCAGCGTAGAGCTATAGTGGAATACCAACTCCAACATGGGCGGCGAAGTGGGAGTCAGCCTCCTCAATTCTTTACAGAGGAGTGGGCCTGGATGGCAGATATCTGCCAGGTCCTTCGAAACTTTGAGGAGTCCACCCTGATGGTGAGCGGCGATGCTGCAATCATTAGCGTCACCATTCCCCTGCTATGCCTGTTGAGAAGTTCCCTGCAAAGCATAAAGGCTGATGCTTTGCGGGCGGAAACGGAGGAGGGGGAAGACAGTATGTCGCTGGATAGTCAGAGCACCCTCCTGTCTATATCTCAGCGCGTGGAGGAGGAGGAGCAGGAGGAGGAGGAGGAGGGGGAGGAGCCTGAGGAGGAAGAGACAGCTGGGCCCACTGCAGAGGGTACCCATGCTGCTTGCCTCTCATCCATTCAGCGTGTATGGCTTGAGGAGGAGGAGGAGGAGGATACTCAAAGTGATCTTCCTAGTGAGGACAGCCATATGTTGCGTACAGGTACCCTGGCACACATGGCTGACTTTATGTTAGCATGCCTTTCTCGTGACCCTCGTGTTAGACACATTCTGGCCACTACAGATTACTGGGTGTACACACTGCTTGATCCACTGTATAAGGAGAACCTTTCCACTCTCATTCCCGAAGAGGAAAGGGGTTGGAGAGTGATGCAATACCACAGGGCCCTGGTGGACAAACTGATGGTAAACTTCCCATCTGACAGCGCTAGTGGCAGAAGGCGCAGTTCCGAGGGCCAAGTAGAAGGGGAGGCGCGGAGATCAGGCAGCATGTTCAGCGCAGGCAGGGAAACACTCTCCAAGGCCTTTGCCAGCTTTATGGCTCCCCAGCAAGACTGTCTCACACCTCCCCAGTCCAGGCTGAGTCGGAGGGAGCACTGTAAGAAGATGGTGAGGGAGTACGCAGCAGATCATACCACCGTCCTCTGTGACGCCTCTGCTCCGTACAACTACTGGGTGTCAAAGCTGGACACGTGGCCTGAACTCGCGCTGTATGCCCTGGAGGTGTTGGCGTGCCCTGCGGCTAGCGTCTTGTCAGGGAGGGTGTTTAGTGCAGCTGGGGGAATCATCACAGACAAGTGTACCTGCCTGTCAACTGACAGTGCCGACAGGCTTACACTCATAAAGATGAACAAAGCCTGGATTTCGCCAGACTTCTCTTCTCCACCAGCGGACAGCAGCGCTACCTAAAGACCTTTGTCAATCTGTGCATGATATTCGTCCTCCTCCTCCTCCTGAAACCTCACGTAATCACCGCGAACGGGCAATTTTTCTGTGGGCCAAAAGGCTCATATAACTTTTCTAAATAATATTTATCTGTTTCAATTCTCATTAAAGCATTGAAACTTCCACCTGAACAAATTGTTTTTTAGACTGGGCTGCCTCCAGGCCTAGTTAAAAATTAAGCCACAGTACGCTAAGCAATTAATGGGTTTCACCTGCCCTCTGGGTTGGGCATGGGCAATTTTTCTGGGGTACATTTGTACTGTCGATACACCAATTTTTCGGGCCCTCGCCTACAATGTAATCCAAGTAATTTTTATGGGCTTTGCCTCCACTCATGGTACACCACTGTGTCTGGGGTTGGCCTACACTTTTGCTACAGAAATGTAACTCTGTTCTGCCTACCTATACTTCTGCCACAGTAATGCTACAGGGGTCTGACTATACTTCAGCAACAGAAATGTAACTTCGGTCTGCCAATACTTCTGCTCCTGAAATGTTACCTTGGTTGGTGTATACAGTTACTACTGTAATTTTACTAATACTGGGCTCTGCCCATAA
Source organism: Eleutherodactylus coqui (assembly GCF_035609145.1). Classification (NCBI taxonomy): domain Eukaryota; kingdom Metazoa; phylum Chordata; class Amphibia; order Anura; family Eleutherodactylidae; genus Eleutherodactylus; species Eleutherodactylus coqui. The sequence continues at coordinate 43,626,343 of NC_089848.1, read as the reverse complement.
TGCTTCAACGGAAATGTTACTGGGGCAGGTCTATACTGCTATAACAGAAATGTAACTAATAGTGGGCTTTGCCCATACTGCTTCTACGTTAATGTTACTGGGGCCTGTCTATACTGCTACTACTGGAATCTTACAATACTATGCTCTCCCTACACTGCTGCCAGGGAAATGTGAATCTGCTGCTTTGCCCATACTGCTTCTACGTTACTGTTACTGGGGTCTGACTATACTGCTACTACTGAACTGTTACAAATGCTGTGCTCTCCCTACACTGCTGCCAGGGAAATGTGAATCTGCTGCTTTGCCCATACTGCTTCGACGTAAATCTTACTGGGGCCTGTCTATACTGCTACTACTGAAATCTTACCAATACTATGCTCTCCCTACACTGCTGCCAGCGAAATGTTTATCTGCTGCTTTGCCCATACTGCTTCTACGTAACTGTTACAGCGGTCTGACTACACTGCTACTACTGAAATGTTACAAATGCTTTGCTCTCCCTACACTGCTGCCAGGGAAATGTTTATCTGCTGCTTTGCCCATACTGCTTCTACGTAAGTGTTACTGGGGTCTGACTATACTGCTACTATTGAAATGTTACAAATACTTTGCTCTCCCTACACTGCTGCCAGGGAAATGTTTATCTGCTGCTTTGCCCATACTGCTTCTACGTAAGTGTTACTGGGGTCTGACTATACTGCTACTACTGAAATGTTACAAATACTTTGCTCTCCCTACACTGCTGCCAGGGAATAGTGAATCTGCTGCTTTGCCCATACTGCTTCTACGTAAGTGTTACTGGGGTCTGACTATACTGCTACTACTGAAATGTTACAAATGCAGTGCCCTCAGTACATTGCTGCAAGGGAAATGTGAATCTGCTGCTTTGCCCATACTGCTTCAACGTTACTGTTACTGGGGTCTGTCTGCACTGCTGGAACTGAAATGTGACTGGGGCATATCGCAACTGATACTACTGAAATGTTACTGGGGTCTGTCAATACTGCTGGAACTGAAATGTTACTGGGGTCTGTCTAGACTTATACTACTGAACTGTTACTGGGGTCTGTCTATACTGATACTACTGAAATGTTACTGGGGTCTGTGTATACTGCTGCAAATGAAATGTTAGTGGGGTCTGTCCTCACTGCTGCCAATGAAATGTTACAGGGGTTTGTGCATACTCTTACCGCTGAAATGTTACTAATTCTCGGCTCTGCCTATACTGCTGCTACTGCAATGTTACAGGGTAGTGGAAACGGAGGCTTCCCAAAGACATGATGGTGGCGAGTCCGCGCTACTAGGTTCCACAGGCGCGACAACTTTTCAGCAACGTGGTCACTGGGAAGGTGCATATAACCACGGACACGGGGACAGGACACGTACTGCTTCAAAAACTTCCCCGTCCTCCTCCTCCAACAATGAAAACATACTTGGCCGAAGCCCACCTGTAATTCATCTGTTGTTAGCTCTGCTGTCCAGGGCACTGCAATGGGATATATTTATGTACCGCCGGTGGGTTCCAGGGAGCCACCCATGCTGTCGGTCCACACAGACTTCACATAGGGGATTTGTACCTGCCAGTGTCTATGTGTGGTCCGAAGCCCACCTGCATGTAATCTGACGTTACCTCAGCTGTGCTGGGCAATGCAATGGGATTTATTTATGTACCGCCGGTGGCTTCCTGGGACCCACCTATGCTGTCGGTCCACACGGAGTTGTAACTGCATGTGTCTACTTATAAAGAACGCAAGTCTGACTGGGGCTTGCAGTGTGGGTCGAATCCCACCTGCATTAAATCTGTCGTTAGCTCTGCTGTCCAGGACACTGCAATTGGATATATTTATGTACCGCCGGTGGGTTTCAGGGAGCCACCCATCTTGTCGGTCCACACGGACTTCACATACGGGATTTGTACCTGCCTGTGTCTATGTATTAAAAACCCCAGTCAGGTTGGGAATGCAGTGTGGGCCGAAGCCCACCTGCATTTAATCTGACGTTACCTCAGCTGTGCTGGGCAATGCAATGGGATTTATTTATGTACCGCCGGTGGCTTCCTGGGACCCTCCCATGCTGTCGGTCTACACGGACTTCATATTAGGGAGTTGTACCTGCCTGTGTATACTTATAAAAAACCCCAGTCTGACTGGGGCATGCAGTGTGGGCCGAAGCCCACCTGCATTTAATCTGACGTTAGCTCTGCTGTCCAGGGCACTGCAATGGGATATATTTATGTACCGCCGGTGGGTTCCAGGGAGCCACCCATGCTGTCGGTCCACACGGAATTCACATAGGGGATTTGTACCTGCCTGGGTTGACTTATAAAATCCCCGGTCTGACTGGGGCATGCAGTGTGGGCCGAAGCCCACCTGCATTTATTCTGACGTTACCTCAGCTGTGCTGGGCAATGCAATGGGATATATTTATGTACCGCCGGTGGCTTCCTGGAACCCACCTATGCTATCGGTCCACACGGAGTTGTAACTGCATGTGTCTACTTATAAAGAACGCAAGTCTGACTGGGGCTTGCAGTGTGGGCCGAATCCCACCTGCATTTAATCTGTCGTTAGCTCTGCTGTCCAGGGCACTGCAATGGGATATATTTATGTACGCCCGTGGGTTCCAGGGAGCCACCCATGCTGTCGGTCCACACGGACTTCACATAGGGGATTTGTGCCTGCCTGTGTCTATGTATTAAAAACCCCAGTCAGGTTGGGGCATGCAGTGTGGGCCGAAGCCCACCTGCATTTAATCTGACGTTACCTCAGCTGTGCTGTGCAATGCAATGGGATTTATTTATGTACCGCCGGTGGCTTCCTGGGACCCTCCCATACTGTCGGTCCACATGGACTTCACATTAGGGAGTTGTACCTGCCTGTGTATACTTATAAAAAAAACCAGTCTGACTGGGGCATGCAGTGTTGGCCGAAGCCCACCTACATTTAATCTGACGTTAGCTCTGCTGTCCAGGGCACTGCAATGGGATATATTTATGTACCGCCGGTTGGTTCCAGGGAGCCACCCATGCTGTGGATGCACACGGACTTCACATTAGGGAGTTGTACCTGCCTGTGTGTACTTATAAAAAACCCCAGTCTGACTGGGGCATGCAGTGTTGGCCGAAGCCCACCTACATTTAATCTGACGTTAGCTCTGCTGTCCAGGGCACTGCAATGGGATATATTTATGTACCGCCGGTTGGTTCCAGGGAGCCACCCATGCTGTGGGTGCACACGGAATTCCCATTGCGGAGTTGTACCTGCCTGTGACTATTTATAAAAAACCCCGGTCAGACTGGGGCATGCAGTGTGGGCCGAAGCCCACCTGTATTTAATCTGACGTTAGCTCTACTATCCGGGCCACTGCATTGGGACAAACTACAGGAGCAATACAGCGCTAATGAGACGTGCACAGCTACGCTAGCATTGGAGTCCACTCTAGGCCCGCGATTGCTGAGGGTTTGTGCAGAGGCCTAAGTCCTGGGTGCAGTGAAAGTCCGCTTCCTGCCTAGGATTGCTGAAGCTGTGGGCCGAGGCCTATGTCGTGGGCGTGGTGCAAGTCTGCCATGTTTGGCCGCTCAGATAAATTTTTTGTTCATGTCTTGGGTTTCCTAGGACCCACCTATGCTGTTGGTGCAAACTTAGTTCCCAACGCGGTGTTTGACCTGTCTGGCACAAAGACACTGACTGACTTGGGTAGGGGGCAGAGCGCAGATGGCTTTCCCCTTGCAGTGTTGATTGAGCTATGCGACACCTTGACAGAATGAATACTGTGTGGCACATGGATTCCCCATTGCTATGCCCACGTTTGCAGCTCCTGACGGAGGTGGCACAGGATTGGATTTCTCATTGCTTCTGTACAGCATTGTGGGCTATCGTCCCGCCCCTTTTAAAGAGGGTCGCGCCTGGCCCTGCCAACCCTCTGCAGTGTGTGCCTCCAGTTCCTCCTCATGGCAGACGCACTTATAAATAGACATGAGGGTGGTGTGGCTATGAGGCCAGCGTGTGGCATGAGGGCAGCTAAAGGCTGCGCAGGGACACTTTGGTGTGCGATGTGGACACTGGGTCGTGCGGGGGGGTTGGGCAGCATGTAACCCAGGAGAAGAGGCAGCAGTGTGTCCCGCAGGCAGTGATTGTGCTTTGTTGGAGGTAGTGTGGTGCTTAGCTAAGGTGTGGCTTACTAATGAGGGTTTGTCCGAAGCAAAAATTGTTAGGGGGAGGGGGCCACTCTTGCCGCTATTACGGCTTAATAGTGGGACCTGGGAACCTGAAATGCAGCCCAGCATGTTGCCCCTCGCCTGCCCTATCCGTTTCTGTGTCGTTTCCATCACTTTCTTGGGTTTTGCAGATTTTCACCAATGAAAACCTTAGCAGAGCATGGGTGATATACAATTGACTTCAATGGGGTTTGTTACTGGAAACGAACCCTCGAGCATCACGGAAAGTTCGACTCCAGCAACGAGCACCCGAGCATTTTGGTGCTCGCTCATCTCTAGAGGTAAAGTCATCCACCGAAACGCGTTGCACACTTTCTATAATTACTTATGTTTATTGGTTTTATAACAATAATATTGTTAAGTTATATACTTTATGAATAATCCATGGATACCTTACCTCCGGTGGATCGATTAGTCCAAGCCTTTGGTAACACAATTTTGGTACATTGCCAACTAGAATTAAGAGTAGTCCTCAACTGAGATCCCCTGTAAGGTAAGTTAATTTTGCTTACTTCTCCTCTCCGCAAATATTTGGGCATATTCCATGGACTGCTGGGTATTGTTCACTCATGTTTTCCTGTACTTTATGTAGCTGAAAGGCCTTAGAGCCGACTTAGGCAACCGACCTTGAGTGCCTACAGCTAAGTTTGTGCACTGATTGTGCCCGAGACACACAAACTGTGCGGGTCACTTAGCAGCTATCAATAACAGCCACATAGCACTTAATACAACGGTTGCCTTTTAATGTTTAATACTTCCTGTCTTTGGATTCAGATATCATCTTGATTGACCTGTAGCTATGGATAATAAATAGCAATACCCTTTCTGTCATTTTATATAAAGCACTGTCTATAATATTACATTTTCTGAGGGAGTAGGGTTGCACATTCATTGATTTCATGTATGAGTTGTAGAGCAATAATAGTCGGGTACCATATTAAATACTCTTGTATAAAAAAAAGACAAAAGTAATATAAATGTCATAACTTTATTGGCTAACCAGAATGAATAAATGAATTGTAACAGGTTAAACCTGCTTCTGCCTTTTGACCGGCACCATTTCTAAAATGTTATTCCTTTTAGAAATCCTATGGTTTCACTCACACGGCAATTAGTAGGATGAAAGACTAAGGGCCCTTATACATTGAATGATAATTATCGTTCAGACTCTCGCTAGATTGTGGAGATTGGAATGATAATCATTTAATGGAAATGCCTGCCCAATCTGAACGATGAACAATTAGTTTGTCAGATCGTACAGGCATAAAAAAAATGAAATGACGATCAGCTCATGTTAACAGGCAGTCATTCATCTATGAACCCCTGCCTGTTTGCTGTGAATGGAGGCGGGTGGGCAGAAGAGATCTCTGGCCTGCGACGCCTCCATTTACTGAATGATGATCTCTCCTGTGTAAAAGCACAGCAGAGATCATCACTGTGACGACTGTTCTGCACCCAACAGTTGTCCCGTGTAAAAGGGGCCCTTAGCTCCACTAATACTAAATGATTGGCTGCAGAATTTTTGGATTTCAAATTGCCTATGAAGCATAGATTACAACATGTGGTCTGCATATAGCTCAGCAAGACAGTAGCTTTCTCAACACTCAGGCCAAAGAACCCTTGTAAGTATTCATCTTTAATCATCAAACATTAACAAAAATGTTTTATCTATATTTTTAATTTTCAAAAACGGATACTGATGTACATTGATCTCTTATAGGCCATTCAGAGGTTCTGTCGCAGATGCGCGGTATCTTATGTGTATGACTTATGATTATGATTAAGTGACTTTAGATTCAGGCACTTTAGAAGGGAGTCACTTATATTTATACACTGTTTATCTCTTATTTTTCACTTGCATTGCATTAAATAATTTGATTTAATTTAGCTATACTATCCCCATTAATTAGAATGTGTTCCATGATTGACAATACTATCCAATGTACATTTTGTGCCATGTATGCCATCCTTGAACAACTGTTTGAGGGTTCATACTGCTGTTCGAGATGCTTTCATGTTGTACATTTGAAAGGCCATTGCCACCATGGGGGGGGTTTGCTGCTCATGGATCAGAAACTCACTGGGGCAGATGTGGGGGTGGATGGTAGTATAGAGGTGCAGAATGTTAAGACAGCTAGCTGGGTAACACAGCGAAGTGGGGTAGAGGGAAGAGTGCCAGAGAGACTAGTCTTGATACACCCCAACAAGTTGGCAAAGTTGGCAGATGATGGGAATGCCATTACAGGATTAGCACTGCTGCAGCAAGGCATATCCTCCGATCATCAGGGAAATCTGCTCCAATAAGAAGGAAAATAGGAGTCCAGGGTAGGCTAGTCAGGTCCTGAAAGTAGGGGACTGTATTGGGGGGAAAGACAGGGCAATCTGTCACAAAGACCAGGATCGTCAAACATTATCACTGTTGTCTACCTGGTGCTTGAGTTTAACACATTACAGATGAAGTTGACAGATTACTTGCAGGTGCTTGTGATGACCCAATGGTCATAATGCACACTGGCAGCAATGACAATTTTAGAGGTAGGTGGAAGGACCTTAAAACTTATTTCAGGGGCTTAGGCCATAAAATTAGAGCAAGGACCCCCAAAGTAGTATTTTCTAGAACACTACCTGTATAACATGAGACACCAGAAAGGCAGAAGGAAATTAGGGAGGTAACCAAGTGGTCTAGGATGGTGGAATTTAGGTTCCTGGAGAACTGGGCAGACTTTAGTGTTTGCTAAAGGTTCTATCATAGGGTTGAGGTGCATCTCAATAGGATGGGTGCAGCTGTACTTGGCAGAAGATAGCTAGAAGGTTTGAGGAGTGTTTAAACTAGAAACTAAGGGAAGGACAACCACAGAGAGGATAAGATGGTGTAGAAAGTGATGTAAGACTAAGTAATGAAAATGGAAGTAGAACGATGTGAGGGGTTAGTACGGCTAGAATTGTCAAAACTGTTAAAGACACTTTTAAAATAAAAAATAACTACAAACCTCAAACTGTATGGTGACTAATGCTAGACGTTTTACTAATAAAGTTGGCGAACTGGAAATAATTTAGTCTAAAGAAAAGTATGAAATAGTGGGAAAAACTCAGACCTGGTTGGATGAAAGCTGTGACTGAGCGGTTAACTTTCAGGGCTACAGTTTGTTCAGAAGGAATCATAAAAACTGGAAAGGGAGAGGTTTCTCTTTATATAAAATCCTGTTTAAAGCGCTGGCTATGGGAAGATATATGTGAGAGAAATGAACATGTGGAGTCTCTATGAGTAGAAATACATGAAGGGAAAAAATAAGAAAATCCCCATGAGGTTTGTCATAAGCCATCAAATATAACAGAATCCTCTGAAAATCTATTACTAAGGCAAATTGATGAAGCGGCAAATCACAATAAAATGGTTATTATGGGGAATTTCAACTATCCAGATATAAACTGGTAAATTGAAACCTGTGGAGCTCATAAAAGAAACACGTTTCAATCAAATAACTAATGATAATTACCTTTCCCAAGTGGTACAGAAGCCAACCAGAGGGACGGACATTTTGGACTAAATATTAAGCCTATGACCGGACAGAATAACAAAAGTGCAGGTTGCAAGGGGGCATCTAGGAATAGTGATCATAATATAATAAATTAGGTTGATCAGCTTAGAGATGCCCTAAACCTTAATCCTCATTTACACGGGACAAATGGCGGGCCAATGATGCCTGACACTCATAACCACATGTACTCACTCCCCGTGCTGCTGCAGAGGAGCGAGTATTGTTGGTTCGCAGTGGGGCGGCTGGAAGAGATTTCACTCCCCACTTTCCCCTACTCCTCTTCATTCACTTAACACAGTACTGAACGGCTGCTGTTTACATCATCGTTCATCGTTCAGCTCATCTTTCATCATTTATGCTGCTTAAACAATATCAGATGAGCTGAACGATGATCGTTTGGTGTAAATAGCAGCCGTTCAGTAGTGAACGGCTGCTGTGTTACGTGAATGGAAGGGGGCAGGGAGAAAAATCTCCTCCAGCTGCCACGGCCCCCTGGTGCCCGCTCTGTCAGACAGCTAGCGATACTTGCTCCTGTGCAGCAACACGGGAGTGAGTATGTGGGGGGACGAGTGTCAAATATCGTTCGCCCGACATTCATCCCATGTAAATGGGGCTTTATTGACTGGGACAATGTCCTCGAAAAGTTCAGACAATAACTGTGAAAGTTTTAAAAGCATCTTAAATATTCACTGTAAGCAGTTCATATCTTACAGAAATAAAAGGCTTAAAAAGAAGAGAAAACCAAAGTCTCTAAATAATATGTAAAACGGCAATGTACAACAAAAAGAAAAAATTTAACCCTTTCCAATCCACTGTCTTACCTCTGAAAACATTATGATTTAAGGCTGTAAAGGTCCGATGTTGGAAGACGTCCGTCGGGGTTTTCTTACTGCCTCTCTGCTGTCGGAGCCTATCCAATGTGTCACCTCATGCAGTACTGGCTTTAGCCAGCATATAGCGCCATTGTATAATGGCAGAAAAAGAGTAAGCCCCCTAGGAAAACCAGAATACAAATTGGATTGGAAAGGGTTAAAATACTAAAACGAAATCAATAAAGAAGCACTAAAATGCTAAAATGAAAAAAATAAATAATGTAAAAATCAGATAAAAGCAGCAAAGGTGAATACAGAGAGAATCATTGCCAAAGACAATAAAACTAATCCTAAAATGTTCTTCAATTATATAAATGTTAAAAGGTGTTGGCCCTTTAATAAGTAATGAGGGAAGAGAGTGATGAGGAGGAAGCAAATTTATTACGTAGATTTTTTTCTCCACTGTATTCACAGTGGAAAATGAACTGTCAAATGAAATGCACACCCCTATCTTCTGATTGGCAGAAGATTTTAAGGTCCTAGAAGGTCAGTGAGCCTTAGTATGTATGTTAGCCAGCACTGATGTGCTGCATCCCTGTCACCCGGGTCCCTGTCACAGGCTGTTGTCTCCCTGTGACAGTCGCCTGCCGCTGTAGCGTCCCTTCAGTAGTGATGCACTCAGCCATGTGCCCAGTGCCGGTGTGAGATCAGTCCTCTGCTCGTCCGCCGGCTCTGAGTGTCTCAGCGGCACCGCCTCCAGACAGTGGCCTCCAAGAAGTGTGCGGCCGGCGGATGGGAGTGTATCTTCCGCAGGTCCTCTGTATTCCCTGAACCCGGCCAGGCCGTGATGTCAGAGTGAGATGGGGGGGGGGGGGGGGGTGATTGCGGTTATTGTGAACGGAGGGGGAGCAGATAAGTCGTGACCAGCGCCTATAGTAAATAGCTGGTCTTGTATTATCTGTATGTAGGTGTTACCTGCCTGTGATGATAATGAGTTGTCTGCTGAAAAGTTCTCTCTACAGATGAAGAAGTGTCAAACTAGTATTATGGCCCTTTTACCCAGGACAATTATCATTAGGAGTTGTTCAAAACCCTGCGCTCCGTGAACGTTCCAGCGATACACGCTCCTGTGTAACAGCACAGAAGCAAGCTTCACTGGGATGAGTGTTGGGCATCGTTTGCCTAACAGTTTGTCCCATCTAAATGAGCCCTTAGGCTTAGGAGTCAATCTGAAAAATCAGGATTTTAAGATTATTTTTAAATATACATTAAACATTGAGAATTAAAAAAAAAAAAAAACAGCAAGCATTCTTAACAAAATTTGTTTAACATAAAAACTTGAATTATACAGTAATTCAATAAATGTATACAAAAAGTTGTTTTCTGATGACACATTCCCTTTAAATGTTACCAGCCTAACCCAGGAAGACGTGCAGAGCCACATAAAAGGTTGGTATATAACATGAGAGTGCTTGATCTGGGCGAGAATGTGTGTAAGTGGGTAAGGAACTAGTCAGAGATAGAAAGCAGGGGGTGGTTATAAATGGTACATACTCTGATTGGGTCACCGTTACTAGTGGGGTACCACAGGGGGCAGTATTGGAGGGGTCAACGTTACTAGTGGGATACTACAGGAGAAACTATTAGAGGGGTCACTGTTACTAGTGGGATACCACAGGGGGCAGTATTGGGCCCTATTCTCTTTAATACATATATCAATGACGTCTCAGAAGGATTGCACACTATGCCCGACACTCGTCCCTGTGATGCTTGCTCTGCACAGGAGCGAGGATCGCTCATAGAGCGGCCAGCAGGGGGGCGAGGGCTTCTGGAGGAGAGTTCACTTCCCGCTCTCCCCGCCCCTCTCCATTCACTGTAAGCAGCGACTGCTCAGTACCGAACGGCGTGTCGCTCGTATTTTAAGCTGCTTAAAAGTGAACGACTGAACGTTTCTCGTCCAGTCATTCAGTTTCAGCATGCTCTTACACGGGACGATTATCACAATCCCACGGCAGAATTATAATTGTCTTGTGTAAAAGGGCATTAAAGTCGCTGGCAGCATTTATACTGAATAATTATCTTTCAGTTTTGCGTGATATAGCGAGAAACGGAACGATACATTCTGCATAAAAAGGGCCCCTATTGGGGAAGAGATTTTTTCCCTAAAATGAGGTTAGCTGTCTTCTACCTCATAGGGTTTTGTGACACTTTGCAGGATCATAGGCTGAACTGGATGGACGTACGTTACTATGTATGGAAAGTTACAAAAAAACACCACCAAAAATTCTTTCAAAATATGTGTAATATGTGATTAAGCAATGAGTAGTTTTCTGATGACACCTCTCCTTTAAATACTAATTCTGCATGGATGACTTTCTTTTTCAGGTAAACTTACTGCTGTACCTTCGTCATGGGTAGATACAGGGAGTGTGGTGTGTTACCTGTGCTGAGGTTCCTCATATAGCAACCATAAAGGAGTAACAAACCAATTTTGTGGAGTGACTTTGCAGCACTCACTTATTTTAAGATGGTTTCACATTTGCGGCGGAACCCCCATTTGGAGGTTCCGTCATTGATCCGGCACAAAATACCGTAAGAAATAGCGCTGCATTCTGGGCTTTTTTCTTCCGGTAGAATACCAGGTAGCTGAGTGGAACCGAACAAACCCCATTATAGGCCGCCTGCAGACGAGCGGAAATCCCGCCGCGGGATTTCCCGCGGGATTTCCGCCGCTGAAAGTTTGCATAGGAGTGCATTAAAATACGCACTCCTATGCAGACGGCCGCGGTTTGGCCGCGCGAAATTTTGCGCGGCAAACAAACCGCGGCATGTTCTAATTTTCTGCGGGGCACGCACTCACCCGGCCGCCGGCTCCGGTCTGCGCATGCGCCGGCTGCGCGGCAGCCGCCACATGAAAGAGCCGGGGCCGCCAGGCGCGGGTGAGTACGCGCTCGTCCCTGCAGGCGCTCGGGTCGGATCGCGCAGCAAGAATTCTCGCTGCCGGATCCGACCCGCTCGTGTGCAGGCGGCCTAAGTCAATGGAGCCCATTCTGCGGTGTTCATTTCTGTCATAAGACGGACCCATTCAGCCACGGGATTCCTCTTTCTTGTTCCCTGAACGGAGCAGAAAAACGGAACCCCCGGCACAGATGTGAAAGCAGCTTTACCCGGTGTGGAGATGTAATTATGAGTATTATGAGTTATGCAGGTTACAGTTCTTGATGTCTTTTTTGGACTAAACAAGGTACATAAAGCAAAGCTGAACAGCTTTCCTTCATACTTTTCCTAGCTTTAGGATCCACTCCTAGCTTTGGCTAGAATGAGCCAAACTGTTTTGCGTGAAGCTCGCATAAGATGTTAGATCTCACTTGGATTCAAATATTATACAAATCACCACTGTTTTCCAAGCTTTAGCCACTGAAACGTATCTAATTGAAAGGGTTGTCCCATGACACCCCCTTCTACTGTTTAGTGGTTCTCTGCTCTGCCTCTTAGTGAATCATAATTTCTATGTACAATTTTTGCTAATATATATTATGTATATGTGTGTATATATTATTTATAAATCTTTTAAAATTTTTCATAGGATTATATATATTTATTCAACATTTTATATATATTTTATGGATTATATTTTATATTCTATATTCTACATGTTACTAGCTGATTACCCGGCGTTGTCCGTGTATTTTATTTTTAGACATGAAAATAATTTAAATGTGTGTGTGTATATATGTGTGTACTGATTTAATATATTAATATATGAGGAGGAAGAGGTCGTCTGTGTTACGTATTAGTATATAAGGAGGAGATCATCTGTGTAATATCTTACTGCATGAGAAGGAGGTCGTCTGTGTAATATCTTACTTCATGAGGAGGAGGTCGTCTGTGTATTATCTGACTGCATGAGGAGGTCATCTGTGTAATATATTGGCTTATGAGTAGGAGGTCATCTGTGTAATATATTGGTATATGAGGAGGAGGTCGTCTGTGTAATATATTAGTATATGAGGAGGAGGCCGTCTATGTAATATATTGGTATATGAGGAGGAGGTTGTCTGTTAAATATATTAGTATGTGAGGAGGAGGTCGTCTATGTAATATCTTACTGCATGAGGAGGAGGTCGTCTGTGTAATATATTGATATATGAGAAGGAGGTTGTCTGTGTGATATCTTACTACATGAGGAGGAGGTCGTCTGTGTAATATCTTACAACATGAGGAGGGGGTTGTCTATGTAATATATTGGTAAATGAGGAGGAGGTCGTCTGTGTAATATATTAGTATATGGGGAGAAGGTCATCTGTGTAATATATTGGTATATGAGAAGGAGGTTGTTTATGTAATATATTGGTATATGAGGAGAAGGTCGTCTGTGCAATATATTGGTATATGAGGAGAAGGTCGTCTGTGCAATATATTGGTATATGAGGAGGAGGTCATCTGTGTAATATATTGGTATATGAGGAGGAGGTCGTCTGTGTAATATTAGTATTTGAGGAGGAAGAAGTTGTTTATGTAAGATATTATTATCTGAGGAGCAAGAAGTCTGTGTAATACTGGTGTAATTAAAAATTAAAAACTCACAGACAAGGAAATCTGTATTGCCAATAGCAACCAATCACAGCTCAGCTTTCACTTGTTATACTGCTGAGATAAAATAAAAGCTGTGATAGGTTGCTATGGGCAACACAGATTTCCTTTTGGCCAAATTTCATAAGAGTGGGTGCTGGGCTTATTTCTATGTGGTACATAGTGGCTCAGTGCAGGTGGTACACTGTGTGGTAGCTGGAGCAGAGGAGGAGGTTGTCTGTGTAAGATATTATTATCTGAGGAGCAGGAGGTCTGTGTAAGATATTAGTATTTGAGGAGGAGGTCATCTGTGTTAGATAGAACTGTGAAATAAAAAACATTTGCTCAAGTGCAATTCCGGCATCCCCCCCCCCCCCCCCTCACATCACCCCTAGGGCTAGTGAGGGCTGTGTTATCTCCACTAAATTTGTCCCCATGGGATAAGTTATATATGTACCAAGTTTGGATGAAATTGCTTTAGGCGTTCATGAGCTATGGTGGCACATACACACATATACACACACGCATACATCCTATTTGGTATATATATAGATTATACCCATACAGGTATTAATTTTATATGTGTATATACGTGAGATTTATGATTCGTTTTTATATTATGTGTATATAGCTATGTTCATTTCCTCGACCCCCACTTATTCTTGTTTGGCGTATTGCAGGGCGCGGACCTTTCTGCTCCATCTGTAGAACAAAGGAGCTGATTGCAGAACTCAGACCACCTGCTGCGTTTTGCAAGCAGCTCCTGGAGGCTCATTTACATGCAAATGAAGCTAATAAAGTGCTAATGGACATTAGTGTTCATTAGCACTTTATGCACAATGATCGCTAGAACTGTTAAAGGGGTTGTCCCGCGCTGAAACGGGTTTTTTTTTTTTTCAACAGCCCCCCCGTTCGGCGCGAGACAAACCCGATGCAGGGACTTAAAAAAAAAACCGCACAGCGCTTACCTTAATCCCCGCGCTCCGGTGACTTCTTACTTACCGGTTGAAGATGGCCGCCGGGATCTTCTCCCTCGGTGGACCGCAGGGCTTCTGTGCGGTCCATTGCCGATTCCAGCCTCCTGATTGGCTGGAATCGGCACGTGACGGGGCGGAGCTACACGGAGCTGATCTCCGGCACGAGCGGCCCCATTGAAAAAAGAAGAAGACCGGGACTGCGCAAGCGCGTCTAATCTGGCGATTAGACGCTGAAAATTAGACGGCTCCATGGAAACGAGGACGCTAGCAACGGAGCAGGTAAGTGAAAAACTTCTGATAACTTCTGTATGGCTCATAATTAATGCACAATGTACATTACAAAGTGCATTAATATGGCCATACAGAAGTGTATAGACCCACTTGCTTTCGCGGGACAACCCCTTTAATCTTTCAATCCTTTGAAAGATTGTCATTGCGTGGAAATGAGCCTTTATTCTAACTACTATTTCCTTTGCAATTTAATCTGATAAGTGTAACTAATTTGGGATATTGTTTCAGTCTCACCATGATCTCAACCGCTACTGTTTACCTAATTAATGTCTTGTTGTTGATAAGAAACTCAACATTTTATCATCTCTACCTGCAATTCAGTTTGTGTATTGTTCATTGAATTGTTCTTAATGTTTTGGATGTGTAAGTTTTAACCTTAATACTGATAGGCATAGATCTTACTTTGTTGAATGAAATAGAAAAAAGTTCAATTACTTCCAGTTGCTGGAGCGCAAACATATTCACCCCGGTGACCTACATTTCCGCTCCAGCTGGAGTGCAAAAAAGTGTGCTCCTGGGATGTAAATGAAATTTAAACACCCAAAAATGATGGGAAAACCGTTTTTTTGGCGGGTGAATCAAACCACTCTCCCTTTAATCACCTCAGTGAACTAATGGTATGATATCAATTGAGTGCTTTCCATGTTCAGATTATGAATGATAAAGAAAGACACGGCCTTCGAAACGCGTTACACTTTCCTCTTTTGTTTATGTATCCAATAAAATGACGTTCAAGGTCTGGAAGCTGGAAGCGTGGACTTCCACTATCTGCAACACCTGTGATAATTTCAAGGTATAACTGGGATTTCTGGGGTGTTTCTGGACATTGAACCCTCCCCCCCCCCCAAACTTAAGTGACAGTCCCATCTATTTGACACCCTTCTATACAGACTGATCTATACTGTAGCCCTGGAGCGCGGGAACTTTTTATTCTCTGATCCACTTCTTTGCTTGTCCAGAGTATATTCCACCTGCAGATATCCAGTAAGGACAGGGGACTTTGGTACCAGTTCAAAACTCACGTCTCAAGGCAAGCCTGGAAGATAGATGTGACAGCCGCCTCTCGCCAGGTGAGTCATCTCTGATTTAAAATTCTGCTTGTTTTCAATACACCATTACTTTTGGAGCGCTGCCCTCACTTTAATTGTTCTTAATGGGTCATAAAGAGGATTTGCTAATGATGTCCATATGTCCTAATAGAATGACAACCCCATTGATTCAACAATATGAACCCCGGCAGTCAATGTTCTGAAAACCTTGTTCTCAAATTTTTGTGTTCCAAGGTTTTTGATGTATGCACCATTGATTAGAAAAATACTTCCAAATCTGTTGCCTTGCCAAAGAAGCAGTGAGAGAATAAAAGTTAAGCCATATTGACACTTACGTATCTTGGTCAGTAATTAAAAGCCAAAACCAGAAACAACAATGTAACAGTCACATGGGGCGCAACCACGACCAGCCAGGAAGGGACGGCAGAAAGAGCATTGTCCCTAATCAACTGAGCTGTTCCTCAGCATCTGAGCTCTTTTTTTTTCTTAATGTACTTATTGATATTATCCATTAGGAAATGACTACTAATACTTACCCACTCACTCCCAGGCCCCCCTGCTCAGCTCCAGGTATCATAGACTGGGTACCGATGTTGCTCACCAGTGCACACAATGTTCTGACAATGCTAGTCTTAGGACATTGTGTGTGGTGGCATTTGGTGCTGAAGAGGAACATAGAAGCGAGAAGGATAAGTATATGGAGGGGTCTGGTCCGAGGTCTGTTTGATTTTCTTTGTTCTGCTCTTGAATCTGAATTTATTGAGGGGCATGGTCTGGGATCTGTAAGGTCTGCCACTCATGTCTGCCACTTTCTTGCGGTTCCGGGCAGCCGCATTCATCACTTTGCCCTCCCTTTGTGTATAGATCCTATATGTCTGTTTTTATCCAGCACCGAGAGGGTTAACCAGTTCTCTGACTCTCAGCTCACCTGTGGGGTTAATAGGCATTACTCCTCTATTTAAGCTGGGTTGTGGAACTTCCTCTTTGCCTGAGAATTGATGTGTGTTAGGTTCTGACACTCAGCTTTCCTAGGTCACCTACTTATGTGTGCTCAGTTTATTTAAATACTGATGCAAAAGACGATTCTAAATACCACCATGTAAAAGTGGCCTTACGGGAAAGACCAACCATTGTGGAAGTCAACGTCTGGCACATTATCAAGTGATGCTGCCCCTTCATTCACAGATAGTTTTCAATTTTATCTCCTAACATGTCCAACAACATGATCTCCTGATGTACAACAAAAACGTAGAAAAACCAAACCTAGTTTGGTCAACTTAACCCCTTAGTGACAGCCACGTCTCTTTTTTATTGACATCACTAATGTGCTTTAAACCTGCACATACATCTTTTTAAGGTGGTGGCTTGGATGACTACTGACAGCCAGGTTCCTGTCATGAATGTTGAGCTCTAAATGCACACTTTTCCAGGGGAGCTGCAGATAATTAGCTGAGGACAATAATAAGACTTGTGTAATGTTTATGGACTAGGCCTACAAGATGATTTTATTTGCCCAATAAATGGATGAGAGATTAGTTAATGCAAGTTACCGACTGTTCAGATTATAACATTTTTCTGAATATTAGGGCTAGCTAACCAACTAATGCAATTCAGGATTAATTAATTAATTTTGTTGTTAACTAACCAATATACAATAGTGCTTGTATGTTTTGTATTTTGTTACACTTAGGTATTCCCATGCATCGAACACCTGACTACAATTTAGAGCTACAGGGAATCGTGAGTGCTGGTTGAAGCCTGTGATAGACCTTCCACACTGCTGAGTAATAGTGAAGTTACAGCTCTGGGAGCATCACTAGTGGGGGTCTGGGGACTGTCTATAACTAGTGGCGGGGTAATAAATGGTATATCATGTGATTTAGGAAGAGTACTTTATGCTACCTTATAGACCTTTGACTTGGTGGATGTACAAGGTACTTAGGAAGCTGTTCAACAGAATAGAGCTACAATTGATGTTATTTGATCATAGATGTAAGAAATTTAGTGGCATTTGTTATTTAATCCTAACTGATAGATTGATTAAATTTCCATTTCCTGGTTGAGTGTATTCTTGGGTTTTTGCTTATTTTTCTGCATACTTTGTAGTATAGTGGTAAACGTGTATATTCCTTAGTTGTTGCATTCAGTGCATACCTGATCTAGTATTTATACAATCATTGGTCCGTTAATACACAGAATTTCAGTTTATTTTTGTTAAAAAGGAAAAATATGGTTACGTTGTGTAGGTGAAATCCAACTTAGATACGACTAAATAGTTGTGTCATGCTTCATCATCTATCCCAACATGTGGCATATATGAATACTCCGCTCTCAGACCCAGGGTTAGAATAGGATGACTCCATGTTCTATTCTATGCGTAGCCATTTCCCTTCCTTTAGCCATCTTGTATGCCATGCCCCTTTTCATTATATTCATTTCAGTCCTCTTTCTCCAGGATTTATGGATATTAGGGTGAAGTCACACGAACGTATATCGGCTCGGTTTTCACGCCGAGCCGATATACGTTGTCCTTGTGTGCATGGGGGGGGGGGGAGGATGGAAGAGCCAAGTGCAGGAACTGAGCTCCCGCCCCCTCTCCGCTCCTCTGCACTATTTGTAATGGGAAGGGGCGGGGGCGGGGCTAGGTTTTCCGAATTAGCCCCGCCCCCGTCCCACCTCTCCCCATTGCAAATAGTGCAGAGGGGCGGAGAGGAGGCAGAGAGGGGGCAGGAGCTCAGTTCCTGCTCCTGGCTCTTCCATCCTCCCCCCCCCTGCACACAAGGACAACGTATATCGGCTCGGCGTGAAAACCGAGCCGATATACGTTCGTGTGACTTCACCCTTTAGTGGTTATTTAATAAGCCTTGAGTGACTCACTAAGGCTTTTGCTCCAGAAGATACTTATATGGCATTTAGACTGAAAGGTGGGTCAAACTGACTTGTTCCTAACTGTACACATATGTTCCCAAACATTCTATGTAAACAATTTATTGTCTATAATTATTGTACATTTGTATTCTTCCAACTTACAAGTTAATCATGTGTGATATTTGCCTTTAATTTTAGAGGATAAATTCTTTATCTTGTATATTTATATTTAGTTTATGTTTTTTGACCAATGGTAACAAATGAATTATAATAGATTTGAATGATTGTAATTGAACATGTGACCTTATAAAAAGTGTTGCCTGTCACTCAATAAACAGATTACTTTGCATCACATGCCATGCTGTATGATTTAATTTTAGTCTCCTGAGCTCAGATTACCTCTAACAATTGAATTAGAACCCCAATATCATATCATATCGTATCGCAAATATTGGTTTGCACTAACAGCGTGCCTGAGATACTCTGCCTTGCACAGTGCAAAAATGTTGCCCTACGCAGCGATAGTCTGCTCTCCACCGTCTCACACGGCAGTAAAATGCTGCGTTATACATGCAGTGTTGTACACATACGCTCATGTGAGCACAGCCTAATCATGCTGATCCAGATAAGAAAGGTATCATGTTATTTTTGCTGAATGGTGAACGCTATAAAAACAAAACCCGCAAAAAGTGATGGAATTTTTGGAATTCCCCCCCCCTCCCAAAAGTAAAAAAAAAACTTATACAGCACATTATATGTACCCCAGAGTGGTACCATTAAAAAATACAACTCGTCCCCAGACCCCATTCTTGCAATACAATGATGAAAATTGCTTGGTCCTTAAAACTTAAAATAGGCTTGTCACTAAGGGGTTAAAAAAATTATATCCTAGAGATTCTTGATACATTTACATTAGGAAGTTTTATACATTACTTTCCAGAAACCCCTCAAGCAATGTATGATTCTGCAACACGATTATATCAGGTCACATTGATACCTGAGTGAAGAAATGTGACTGTATGTTGTGAATGAAGACAATTCTGATCTATAGTTTCCATGTGATTCCATTTAATTGGTTGCGTTCGCCTAAACAAACAGAACACCATGTGAAATAATGCTTGCAGCGCAGCGTTGCCATTTACTCCGGTTGCTATTGTCCGTCCAGGTACAATGCTCTAGCACGCACCGCGGGATTAATGTGTATTTCATGGTGTTGTGCGCTGAGCAGTCAGCATTGTGTGACTAATTATGAGCTTAGCTTAGCACTATCAGCAAGCAGAGCAAACACTAGACCAATGTTTCCTATAAAGTGACAGGCGATCACAAGGGGCATTACTGGGCTCCTGGAAACCGCCTGTATTACCTGCGCGGTGTGACTTTGTATTTGCTCACACACACTGTGTCAGTGATTATTAGCAGGCAAGCAGCACAAACGATTTGAAGACCTTTTCTAATAAACTTGATAAAATTATGGTACTTTGTTGCTCTGAGGGCTCCTTTACACGAACATATGTGTTTTTACGGTCATCCGCACCGGCTGTAAAAACGCGTGAATGAAAAAAAAAAGACACAATGAAATCCCAAGCCTAATTAGCATTTTCTCGTCCATTTACACGACCAGGTGCGACGTATTAGCGAAAAAATATGCCGCGGCTTGGAAATCCCTCTCTTGGCATAAATCCTTGCAATGACTTCAAATGCCTAAATAGAGGCACCTGTAAGCTTTTCGCTGCGTTGGACGCTGCTAAACTGCCTCCTCCTTCCTTTTTTCCAGCTCCCATAGGAGTCTATGGGAGCTGCCAGTGTATATTGGTCAAAAGATAGAGCAAGACCTATCTTTTCCGGCATGCATAAATTCAGTCGCGATGTGCGATTTTTTTTTCCGGCGCAACGTTTTTACGTGGCTTACAATCGCTCATCTGAATAGATATATTGGAAACCAATGCGTCAGATGGCCGCGATTTTAAAGCCGGCCCCCGCTGTTGCCCTAAATGCAAATAGTGAAGTGCGAGGCAGATTTATTTATAGGGATCTACAAAACTTATGTGCAACTTATAAGCAGTCGTTTTCAGTTAGCAAGAAGTGATGAATGTGCTTTTACTGAGGCTCTACATTTCATCAACGTGATATGTGGATTCTCATGGCAATGCTCAGAATATATTAAGTAAGTGATTTCTATACATTTTCATTAGCAAGAATCCTCATGCATTATCATCTTATTCCACCTTCTTTTCTGCTGAGCAGGAGGTCCTCAGTGCCAATTTATTTTTAAGCTATTCTACTTAAGGAAAGTGCACAGCAGTGCTGAAAATAATACCACCGGCTGAATTGTCGACTTATTATTTCATTTCCATATGGCACTAACTGACAATGATTTTACTGTAAAAGTAAGCAATGTAGGCATTTCGGTTATGTGGCGTTCATAAAGGAGAACCAATGATTTTCTGTAAAAAGTTCTCAATTTGATATATAGAATTTAAGATGTAAACCCAAGTCAAAGGGGTATTCCCAAAATCACATGGGTGGCTCAATGTGTTCTCTAACTAAAATTATTAATCCTTACAAATACGTCCATTTTTGAAAATGCATCAGTCCTGACTAGGGATGAGCGAACGTGTCCGTTACGGACACATCCGCACCCGGACACCGGCTTTGCCGAACACGACAGTGTTCGCACGTAAGTGTCCGGGTGCCGCCGGGGGGCGGGGAGATGCGCGGCGGCGCGGGCGGCAGTAGCGGGGAACAGGGGGGAGCCCTCTCTCTCTCCCTCTCCCCCCCACTCCCCGCCGCACCCCCCCCGCGCTGCCACGGCGGCCCCCGAACTTTTTCGCCCGAACACTGAAGTGTTCGCAAAGTTCGGTGTTCGGGCGAAAAAGGGGCGGAGCCGAACGTGTTCGCTCATCTCTAGTCCTGACTTATCTCCCTAAACATCCCATTTACACTCAGTGTTTACATCTGGTTGCTTATGGACATGTCCTCTAGTAGTTCTTCACTCTAGTCAAGCATGCTTAGTTCATCCTGCCTTTACTTCTATGCAATTGCTCTGCCACAGTCTTTAGCACAGAGGGTGAGCATGTGCAGAGCAGGCTGTGTCTTTGCTCTCTCTCCTCTGCATTTAGTAAGCTCAACTCCTCCTGCTCTGAGAAAAGGCTAACCACTTAATATGCACTGGTACAGAGCAAATGGTCTTATCAGGGCTGTGAAAGAAAATGTTTGCAGAGCTGCTGCCCCTCTGTTCTTCACACTGCAAATAAATGGTTATTCTGCTCCTATTAACCCTTTCTTTTCACAGGCAAAGTATTGTGAGGGCTTGTTTACACTGGTGTTAGGCCTCTATTAGGCTGGCCTCACATGAACGGGTCGGATTCAACAAGTGAGAAGACCCGTGTATGATCACCAAAACAAATTGTGTATGGTCGCATATGTGGATGATTTTCCATACGGATATACAGTGTATTTACAATTAATTGACAACACAGAAGAATGAACGCAAGTTGGGAATGACATTAGAAAGTTGCCCAACCCCCTGGAAACACCCTTCTATCGCTCAGGCGACCAAGCAGGCGACATTTTCTTGTGCTGCCGTGGTGAAAACTATTAGTTTTGCTCTGAGAGCCATGCCTTCAGAACGGGACACTGCTCTCTTGGCTTAACTGATTTATACTACTTTTTCAGAAAGTAGTATAAACCACTTTCACAAAAAAACACTTTCTTCTGGAGGAGGACCCTAGAGGAATAAGCGGAGGTTGCAGGCAGCAGTCTGGATGGTGCATTGCTCAGCAGACTCTGTCATGCATTGTCTGCCCACTGCTTTCTTTATACCGTTTGTTATCTGGTCTCCTAGTAACGTGTGTACGAACCCGCGTCCATACGCAATGTTAATTGCGTATGCAGTGCTTTTCAAAAGCATCCATAGAGTTCAATGGGGCTCATACGCGCGGAATCCGCAGTGAAATAGAGCATGCTGTGATTTTTCTTCCACTTGCAGAATCTGCAATTCCTACCCGCAAGTGTGAGCAGAACTGTGAAAGTCAATCCATTTGAATGCTCGCATATTACTATGCATAATACGCGCAGACAGCAATCGCGGAAACCGCAATTCAAATCCGTTCGTGTGAGACCGGCTTTAGGGTTCTCTGTTCCATCTTTGGAATGCTATTTCTTCATGTAGAAAAACAGAACCTTAATGGAATGAAAGCCTTCTGTTTTCTTGAAAACTCATTGAAATCAATGGTGGAAAAACAGAAATGTTTAATTCTGTTTCTCTACTCCCAAAATGGAACAGAAAGATGAAAAGCCCTGGTAGAGCTCAAACCCAGCTGTGAATGAGCCCTTATTGGTAAATGCATAGAGGTGGGAGGTGCCAGCAGCCAGGATGTGATGCAGGTGTATCTGGGAACTGTTCTCTCCCAATTGGAAAGGCTGGTCATGTGACCAAGTAGAAGGACTGCCCTATTGGCTCAGTGACGAAACCTTTACCAATAGGAGTAAGAGAAGGGAAGTGCATGGGAAGCTCATTTGTGAATATGAATTTAATAAGGCTAGAAAGGTATTGGGCTTTTGATTAAAAAAAAATTGGATTGTGGTGTAACCCCTTTAATATAAGTGCAGATTATTATTACATTATATTGTTGTTCTTCTGATTAGTATAAAGAGGACCTCTGCAGTGGGTTTTCAATCTTCCCTAAAGTTTGGGGATTGCAAATGATTGGGGAGCTCTACTCTAGATGAACTCTGGGGTAGCTGATTGAACTTTTGTGTTTTTCCAAACTTTTGTACTATGTTACTACTTATACGCTACATGTTTTTAATGCTAACATATTCAACCCCATAAGATGTGAGCTCCCCAACAGCATACAATCGATTCCAGATTTTTCTTTAACGCTGGTTTCATTAAATGTAATGTACGTTCATAACAGTCTTTTCATAGCCTACGATCCATGCGGTGCACCTGCTGTAAATCCATGCATTATAGATAACATACAGATATGATAAATAATAATCCTGAATGGCTGAGCAGCTGTCGCATGTAACGAATGAGGTGATAACACTGTTCCCAAGCATAATGAATAGAAGAGACCCGCAGATGCAATGACTTGAGTGCGCACATTATCTGCATCTCCAGCTGATGGAAATAAGTTCCATTAATACTTTGTAATGCAGTAAATATATAGACATAAGCACAGAGCGAGATTATTATCTACTGCATGCACGGCAGCCAATTTGTCATCTGCTTGACAGGCCAAATTAATAGTTACTGTAGGAAATATGTACTGGGTGAATTCATAACACAGTGTAAATATAGACTCCAAAAAGAGGAAATTATGAGGTAGGGTCTAAGTGGCACATGGAAAGATGTATAGAATGAATTGGTTTATTTCCAAAAAGTGAATAAACAAGTATGTCATGCAAAATGCCTCTAATAATAAAGACGGAAGTTAAATAAAACATATTCACTGAATGTTACAAATTTACACCGTTTATATGGGTGACACTTGGAAGACTTTCACCGCCCCATTTGAATATAAGCTGAAAATGGATGTCCAGGTTTTAACAACATGTTGTTTTTGAGTACAACATTTTTATTGTAATTGATTTCTCAAAAGGATAAACTTCGGAGCTAAATGTATACTGCATTACTATTGAGCTTACTGTATAAACAGTATGCAGTAGGTTCCTTAGCTCCCTCTAGTGGTGGCAGAATGTTATCATTTTAAGAAATCAATTACAATAAATGTTGGACCTAAAAACAACATGGTGTTAAAATATGGACATACATCTTAAGTTTACAGTCAAATGTCGTAATGAAAGTCTTCATAATGTCACCCACCTCAGCAATACGGGATTATGTAGTCCTAACAGATTTGTGTTAGGGCTAAACCAGGGAACATAATCACCCTTAACTCACAGGGGTGTGGACTTTCCAACAGGGAATCCCCAGATCCCAATCGGACAGTAGTCTCCGTTGGAACAGCTGACTTGTGAATGGACAGAAGACATCAATTCACTCTACCAAGGCAGCACACTATATACTGTAGTAACATAGTATGTATGGCCAAAAAAAAGACAAATGTCCATCCAGTCCAGCCTATTTCCCCTCCTGCTAATGTTGATCCAGAAGAAGGCAAATAAAAAACAATGAGGTAGAAGCCAATTTTACATATTTAAGGGGAAAAAAATCCTTCCAATCTGGTAATTGGAATAATTTCCAGACCCTTTTGAAGTAATCAGTGATATAACATGTAGTATTGTAACACTCAAGAAACTAATCTTGGTTACGTTGTGGTGAGGGAAGGCAGAGTTTGTTAAGAACTTTATACAGGTAGAAGTTCAGGGCTCGCAAGAAATAGGAAAATATGGTCAGAACAAGTTGGGTCAGCTACAGACAAAAGAGGAATAGCACACCTTACAGATCTGGGGATGGATCCTTAAGAAGTCTGGGGGACAAGTACATTAGATGAAGACAGGTGCAGTTAACAAGCACTGGTTCCTTATAAGACCTAGAGCAGTAGAGGAGAGACACCTTTACCGAGAACCGTATCGGCTCAGGAAGGGATGCCGTGCATGGAGGATGGTAAAAGATGGCAGTGTTACAGTTATGTGGGTAGATTATGTTCTTCTAGTGCTAAAAACACGATGTGTTTATATAGAGTTTATATAGAGTTTATATGTGAGTTTATATAGAGAACACCTCTGCTGTTTCCGCTCGATTGTGACGCATTTAGGTTAGCTGTTAGTCTGCTTGGCTCTCAACATGCCGCAGAGAACGTCGCTGCCAATATTTTCTCAGGTAAGTAATGAAAGGAAAATTAGTTCCATTTATCTTTACAGATTAATATGCTGTGTTAGACGCAATGTTGGCACGTACCACAGATGGGAATGGGAGCCCTGCAGTATAATAAATATACCATAAAGCTCACAGATCTAGTAGACTAGACGTCTTATTGCATTTAAAACTAAAAACCATACAGCTGCAGTAAATGCCATTGGGAGGGCCACAGGTGAACTATGGTGGGCCTATGTGGAAATTGAAGAAACCAATATTGATGTCTACAAAAAAAATCAGCTGATCTAACATCTCACAGGTCCAGAACAGTCCCCTCCCATTTGTGTCTAAGTACTTCAAACGTTTTTGTCACTTCTGTGAGCTCCACTTCTCCCATCTTATCCCCTTCCTTCGTCATGGTATCTTTTAAAGTCAGGTTGAACATGACATTGTAGCAGTATTGAATTGATATTGAGCTATGCCGAAAATAATATATTTTTATACTGTGCCGAAACCCTCCCCATGACACTACGCAAAATGTACCTCAATGTTATATTGTGATTTATCAATAATAAACATTGAAAAACTATGATTTTTCACTATCACTGATACATTTCCTTTCCAAACAGAGCAGGAGTATTAAAAATAAGAGCTATATAAACCAAACAAGAACAAGTGTGTGAGCTGAGTGTGTGCGCTGTATACTAAGTGTGTGAGCTAAGTGTGTGTGCTGTATACTAAGTGTGTGTGCTGTATACTAAGTGTGCGAGCTGAGTGTGTGTGCTGTATACTAAGTGTGCGAGCTGAGTGTGTGTGTGCTGTATACTGAGTGTGTGAGCTGAGTGTGTGTGCTGTATACTAAGTGTGCGAGCTGAGTGTGTGTGCTGTATACTAAGTGTGCGAGCTGAGTGTGTGTGTGCTGTATACTGAGTGTGTGAGCTGAGTGTGTGTGCTGTATACTAAGTGTGCGAGCTGAGTGTGTTTGCTGTATACTAAGTGTGTGAGCTGAGTGTGTGTGCTGTATACTAAGTGTGTGAGCTGAGTGTGTGTGCTGTATACTAAGTGTGCGAGCTGAGTGTGTGTGCTGTATACTAAGTGTGTGAGCTGAGTGTGTGTGCTGTATACTAAGTGTGCGAGCTGAGTGTGTTTGCTGTATACTAAGTGTGTGAGCTGAGTGTGTGTGCTGTATACTAAGTGTGTGAGCTGAGTGTGTGTGCTGTATACTAAGTGTGCGAGCTGAGTGTGTGTCTGCTGTATACTAAGTGTGCGAGCTGAGTGTGTGTGTGCTGTATACTGTGTGTGAGCTGAGTGTGTGTGCTGTATACTAAGTGTGTGAGCTGAGTGTGTGTGCTGTATGCTAAGTGTGCGAGCTGAGTGTGTGTGCTGTATACTAAGTGTGCGAGCTGAGTGTGTGTGCTGTATACTAAGTGTACGAGATTAGTGTGTGTGTGCTGTATACTAAGGCCTCATGTCCACGGGGAAAATCAGATCCGCTGCAGATTCTACATGTAGAATCTGCAGCGGGTCCCTCCTGCCCCGCGGACATGAGCGCTGAAAAGAAGAATTTAAAAGCATTTACCTATCCGTAGCGGGCGGGGAAGGTCAGCTGTTCCTCACGGCCGGATCTTCATTTTCGGCCGGCGGATGAATTCCTGACGCCGGCGGCACGTCGCCGGCACGTCGTCGACGTGCCGCGCGCATGCGCCGGGCACATCCGCCGAGCCGAAGCAAGGGAGATGCGGCCGTGAGGAAGAGAAGAGCTTCGCGGTCCGCTGCGGTGAGTAAATGCTTTAAATTCCTATTTTAGGTCTCCCGCGGATCCGGACGGCTTCCATAGGCTTCAATAGAAGCCCGCGGGAGCCGACCCCGCGGGAGACCCGCACGAAAATGGAGCATGGTCCAGATTTTTTCATGCTCCATTTTTTTTTAAATGCCTTTTATTGACGATCCGCGGGTATTTATCTACCCGCGGGTGGTCAATGCATCCCTATGGGGTGCGGATCCGCGCGCGGGAGATCCGCTGCGGATCCTAAATCATATTTTGCCCGTGGACATGAGCCCTAAGTGTACGAGATTAGTGTGTGTGTGCTGTATACTAAGTGTGAGCTGAGTGTGTGTGCTGTATACTAAGTGTGTGAGCTGAGTGTGTATGCTATATACTAAGTGTGTGAGCTGAGTGTGTGTGCTGTATACTAAGTGTGTGAGCTGAGTGTGTGTGCTGTATACTAAGTGTGTGAGCTAAGTATGTTTGCTGTATACTAAGTGTGCGATATTAGTGTGTTTGCTGTATACTAAGTGTGTGAGCTGAGTGTGTTTGCTGTATACTAAGTGTGAGCTGAGTGTGTGTGCTGTATACTAAGTGTGTGAGCTGAGTGTGTGCGCTGTATACTAAGTGTGTAAGTTGAGTGTGTGTGCTGTATACTGTGTGAGCTGAGTGTGTATGCTGTATACTAAGTGTGTGAGCTGAGTGTGTATGCTGTATACTAAGTGTGCTGTCTTCTAAAGTGTTCTGTTTCTTAAGTGTGTGACTTAAAATTAGTGGACATTAGTAGATGCAGTTCACCCTGTTTTATTTGTATTTTATATCAAGTCATAGTAATCTTTTGGTTTACACATTGTAGCTATATTGTTTCTCTTTCTTCCTAGAGATTATACACATTGTACTAAGAGGTTATATTGTTAAACATTGTTACATTTTAAAGTAGATATAGTATGCTTGTGGGTGCAATCTAAATTGCTTTGCACAGGTGATTAATTAAGGGCAGGGTACCCAATCAGAGTGTGAAAAAGTGAATCTTTGGAATTTCCTATAGAAAAAAGGGAAGAGCAGGAGTATTATGGAAGAGCAGACCGAGCAAGCTATCACAAAGACCGGGATCGTCGAACAGTGTGTTGCCTTCCTGATCCTCAAGTTTGGCACATCGCGGATCGGGTATACAGATTGCTGGGAGCAGCTGGTGAGGACTAATTGCAAAATAGCAGACAGATGGAAGGTCCTTAAAAATTATTTCAGGGAACTAGGTAATGTCACCTTTACACCATTAAATGGGAAACCACTGGGCAAATGTTAAAGGACTTGGGGGTTTTAGTTATCTGTAAACTTAATTGAATCAACCAGTGTCAGGCAGCTGCTGCCAAGGCAAATAGGATTATGGGGGGCATCAAGAGAGGTCTAGGGGCACATGATGAGAACTTTGTTCTTCCTCTTTCTAAATCACTGGTCAGACCACACATGGAATATTGTGGACAGTTTTGGGTGCTGGTACTCAAGAAGGACATAACAAGGGGGCGCCCTCTACGTCTAGAGGAAAGAAGATTTCTACACCAATATAGAAGGGTGTTCCTTACTGTAAGAGCAGTGAGACTGTGGATCTTTCTGCCCGAGACCGTGGTGATGGCAAACTCACTAAAAGAGTTCCAGAGATAATATTAAAAGTTATAGTCACTGATTACTTCAGAAGGGTCGGTGATCCGGGGATTATTCCAATAGCCAGATTTGGAGTTGGGAAATATTTTTTTTTCTAAAATGATTAAAATAGCCTTCTACCTCATTGGTTGTTTTTGCCTTCCTCTGGATCAACATTGAGGGGGTAATAGGCTGAACTGGATGGACACAAGACATATTAAAAATACTGTTACTATGTTATTTCTGTGAGAATAAATCTATTAACAGAGAAGGCCACATGAGATGTGACATCATAGTTTATAAAATCCTCGGTATCACGCAGCCTGCCCAGCGTTGTCTATGGCGACCTTGAGTATCAGTCCGAATACGTTGATTAGTGGTGTTACACAATTATCAATGGGAGCCCTTAAACTTATATTCTGCTAGTATTTAATAGCAACACATTCATGCATGACTCACAAGTGTTTAACCTGCTGTCATATTATTCCTATGAGCGAAGAACAGGAATCTAATAAATATCATTTTTATGTGTTAAATTGCCACAAAGAGACGTATATTAGATGTATATATTGCTTATAATGCAATTGCAATTTATAGCTTTCAGAAGGTACTTACAATGGTAGTTACACAATGATATATTAATATAGTCTTTAGCAGACAGAATAAAACACAAAATGGCATCACTGTAGTATGAACATAGCATAGAATAAGGTGTGGTGCCTTTAAATGGCATCGTAAATTATAGCCAACTACAGACTTTCTCATAATATAAATATTACCCAGCCCAACTGAGCGCCAGCGCTCTTACAAAGCTTTGGCTTTAAGACGGTGGTAAGGAGTCTTAAACATTTTATATTCTCTGACTTGTAAAGTGCTGAGGAATATGCCGGTGCTATATGAATAAATATTATTATAATATTCTAATAGTATTATAATTTACTTTCCAAATGCCTCATTAAACACTTTACGGAACCGAAGAGCTTACATATAAATATCTTACAACATACAGGAAAGTGATACATTGCTAGAACTGTGTGATTGGTACGGGTAGCGAAACACAACATATCATAGAGCCTTGTGTGGTGCAGAAATGCAGTCCTAAGCTCTCGCTCATGACCTGAAGGTTGCGGGTTCAACCCCCGCTTGGTTCAGGTAGCTCAAGGTTGACTCATTCTTCTGAGGTCGGTAAAATGAGTTCCCAGCGCTGCAGAATAACTTGGTGCTATACAGATAACAAGATTTATTTTATTTTTTACATGCGTTACCCGATGCTTGTAGAGTGCAAAAAAGGCTTCAACTGGTCTCATTTTGCTCAGTTTCCTATATTATAATGCATTGCATATGAATGATACTTGCAACATCACTATGGAAACGTCTAGAAATTGAAAATGTTGTAAAAGTTTGATTATATTTTTAAATACATATGAATTATTCTTTTTTTTTTTTCTTTACATTTTCCTCCAGCAATGAATGAAAGTGAATAGAAACTGACGCTTATGAATATTCTGAAGCTTTCTGTGTGCTTCAAAATGATACATGATTAAAGCGAATCTGTCAGCTACTTTGATCCCTATAAGCTAAGCTTATGGGCTGAAAGTAGGTGACCCGCTGAGTCTGGGAATGTAAGTTTTACACTCACCTTTCCTGCTGTTTCCCCGGTATCAGTGCATTGAGCGGTGTGCTAAGTAGTCCTCTCAGTTTAGAATGGGAGGACTACTACTTAGAGGGGTGCTCACTGCAGCAGCTGACACCAGGGGAAGGTAAGTATAAAATTTACATCCCTGAACTCAGCGGGTCACCTACTTTCAGCCCATAAGCTTAGCTTATAGTGATCAAAGCAGCTGACCGAGTCTCTTTAAGATACAGTGAATAGGAGAAATTGCTACTTTTATCAATATAATATTTAAAAAAAAACTCTTCAGAGCATATATATTAAAAATCTTGCACCAGAATTTGGCACTCATTCCAAAATTACAACATTTTGGGGGTTTAAGCAGTTCCCACCACTTTTTGAAAAAGTAGTCACGGCTTAGCCCTAAAGGGCGTGGTCATGCATAGCCCTCAAATTTACTCTAATTTATGGCAGAAATGATTGCTGAAGCCTATGCCAGCTCATTGCTGCTGTAGGTGTCAATCCGGTGTATGGAGGTGGCACCAGATGCAACAAATATATTTAAGAGGCTTATAAAACTGAGAGAATTGCAGCTAACATCTGTGCCAAAAAATTCTAAATCAGACTACTCATTAAAACTTAGCACACACCCTGAATGTAAGATAATATACACTTTATTACAATTGCACCAAAAC
This sequence comes from Eleutherodactylus coqui, assembly GCF_035609145.1. NCBI lineage: Eukaryota > Metazoa > Chordata > Amphibia > Anura > Eleutherodactylidae > Eleutherodactylus > Eleutherodactylus coqui. The sequence goes on along the minus strand of NC_089848.1, from coordinate 43,595,540 downwards.
AATGTGGCAGCATGTAATTAAAAACAATTATAAAAATACACAAAAATCATGACCATATTGAGGTATCTCAAATGCACATGGTCCAATGCCAATAATGCCAGCATACATCACCCCACAAATATATAAGAAAAAATATTTTTCTTATATATTTATGGGGTGATGTACCTATAATTATAGATATTGTACCATGTGCATGTGAGACACCTTAAAGGGGTTTTCCCACTTCTAGCTGTTTTGCTGCAAGAAGCAGACAGCTCTGTACACTGCGCAGTGGCTTAGGGCAGTACTGCAGGCTAAGTCTTATTGAAGTGAATGGGACTCAGCCTGCAGTACCAACCTGAGCCAGTGCACAATGTACAGAGCTGCCTGCAGCAAAACAGCTAGAAGTGAGACAACCCTGTGTGATGCAGAGTGTTAAGCTCTCACTCACAACTTGAAGGTTGCAAGTTCAATCCCCGAAGGTTCAGGTAGCCGCGTCAAGGTTGACTCAGCCTTCCATCCTTCTGAGGTCAGTAAAATGAGAACCCCTTTTGATTGATGTAGCAGTTCCCATTGTGATAAATATAAAAAATTCTAAACGACACAAGAATTGAGGAAAAGGATCTCACAATATGGTGTTTATACAATAAACACAAAAGGTCATTTCTGTCTCTAGACTTATGTGATTATTTTATGCAGACAATCCTTACAATTTACAGTTCTGAGAATTCCAAAAAGAAAGGGATCGGAAATTACTTAAAAAGTTAAGCAAAATGAATTTATTAAAGTGACTCTCTAGGTCTGGACAAACAAGCCTAACTGGTTCTCTGACTACCTGTTGCAAACTGTGCATTAGTATGCAGTAGTAGTCTAAGACACCATATACTGATCTGACTGGCCAGTGCTGCTCATGTGGACAGCACCGGTTAATCAAAGTAGGAGTAATGTCTTAAGGCGCTTTTACACGGGATGAGTGTTGGGCAAGCGATGCCTAACACTCATCCCTGTGTATACTCGCTCCTGTGCTGTTACAAGGCCTGTATCCACAATCCCACTGGTCATTTAATGTCTATATCCTGTAATATCATAGTGCTCTAGAAAGACATCTAGTCCCCTCCTAAACTTCTCTATGGATTTTGCCCTCACCAAATCCTCAGGCAGAGAGTTCCATAGTCTCACTGCTCTTACAGTAAAGAACCCTTTTCTGTGTTGGTGATGAAACCTGCTGTCTTCTAGACATAGCGGATGCCCTCTTGTTACCGTCGCAGTCCTGGATATTAACAGATCATGGGAGAAATCCTTGTATTGTCCCCTCTTGTATTTATACATGATTATTTGATCGCCCCTTAACCGTCATTGCATACTCTTTCGTTACATTAATTTACATTTTACACAACGTACCAATTTATTTGGAATTGGGTTTGTTCGTACTGTAACATTACTGTATGTTTCTAACTGAAGATGTGGATTCTCAAAGCTACAATTGGTTTGGATAGCCCTGTGTGTGGTGTGTAAAGAATCTCTCTGTTTTCCTCATTTAACCCTTCCACAAAGAGGTACGGACTTTCCAGGTTGGATTCCCAGGATACAGTTCCCAGAATGGTCAGCGATTGGTGGAAGCAGGATTGATCAGGCAGTGAAATCAGAAGCAGAGCCAATGGTCATCACCAGGAGGGTGGTGAGAATGTAATAGGCCAGAGGAAAAGACAGAAGAGTAGATAGTAACTGGTTCAAGAGTCAGAGCCAGTAGAACCAAAGGGGCAAGACGTAGAATCCCAAGGGCGAGGTAGGAGCAATATCCAGGAACAAGGTCGAGGTCAAGGTCAAGATTAATCAGGAGTCAATAAAAGTGCCATAACACACATTTAAAGGAGCCAGGAAAACGTTAATATCTTGATCTATAGGCAAGGAATGGCAGGTTAATTCTTTAAGTAGGACTCAAAGCCTGATGTCTTGGTAACTTCATTGGCTGCAATGGTGACATAAACATTATAGAAACATCAGTAAGGGCGCCCAGTTATCTTGGCTAAAATAGTTTCAGTCCAGTAAATAGTAATAAAGTTCAGACATATACTGAAAAATCACTGCATTAGGCTGTATTTACATATCTGATTTTATCGCATGAGTTTTGTATGTTGCGCGATGCACAAAATTCATAGGGAAATGGCACCCATTACTTGCAATGGGTCTATCAACATGGGCAAATTTACTCTTGCAGCGATGCTGCAAGATAGAAGAATCACAGCATGTCCTATCTTTGTGAAATAAAGAATAGTCTTCCACAAATCGCATAGCAGATGGACAGGGTGTCTGTGTGCTGTGCGATGCGAGATGCGCCTGACAATAGTGGTTGCAACTCACTATTGGCAATGTAAATATGGCCTTAGGAAATGGTGGGCCATGACATCTTGTGATCAGTAATGTGGTACTAAGTGATGGATGTGGGAGGATCTACTGCCAGATAATGAGCTGTCCACTTCTCTGCACAGCATAAGGCAACATTTGGCAGTTATGAGTAAACATGGTGACTTGACTGACTTTGACTACGGACAGATTGTTGGATCCTCGAGGTGTGGTGGCAGTTTTTCTGAAACAGTTGCACTTGTTAGCTGTTCTTGAACCACAGTATCAAGAGTGTACCAAGACTGGTTGAACCATAGACAGACATTCCACAGAAGATCATACAATGGCAGGCCACATGTGGTTGATCCTAAAGGTGAGTATATCTTAACAATATGTATCAGAGAAGACCAACTGACCCAGCTTTACAACAATGGAAAAGTTAGACAAATTTCGGCAATGACCATGTGGCATACCTTTCATCAACTGGGGTTCAATAGCCGAATTCTGACAAGGCTGAAGCTGATGACTAACAACACCTTGCATGGGCCCTGGAAAGATATTAATGGACCTTGAACACTTGGCAGAAGATTGTTTGGAGCAACAAGTCCCATTTCCTGCTGAACCATACAGGTGGCTGTATCTGCATCTGGTATAAACAGCATGAAGCTGTATCCCATGGGCGCACTGCTGGGGTTTAGCAGGTCTGTGGTAGTGGTGTCACGGAAAGCGCTTTCCTGGCATGGCTTAGGATTGTCGGTGATCATACTACAATCCTTGAATGGTGAATGCTACAGAGACCGGTTGGCTAATATCTGCACCCATGCTTTGAGGAATTCTTCCCCAACCACAGTGCCATCTTTCAACAGAACAACACTCCATGTCATCGAACTCCGATCACTAGGGAGTAGTTGGAGGAACAAGACAATGAATTCTTCACACTGCCTTGGCCCCTAAACTCACCAGACTGTAACCCCATTAAACATGTTTAGGATATGCTGAAAAGAGCTGTGAGATCAGTTCCCTGTTATCTGCAAAATGTGCACCAACTGACGGAGCTGCTGCAGCGGGCTTGAGCGTGATATCACTTGCCAACTTGTTGAATCAGTTCCCCAGCGTCTGAAAGCTGTGATCATCCAAAAAGGTGGACCAACCCGTTGTTGAGTAGGCATTCCTAGTGATTGTTCAGTGTATATTTGCTATAGGGGTGCGGTTCATGGTGTCATATGGTTTATCTCAACCACCCCTTTACAAACTTGATTGGTGGCTTTTGTAACATCTCCACTTCTGTATTGCACTAGTTTTTCTAAATCTCACCCAATATTAAAACTTGTCTCGGAAAGAATATAAATATAGATTATCAACATATAGTACTTTATAGTATCTATTATACATGCTGAGCTGCTAAAGCCAAAGACAACAATTAATTGCTCTTGCTGGGTTTTGAACTAGCGTGCCAGGAAGCATTCCGCTATTAAATCTGTCATTGATGACACAGTGCAGCACATCAGACTCAGCATGGAATAATCTTCCTCACTCTGTGATTTGTAACTGATGCATTCAAATGACCTAGTACAGCTGCAGCTATTTCTAGCATGAACTAAATACTCTTCACAATTTTCATTAATCCTTAAATCCACAGGTTGGATTGCTGCAGCTGAGCTTCGGGCCCTTGCATTGCCGTTTCCCGGAATCCTATTTACGAGGCTCCTTCCTCATTACTCCAGTTCTGCTTTTATTTATTTACTTACATGCTATTAATCATAAAAGGAAATCAATATCTACCATGCTGCATGGAGCAAAATGAAGATACTACTGGATTAAAATTATGCAAATTTTGGTAACCAAAATTTTCTGTTTTTTTTTTAGTCCACAGCAGTCCTGAAGCGTGTATGGGAACCGAGTGTACTCCATACCGAGTAGCTATCAGCTGGTTATTACAACTGACAGCCGCTGGTAACTGCCGTGATCAAAATGAGTCGTTATCTAGTACTCAAGTGGCGAACTACAATAACCCGGCAACTGTTTTTTTTTTCTTTTGTACGAAGGAACTTTCGCTTCATTACTATTCAACAACGCATTGCATGCTTAAAATATTTATGTCGCGGTACAGAATTTGCATTCCAACACAACAAATATGTCAACTTTCTTTTATTCTTTGTTTATTATAAAAAAACAATAAAAATTCTTGGAAAGATAAATTAGCTCAGATCATGGCATCAAGTATTTAGATGCCGTGGTCAAAGCTGACTGTGTGTCTAAACAGTCAGCATGAATGGGGGGTGCTGATGGGCTAGCATGGCAGGCTGGAGCTTAATAAAGGCTCCCGGGGCTGCGATACATAGATGCCTATCAAGCCCTGTCTGGGTAGAGCTTGAAAGGCGACATCAAAAATCGCTATATACTGCATTACTGAGGTATTGCAATGTATAGTAAAAGTATAGAAAGCATAGAGTATTGCAAAGTATATAATATTGCAGTATGTAGTAAAAGTGTAAAAGGATATAGTCAAAGTAATCAAATGATCGCAACTTCAAGTCCCCGTGGGGACTAAATAAAAGTGATAATAAAGTTCTTTTAACTGTTTAAAAAAATAAAAGATTAAATGTTCAAAAAGCTCCCTTTTCCAATTCAAAACTAAAAAATTACAAAAAAAAAACCCACATATTTGGTATCACCGTGTACATAAAAGATGGAACTATTAAAATATCACAATATCTATCCTGCACGGTGAAGGTCTTTGAATAAAAGGGATGGAAAAAAATTGAATAAAAAGGATGAAAAAGATGTTTCCCTGGATGGTAAAATAATAAAAATTAAAGCTCATCCCACAAATAATAAGCCCTCGCACAGCCCAATTGGCAAAGAATAAAAGTTATGAGTCTTAGAACCGAGACAAAAAAAGAGGTCAGCAGGCAAAAGCCTCAATAAAAAGAACTTTTCAATTTTATTTAATAGATTAATATTAAAATATCACATTACATTACGAGTTCCCAAACAAAAAGAAATTATTCATCCTGTTCATAAAGACGTGTATATGCAAGGAATAGCCAATGTTATCACAATCATGACAACTATAAAATACCATATTAAAGGGGTTCTGACACGAATAAGGTTTTTATGCTTTAGCAGCCATTGTTCCCTGGTCTGCCTAATAGACACAGGGAACCCACGATTAATGGCTGTTAAAGCATGAAAACATAATACTTACCTAATACTTACCTTGTGTTCTGTTGTTGTTGTCGTCATCAGGGGGGTCATCTCCCGGCAGGCAGACTTCTTCCTCATCTTCCTCCGTCGAGTGGGATTGCGGGCATGCGCAGTGGAGAGGTGCCCTCTGACAGGAATCAGGACGGATCATGCGCAGAACTCCGACTTCAGCTTGGACGGAAGGGACGTCCACAGCAAGCACTGCCTGTGACATGCTTGCTGTGGGCGGCCCGACCGTTCCTCACGGAAGTGACTGGCAGGCGGAGCAGAGCAGGAAGCAGTCATTTAGACCGCTCCTGCTCTGCTTCTACAAGCCACAGATGAAGAAGCCGGATGGAGGGGACATGCCTCGCGATCGGTCCTGGCCAGGCAAGGTGAGTTAAAAAAAATTTTTTCCTGTCAGAACCCCTTTAATACTACATATTCACATGTACAGGACAATAATAAGAACATAGTAACACAGTATGCAAGGCTGAAGGGAGACAATGTCCATCCAGTTCAGCCTGTTTCCACTCCCTCTTGCTGATCCAGAGGAAGGCAAAACCCCACCCCAATGAGGCAGAAGCCAATTTACGCCATTTAGGGTAAAAAATGCCTTCCCAACTCCATAATGGCAGTCAAAGTATTCCCTGGATCAACCTTTGAAAGTTCCCACCTGACTCCAAGACCCAGTTACCCCACTGGTAACCTAATGTCTATATCCTGTAATATCATAGCGTTCAAGAAAGAGATCTAGTCCCTCTTAAACTCCTCTATGGATTTTGCCATCACCACATCCTCAGGCAGAGAGTTCCACAGTCTCACTGCTCTTACAGTAAAGAACCCCCTTCTGTGTTGGTGATGAAACCTACTTTCCTCTAAACGTAGCGGATGCCCTCTTGTTACCGTCGTAGTCCTGGGTGTAAACAGATCCTGGGAGAGATCCTTGTATTGTCCCCTCATGTATTTATACATAGTTATTTGGTCGCCTCTTAACCTTCTTTTTTCTAGAGTAAATAATCCTAATTTTGATAGCCTCTCTGGGTATTCCAGTCCCTTCATTCCGTTTATTAATTTAGTTGCCCTTCTTTGAACCCCCTCCAGCACTGCAACATCTTTCCTGAGCACCGGTGACCAGAACTGTGCGCAGTATTCCATGTGGCGCCTGACAAGTGCCTTATATAGTGGGAGGATAATGTTCTCATCTCTCGCCCCTATACCTCTTTTAATGCACCCAAAAGCTTTTTTTTTTTTGCCTTTGCAGCAGCTGACTGGCATTGATTCCTCCAGTTAAGTCTACATGAACATATCAATAGTGCCAACCTTATAACCTGCTCCCCTAAGTCTTAGAATATAACAGCAGATACCAATTTTTGTTTAAGTAAAAATGTAATTTAAAAATAGAAATCATTAAGAACCATACAGAAGTTGGTGCTGCCGTCCGCGTACTGAGGGCAATACCACATTTTTACGGCGCTATGAAAGCTGATAAAACTAAATCCATCAAAAATGGTGGAATTGCATTTTTTTCATTTCTCCACAGTTAAAACTTTTTAAATGTTTTTCCATACATTACACAGTACATTAAATGGGACCATTAAAAAATATAACTTGTCTCTCAAAAAAATACCAACCTTTATGTCAATGGAAATATTAAAAAGTTATGGCTCTCGGAAGGCGGGGGCATAAAACAAAACAAAAAAATGCTAAATCTCTGTTTCATCTGCTAAAGTGGTTACAAAAATCATTAATTTTATTTTATTATTATTAAAACTGGGAGGAGCAAAGTAGTGTTACAGAACAGGGGAACACAAAGACACAAAATTCTTAGTTGGCCTAACCCACTATTTTTATGGTTTTTATTTGCAAATGCTGTACTTTTCGTAGCGGCAGTGCCTGCAATATTGTGCACCACCACTATGAAAAGTACAATGCTTGCAAGTAGAAAGGAGGCTGAAGTTTATGTAAACAGAGGCTGCAGTGTTCACATGGGTGCCATGGTGCCCTTAAATAGCTGATCAGTGGTGATGCCAGAAGACAGACCCCTGACCAATCTCATATATATGACCTAAACAAAGTATAACCTCTTTGAAGGGGTTGTCCAGTTGTAAACTATTGATAGTCATCAACAGTGGATCAGCATGAACCCTGCCAATTAGCTGTAAGCTGGGCCTTTGTGCTCATGCATTGAGCTGATGTCTGCAGGAAACAGATAGCTCCATTTCCACTGCAGTGGCCAGGCTTCGTATTACAGACATTGAAGTAAATGGGAATACCTGCATTACCAAGCCTGGCCACTGTAGTAAGGACAGAGCTGTGTGCTTCCTGCATAAATCAGCTTAGTGCATCTGTACAATGGTCCAGCTTACAGTTGATCACTGGGGGTCCCAGCCAGCAAGCAGTCACTGATCTAGGTTAGGCCATCCATAGATTACAACTGGACAACCCCTTTAAGTCTGCATAACCTTTTTAGGTCTTATGGGCTCCAAGATCCAATACGTTGGAAGTAATGCCATAAAAGTAATAATCTGCCAGTTTTAAAATCATTTGTCCATGGTTTTCAGAGGCTGAATGTGAGCAAAGTGAGAGAAGAAAGTGGGACGTATTGCTATTATTTGTTACAGCGCAGCACAGTGAGCTCAGCTGTTTCCATAACCCCAGCTACCTCTCCATTCAATCACAGACTGGATACGGGGGGCAGAAGGCTGCCTCACCAGATGGGACAGGGTGGGGTGACCCTTGTTCTTCAGATAGGTACTGGTCCCAGAGGTAGGACCTACACCTATCAGACATTTATGGCATATCTTATGCAAAGGGGTCGTCCCACCTCTCATAGCTGATTGGCATGGCCAGTGTGCTAAATTATGGAGCTACATTGTTGCTGTAAGCAGACAGCTCTATATATGCTGCAGTAGCCTGATGGGGTACTGCAGGTTCAGTCCAATTCACTTCAGTGGGACTCAGCTTGTAGTACTGGGCCTAGCACAAAAGTCAGTTATTGATGACCTGTACTGGAGATAGAGGTCATCAATCTAAAAGTAGGACAACCCCTTGAAGTTTAATTGTTACTGATGACATACTCCGGCAGCTTCAATGTTTGGAAACGCTATCTTCCCCTGAGCTCAGCGGCTACAGCATTCGTCTATAATAATAGACACAATATTTGAAAAGAATGGAAGAGGAAGAAAGATACAAATCTGTTTGTCTATCTAGATATACCATTTTGTATAATAGTTTTCTAAAAGGGTATTTTTGTCTAGAAATGATGCAGGACCAGATAAACATACAAAAAGGGGAAAAAAACAGAACTCACTTTCTAAAAGTTCTGCAGGTCCAGCACCATGACTGCAGTTGTCTTGTTTCGATTCTGCAGGCTCCTACAGGGGTCACTTGCCATTCATCATGTTAAGGGAAAGAATATGTGACTCTGAGACCAGTGATTGACTACAGCAATTAAGTGCATAATGAACAGTATATAGCAGCTGCAGGAGCTGTCAGGACTGGACCAGGGTGTACCTGTGCAACGGGTTGCAGCTGCAGGAGCTGTCAGGACCATACCAGTGTGTACCTGTGCAACCGGTTGGAGCTGCAGGAATTTTCAGGACTAGACTAGGGTGGACCGATGCAGAAGCGCTGCAGCTGCAGGAGCTTTCAGGACCGTACCAGGTTTGACCTATGCAACAGGTTGTAGCTGCAGAAATTTTCAGGACCGGACCAGGGTGGACCTGCGTTGCAGGCGCAGGAGCTTTCAGCACCGGACCAGGGTGGACCAGTGCAGAAGCATTGTAGCTGCAGGAGCTTTTAGGACCAGACCAGGGTGGACTGGCGCAGAAGCGTTGGAGCTGCAGGAGCCTTCAGGACCGTACCAGGGTGTACCAGTGCAACAGGTTGCAGTTGCAGATGTTTTCAGGACCGGACCAGGGTGGACCTGTGCTGCAGCCTTGCAGGTGCAGGAGCTTTCAGCACTAGGCCCAGGTGGACCGATGCAGAAGCGTTGTAGCCGCAGGAGCTTTTGGGACCAGACCAGGGTGGACTGGCGCAAAAACATTGCAACTGCAGGAGCTTTCAGGACCAGAACAAGGTGGACCTATGCAGCAGCATTGCAACTACAGGAGCTTTCAGCACAGGACCAAAGGTGGACCTGCTCAGCAGTGTTGCAGCAGAAGCTTTTTAGGACTGGACTTGGGTGGATCTGTGCAGCAGCGTTGCAGCTGCAGAAGCATTCAGGACCGGACCAGGGTGGACCTGCGCAGCAGTATTGTAGCTGCAGGAGTTTTTAGCTCCGGGCCAAGGTGGACCTGCACAGCAGTATTGTAGCTGCAGGAGTTTTCAGGACCGGACCAGGGGTGGACCTGCGCATCACCATTGCAGCTGCAGGAGTTTTAAAACTTAAATACCTTATTCATACTATTATCTGCCCCCTGCATACTTTTAAAAAATGTCAAAAAGCCCCTTATTGTAATTAGCATTTGCCTTTTGTTACCCGATTCTATACCATAACCCTGGGCAGAGTTATCAGTGATACAAGCTTCTGTGCCTGCGCACCCATGACAGCACTTCGTCCCCTTTTCATTGGTGGTCCACATTTGTCATAGAGACATTGAATGTCCATCCATCTATATTCCCTGATAATGGGATTCAAGATGTTTGCATTCATGTATAAGAGTACTCCAGGGAAGATATTCTGCATGATCTAGTTTTCCCTGTTTAAATTTGTCCATTGATCCCAGTTATCCCTGAATTGTAAATGTCTCCAACAATATAACCTTTTACAAGCAGCAAGCAAAATAACGAAGTGCCTATGTAAATGAATGTGATGATCTCCTTACAGTCTCACCGAAATTTATGTGCACTTCATAATGCAGCGAGGCATTCAGCAGCATCAGCAAATGCTATGCATAAAATGTAATTATTGTAATTGCTCTACAGCGAGAGCCGGTGTCGCCATCATTCTCAGTATGGATCCCTTCCGCTATTTTTTTTTTCTTTCTGGCAAGAACAAATCATGCAGCTAATTACAATTTTTAGAAGTGATTAATAAGTCCATCATATGTAGAGCTCTACGCCAAGTTTGCTATTATAGTAATTAGGAATATCACCTGTTACTTTCCAGTGACAGAAAACCAAGGAGTACGCATCATTATAATCCCGCTAATAACGTCTGTGTGATCATTATAATACTTAAACGTGCATTATTTAAAGACTTGTGTTGATCCCATGTATTATTTACACTATAACCCTATTGTGCATTTCTATCAACAGTTACCATTACGAAGGGAGCTGAAGCCATTACTTACATTTACAGTCATAGAATCGTTGCTACTTTATAATCGTTGAACTCGCGAGTCACAGAAATGTTCATAAATAGCATAAAAAGGAAAAGGAGCAGAAATTAATGACATTAGTTCACCAAAGAGCTAGTAATTACGCTGAATGATCTCTGCATTAGGAACAGCTGGCGCGTGACATCTTGCGATCAGTAATGTGCCGCTACGTGATGGCCACATCACAATCTGCTGTCAGATGATGTGCTGACCTCTCCTCCGCACAGCAGAAGGCAACATTTGGCAGTCATGGGTAAAATGTGGTGACTTGAGTGATGTTGACCATGAGCAGGTTGTTGGTGCTTGGAGTTGTGGTGCCAGTATTTCTGAAATAGTTGTACTTGTTGACTGTTCCCGAATCATGATCAAGAGTATACCAAGACTGGTTGTACCATGGGCAGACATCTGACAGAAGATCACACAGCAGGAGGCCACGTGTGGTTGATTCTAGAGGTGAGCCTTGGGTGGCACGTGTAGTATCCCAGTGATGATGGCCAGAGTGGACAAACTGACTCAGCAGTACAACAGCAGGGAAGTTAGGCAAATTACCACAATGACCATGTGGCTTAACTTGCGTTGACTGGGGTTCAATGGCTGAGGACTGACAAGGGCGCCCCTAAAGACCCTGTGTCATTGCCAGCAACTCCATGCATGGAAAAGATGTCAGTGGACCTTGGACACATGCCAGAAGGTCATCTGGAGGGATGAGTCACATTTCCTGCTGAACCACACAGATGGCCGGGTCCACAATTGATGTAAACAGCATGAAGCCATATCCCATGTGTGCACCATTGAGGTTCATGGTCTGGGGAGCATTTTCCTAGCATAGTCTAAGACTGTTCCTCATCGTATCATAATCCTTGAATGGTGCAGTGACCTATTAGCTGACCATATGCACTCATCTCTTCAGGAAGTCTTCCCCAACCACAGTGCTATCTTTCAACAGGATAACACTGTGTCATTGAGGTTGGATCACCAGGGAGTAGTTGGAGGAATACAACAAATTCTCTACACTACCTTGACCCCAAAATCACTGGACTGTAATCCCATTGAACACATTTGGGTTATGTTCTGACTTATCCACAAAATGTGCACCAATGATGGATCTGCTGCAGGAGTCATGGGTCAAGTTGAGTATGGAGGATGATCGCCACATTGTGGAATCTGTTTCCCGATGTCTGAAAGCTGTGATTGACCAAAAAGGTGCACCAACCCATCAATGAGTAGATGTTCCTAATGCAGTGTAAAAGTCACTCCAGTGTAAAAGTGTAACACTATACGGTCACTGGATCCCACCTTACATTACTTCTGAATGTATTAACTGATTACAGACATGGTCAATATTCTATCGTCTAGGGGTCTATCATGAATCTTACCTTCATGGCATACACAGTTGAGCATACATTGTAAGAACCCATGGATGATGACATTATCATTCGACTGTGATTAGAATGATCTTTACACACAGCTATATTGCTACCCTACAGCCAAGAGCTTTATGTTATGGGGACCAGGAGGGAAAATTAATGAACACATTCTATTGGTACATGACTTCTTTTTCCATTTTTACAAGTGGAAACCCTGATTAGTTTGACATTGGGAAGGAATTTTTACCCTAACATAAAAAAAATTGTCTTTTATCTCATGTTTTTTTTTTGCCATCCTCAACATTGTATGATAATAGGCTGAACTGGATGAATGTATTCTCTCCATCTTTCAAGCTATGTAACTATGTTACTACTACATGTTTCCTATGAGTTTTAGTCAAATAGTATATTAAAATCTACCCCAGAAACTAATAGATCTTACTGTTAGGCTACTAACAACTATGATATATTCTTCTTCTTTTTCTAGGAAGGGGAAGGAGTGGGCATGGGCGTAACTATAGGGGATGCAGGGGATGCGTTTGCACCCAGGCCCAGGAGCCCTAGAGGGGTCATAAGGCCTATCTTCTCCACATAGTAAGCCTAGTAGTATGAATAAAGCATTATAGTTGGGGGCCCTGGTACAGGTTTTGCATTGGGGCCCTGAATCTTTAAGTTATGCTTCTGGGACAGGGGATGGGTTTATAACTTAGTTGGCCTTCGTGCTGTGAGATTTTTTTTGCTGCTAAACCTGAATAAAGATTATTTAAAAAGTATATACTCTGATAGCAATTTGATGATCTAAAAAGAACTGGTTAACTAATATATGTGACTGGTCAGGGCCTCCGTGTTATCTTTATTCATAAATCAATAGAAGTATTGTGTTTTGATAGCGTTAAAGGTGTTGTCCCACTTCTAGTTGTTTTCAGAGGGCTCTGTACATTGTACAGTGGCCTGTGTTGGTACTGCAGGCTGAATCCTATTGCAGTCAAGCTTGGAGTACCAGTATGGACCACTGTGCAATGTACGGAGCTGTCTGAAAACAGCCAGAAGTGGGAGAACTCCTTTAAATAACAAATAAGAGTACATTTTATTCTACTGTAGCCAAATTATTTGTAACATTTCATCTTATTTAAAAAGTATTACTAAAAAGTAAGACGTTGTGATTGGTTATGGTTCACAGAAAGTTGAGGTAAGACAGTGGAAGGTAAAATGGCAAGATACTTAGATAAGTGCTTCAGCACTTTCATTGTAGTGATCAGTGTCTTAGTACCAAGAACCCCCCTAATCAGTACTTCAGAATTTTTCTCTATCATATATCAAAAATCTTCAAAATGACAGTGAACCTTTAAAGGGGTTGTCTGGTTATAAGCCATTCATGGCCCAGCTGCAGGAAAGGCTATCAGTAGTAGATCAGTGGGATCCTTTGCGTGGGACCTCCGACAATCAGCTGTTCTTATGTACTGAGCTGATTTCTGAAGGAAGCAGACAGCTCTGTTCCAACTGCACTGGTCCGACTTGGTATTGCAGATCAAGTTTCTAGTCACTTCAATGGGAACTTTGCCTGCAATACCAAGCCTCACCAGTGCACTGAGAACAGAGCTGTCTGCTTCCTGCAGAAATCAGCTCAATGCACAAATGTCCCACCATAGAGAATAACAGATTTCTGGGGTTTCCGGATGGTGGATGCCAAGCGATCTACTGCTGATGGCCTATCCTAAGTATAGGCCATTAACAGTTTACAACTATTTACTTTTCTAAGGGAAAGATCAAGACATTAAAGCAAGTGAAAGTAATATAAAGAGACTTAACAACCGCATCCTATCTACTTGTGTCTGGACTGCACCTTGAATCCGAATAATCGACACTCATACCAATCATGTAACACGGAATAAGTAAATCAGTTGTAAAATCTGCTGCTTATGACAAGAATAGCTTCACGATTAGCTTAGGAATGTGGAGTCATCATGTGTCATTACACATAATCTCCTGATAACACATTACATGAGAATGCAGGAAAATAATAACCCGGTAACGAGAGAGGAATGTGTAAATGTCCCATTGCTCATTGTAACTATTTGTACATTATTAAGATAAGACTTAAGTCAGGGCATGACAAGCATATCTAGAGAGCAGTGACTGACAGGTTACATATGGAGGCAAAGACTCAATGAAAGCCACTCGTATTCAAGTGCATCGCACATTAAAAAAATGTATAGAATAAGGAATTATAAGCATTTCTGCAATATGTTTAATTGGCCTATATTGTATATGATACAAAATGACAGGCAATTAGGCTGCGCTTTCAGCATGGCCCAATAGGCACATAGCCAGGGCAGCCTTGTCACGTTCCCAGCTGTCATGGCAGATATTCTAAATTTACTAATGCACAGGAAAGCTTCATGTAGTTACATTCTATGGTATACATGTGCTCATATAATGTATGGCGCTATATTTTACCACTAATTTCATAGTTAGAACTACCGTATTTTTCTGATTTTGAGGCCTCATGTCCACGGGTAGATCGGATTCCACATATCGGATTTCCACAGCCGAAGGCCTGCAGAAACTATTTGCGGGAGATCGCGGATGTAATGGTTTTTCTGCACAGATGTACTGCGGATCATTCGCGTGGAAAAAAATCCGCAACCCCCCCTCCCAGCCTTTTTCCCACTTCCCTAATTGATTTTAACCTTCAAATCCGCAGTGCATCCAAAATTGTATTTGCGGATGCACTGCAGATCGTCCGCACCCATTGACTTCTATTGAGCTCGGAATCCGCACTGAAATGGAGCATGCTGAGATTTGCTTTCCCGCACCAAACGGTTCACAAATCAAATTCGCATGCTTAATTTCAGTTGCGAATGCTAATGCTTCTCTATGGGCACTCTGAATTGCGGATCTTCCACGTGGGTGACCTGTGCAGATTCCGCAAATCAAATACGCCTGAGGACATGAGGCCTAAGATGCAGATTTCAGCAAGATTAAATCTTGCTGAAAACTATCTACACGTTATCATCCAGGGGCAGGGGGTCTGGTAGATCCAGAGACCCCTGACTGCTGCCTTAATGATCGAGCAGTGCGCTGATTGATTATCGGGAGAACTCTGTAGCCATGCATACCTCTCCCTGCCCAATCAGTCCCCTCCAACAGATAACACTAGAGATCACTTATATATCTCCCCAGGGTGCAGCTCCTCCTCTGTAAACACAGGGGAGACAATAGCAGAGATCAAAGGCCTTGCAGTAGCTGCAGGACCTTAGATTATGTCATAACCATGTGACCAGGAAGCACCTGGAGGGGTTATTGTATTTCTACACTTGTACATGGGGATTTAGAGTTGTTAAAATCAGTATTTAACATGCCAGCTGCATATGTGTGTGCATGTAGTAGAGCTGTATGTGCTGTGTGTGTGTGTGAAGCAGAGCTGTGTGTGTGTGCATGTAGTAGAGCTGTATGTGCTGTGTGTGTGTGAAGCAGAGCTGTGTGTGTGCATGTAGTAGAGCTGTATGTGCTATGTGTGTGTGAAGCAGAGCTGTGTGTGTGCATGTAGTACAGCTGTATGTGCTGTGTGTGTGTGTGAAGCAGAGCTGTGTGTGTGCGCATGTAGTAGAGCTGTATGTGCTGTGTGTGTGTGAAGCAGAGCTCTGTGTGTGCATGTAGTACAGCTGTATGTGCTATGTGTGTGTGAAGCAGAGCTGTGTGTGTGCATGTAGTAGAGCTGTATGTGCTGTGTGTGTGTGTGAAGCAGAGCTGTGTGTGTGCATGTAGTAGAGCTGTATGTGCTGTGTGTGTGTGTGAAGCAGAGCTCTGTGTGTGCATGTAGTACAGCTGTATGTGCTATGTGTGTGTGAAGCAGAGCTGTGTGTGTGCATGTAGTAGAGCTGTATGTGCTGTGTGTGTGTGTGAAGCAGAGCTGTGTGTGTGTATGTAGTAGAGCTGTATGTGCTATGTGTGTGTGAAGCAGAGATGTGTGTGTGTGTGTGCATGTATGTAGCAGTACTGCATGCATGCATGCATATAGAAGAGCTGTATGTGTGTATGAGAATGCTGTAGAGCTGTGTATGTTGTGTGCATGTACAATGAGCAGCAATGCTGTGTATGTGCAAAATGTGAACTTATACGCTTGCGCCATTGTTTGAATGGACACACTAGATTTAATAGGAGCCGACTGTTCACTGTTAACCCTCTTTCTATACTAGAACACCAACGTTTATGACAGTAGCCCCTCCACTTTGGTACATAAATCTCCATATACACAACCATTATTAGGTAAAGATCCCTGGTGCAAGCACCGCGTCATGACCGACTCCTAGACGTTTTCTTGGCAGACTGTTTTTTCAGGGTGGTCTGCCATTGCCTTCCCCAGTCATCTTTTGCCCCCCACCAAGCTGGGTACTCATTATACCGACCCAGGAAGGATGGAAGGCTGAGTCCACCTTGAGCCGGCCATTAACATGATAGTAAAATCCACGCAGTCATCTGAATGTCAGATCTTCAACAAAAAGGAGGCCTGAAAATTGTATTAAGTAAATGCATTTAGTTTCATATATTTGAAATCTTACAAAGGACATTGATGAAACGTTCTCTGTCATTTACTGGATTTTGGTTTACAATGCATTACAGTATATTTCATGCTAAAGCTCTTGCATATGATTTTCACTTTAAAGCATAACTGCAGTTGTAAAAAAAATGTGAAACAAGAATAAACAGTGCCCTCTTCAGGCATTTTGTAGTATTACAACAACAATTTTATAAGAGTATTATTAGAGTTCAAATAACACAAAAATATAAAGCCATCTATATAGAAAGGGATATTCAGCACAGAAGATTGAGCAAATAGAGGCTGCTATGGTTTATACTGAATCGTGTTCATTAATTCAGATCAAATTTACATTAAAAGGAACCTCTCAGAGGATTCATGCTGTTCGAACCATGACGTTCAAGCAGCAAAAATCTCCTCACATGCTTCCTTTAACCCCTTTAGTGGCACACCTGGAAAATCTCCTAAAAATCAGTGTTAAAATGTATTGAAGACTACCTAAACCTGCCACTGAAGGGGTTAAAGAAGTGATATTCCCCCCCTCCCTCAACCTGTAGTGTATGGTGCAGCAGAGCAGAGGAATGAAGGAGATTGCCCACCATTAAAGATGAGCGGGGGGGGGGGGGTGGCAGAGGGGAACGGGGTGGAGAGACAGAGATCTCTCTCTCTCTCCCTCCTGATCCCGTCCGCAACCCCCCGCGCCCCCCCTCCGAATCTTCAGGGACGAGCCAGCAGGTGCTCGAAAAAGGCAATGCTCTCTCGAGTAAATCGCCTTAACGAATATGCTCGCTCATCTCTACCCACCATATTGATAAGCTATATTACAGCTCATTAATTTCAATATACCACAAATAAGCAGATAAGTATTGTTTTGTACTCATAGACACTGTTCAAATATGAATTGAGCTTTGATTTTCTCAAATAAGTCAATATTCATCACAAACTAGCTACTTTTAGTCATTTCCGAAAAATTGATAATTTGAGTGATGGACTGAAATTAATGAACTGTACTGTATTTCCATAGGCAGTAAATGGAGAACTCGTCACGCTAGTGCACTGCTGTTCATTCAGTAGGGGTCTTTAGGGTGCTCTATTCTCTTGATTGTTGAATTATACAGTGGTCGGACCTGTGGCGATCATGACTGGTGTTGAGTAAACTTTTGAAAAGTCCGGTTTGTCCAATTCGGCAAACTTTAGAAGAAAGTTAATTTGTGTCCAAATTAGTTTGAACTGAACTGGAACTTCACCTTTACACCTAAAAGAGGTGGTCCTGTGGCTCAGTGGTCAACTGTTACCTTGCAGTGCTGGGGTCCCAGGTTGCAATCTGACCTTCCGAGGTTCGGATTCGCTCCGAATCTAACTTTTAGCAAAGTTCAACCTGAACGGGTTTGTTTCACCCAACACTAGTTATCACCTATCCTGTGAATAAGTGATGAATGTTTTTGGTGGGATAAACCCTTTAAAAGTAACAGATTCGGCTTGAATTACTGCATATATTTGTACCATATCATTTCATGTCCAACACTACATATTTTTCCTTTGTCTTCTAAATGGACAGTAGTTATGGATAACTTTAGAGAACTGGGAACAATAAAAATGTGTATATATATATATATATATATATATATATCATATAATAATAGTGATTTGTTTGTTCTACAAAGAAACAGTTAGAACACCTTTTCCCAACTTTCATATCAACCTGGGATCCCAAGTTGTAGGGATCGCTGTGTTTAATTCCTGGAGGCTATAATATCACTAGGATGTAACATCACTTTCTAATTTATTTTGAGTCCAACCCAGGGGCGTAAGTAAAGGCTCTGGGGCCCTAATGCAAAAGGTGAGCTGGGGCCCCCCCTCTATCTGTATCTGTACCTGTACCCATACCTAAACCATGCTGCAAAGAGACATAATTTGAAGCTTCTGGGCCCCAATGCAAAACGTGTAACAGGGCCCCCAACTATAATGCTTTATTCATAGTACTGGGCTCCCTATATGGAAAGGAGAGGCCTTATGGGCCCCCTAAGGCTCCTGGGCCCGGGTGCAACCGCATCCCCTGCACCCTCTACAGTTACACCCCTGGTCCAACCCCGAAGACTTCCAGAGATGCTGCTAAGAATGGAGCAGACAAAGCTCTGGTTTGAAGGGGCACTTGAAAGGAGCTGTAGAAGTGGGTGACCTGAAGGGTGAACGGCCAACAATCTTAATTTTTTGGTAAATTCGACTGATATTCAATCCCGTTAAATGATGGGACTATCCCTCTCAGTGAAACTGAGACAAATGGTGTCTGTTAGGTTAATTTTTTAGCATTTGGACAATACTATGTCTTCCTCCAATTTATTTTTCCGTATTTCAGTAGTAACTTTGACTTCGGTACACTATAAACCACCAGGGTAATTTCTGTATGGCCACTAATTACATGGTTGCATTGAATCTGCTGGAGGAGGAATCGCTGTTGTTGCTCATAGACTGCAACCTTTATGCCTCTTATAGAAATGGCTTTTGGTGCATGACTCATAAAAGAAAAAGCCTGGGTGTTTACATTCTGGGTGTTGACATTCACTGACAGCAAGGGTCACTTTCACACATGACAACTGTTGGGTACTCAAGCACCCGACAGTCATCCCAATGATTATCGCCCCTGTGCTCAATAATCCTTCAGGGCATGGAGGTGAACCAGGCAGGAGATCGCTTCGGGCTACCCGCGTCTGTTCACAGCAAACAGGCAGTTGTTCATAGAGGAATGACTACCTGTTTACACAAACCAATCATCATTTGATCTCCATGCATGCCTAAACTGAATGACAAATGATAAGTAAACAAATTATTAGAGATGAGCGAACACGTTCGGCCCCGCCCCTTTTTCGCCCGAACACCGAACTTTGCGAACACTTCAGTGTTCGGGCGAAACAAGTTCGGGGGCCGCCGTGGCAGCGCGGGGGGGTGCGGCGGGGAGTGGGGGGGAGAGGGAGAGAGAGAGGGCTCCCCCCTGTTCCCCGCTACTGCCGCCCGCGCCGCCGCGCATCTCCCCGCCCCCCGGCGGCACCCGGACCTTTACGCGCGAACACTGCAGTGTTCGGCAAAGCCGGTGTCCGGGTGCGGATGTGTCCGTAACGGACATGTTCGCTCATCTCTACAAATTATCATTACTCCTTCAGTTGCTGGCAATGTTTACAATTGTATGATTATCATTCAGATTTTCACAGTATAGCGATAAACTGAGCGATTGTTCTGTGTAAACTACAAGTCAAAAGTTTTTGAACACCTCAATTTTGTCAGTACTTATTGATATTTATACACTTTGTCTCGAATGTACTTTGAAATGAAAGCATAGAACAAATAAACAAGTTAAAGGGGTTGTCCCACGGCCAAAACGAAAAATTTTTCACACTCCAGTCCCCCCATGTTAAGCAAGCATCACAAACTACCCATGTAAATCGGTTTTTTAGAGCGTTTCTACTCACCATGAAGCTGTTTCATGAAGTTATAAAAATCTTCTTCCAAGATGGCCGCCGTCATTTCCCAAGGTGCACCGCTGGTCTTCTCCCATGGTGCACTGCGGGTCTTCTCCCATGGTGCACCGTGGATGTTCTTCTCCAGTCTGAGCTCCACTGCCGATTACAGCCACCTCATTGGCTGATCGGCACCACGTGATGGGGGCGGAGCTACGTGATGATGCTGAGAAGGGGGAGGAGCCAGGACACAGCTCGTGAGCCCGGACCCTCCAGAAGAGGGTTCTTTTCTGCGCAAGCGCGACTGTTGCGGCGACCAGAGGAGAAGTTTGGTAGTTGCCATGGAGACGGGGACACCAGCACCGGAGGGGGTAAGTGTATAACGTCTGTATGGCCAATATTTAATGCACGATGTATATTACAAAGTGCATTAATATGGCCATACAGAAGTGCATAACTGCACTTGCTTCTGCGGGACAACCCCTTTAAGATGAATACAAATAACGGATTAACTTTGTTTCACTGAATTAAATCTAGATTTTTGACTCAAATTAGTCCCCTTGATCCCTTTCCTCCCCCCCTTACGCCCCCTCTACCCCTCCCACCCTAACCCTGTCCTCTAACTCCCCAACTCTCTTACTCCTAACTACAAAAAAGTTTATTTTGTACTTGTAATGCCTACTATTGTATTCGATCTGCTTACTTGCTCTTCTTCAACATTAAAAAAAAAATAAAAAAAAATATAAAAAATTAGTCCCCTCTACCTGATAAAGCAGCTTTACCCATTCAAGGCATTTTTTTGACAATTGCATTCAGATATTGTTCCTAAATTTCTTCCTAACATTGTAACAGAAGTTCCCACAAATTTTCTTTCACCCTTCTGTCCATTTCATTCCAAACAACCTCGATGGGGTTTAAGTCTGGAGACTGTGCAGGCCATTCCATTCTTTGAAGCCCTCCGGCTTCCTCTAATCTTCTTATGTAGTTGTGACATAGCCTAGAAGTAGGTTTTGGGTCATTGTCTTGCTGTCATATGAACCACTAACCAACTAGGCGCACACCAGAGGGTATTGCATGATATATCAAAATGCTGTGGTAGCCCTTTTTTGTCCAGTGTGCCAGTCACCCTGTGACGAGTTGCTAACTCTGGTTCCAGCAAAAGAGCCCTAGACAATCACACTTCCTCCATGTTTGACAGTTGGTGTCCACACTTAAGAGCCATGCTTTCACCTACTCGATGGCATACCCTGTGTACCAAAAATGTCAGATTTTGAGTCATGAGTCCATAAGACAACCGTTCACTCTTCAGTAATCCACTAGAGGTGCTGCTTGGCTCAGCAAGGCTTTTTCTTTTAATTTTGTAATCTTAGCAGTGGCTTTCTTACTGATACCCTACCTGTAAACCTGCAGATAGAAGTCTTCTCTTCACAGCTGAAATGGAAACTTTTTTTTTTGCCGTATCAAGCCGTGCTTGAATATTTTTTGCTGTGATCACACAAACTGTTGGCTTTTGGTCTGTCAGAGCTCTTTCTTTCAGAGGTTCCTCTAGTTTCCAATGGCCTTTGGATGGAATAGGAAAATGTACTAACTGCCACTTTGGCTTTCTTTGCAGTTTATCTGTAGGACAAATCTACACTTCCAGGGGTTATGATTGTCTGTCTGTCTTCTTTGGTTAATTATTGTCTTTTTTCTTGCAATTATAATAGGAATGTGCTCTGTTGTGAAGAGCAAAACTTTCTAAACCCTGCCCTACAGCAGAGGTCCCCAACTCCAGTACGTTCGTGTGATCTCTCTCTCTCTTACTCTCTCTCTCAACCAGCCAGCCAAAAAATTTGCCATTGGTGTGCGCGCTGAGTCACGGTGGGGAGGGGCCAAAACAGGCGCGTCACTGCGGGGAGGAGCCAAAAACTGGGGCGAAGTCGAACATGGCGTGATGCTCATTCAAGTAACGAGCACCATCGAGTACGCTAATACTCGAACGAGCATCAAGCTCAACAGAGTATGTTCGCTCAGCTCTAATAATTTGCTTTCTGTGCTGCAGAGCAGCTGTCTTTGGTGTGTTTCCTGAAAAAAGGACTTTGGTAAAGACCATAAATTCAGACAATTGTTGCGTTTCAGGTTAAAATTTCATATTATTTTTATGTTTTCAACTTACTTTTGAATCTTTGAACCATTTCCAGTTATTTGCTGGACTCGATCTGTTAATGTTAAAAGTAACTGGAAAAATTAAGGTGTTCTAAAACTTTTGGTAATGCAAAAGCGCCCCAAGTAGACATCTTCAGGCTAGTTTCACACAAGCATTTTATTATGGCGATTTTGCTGCAATAAAACGCTGGCTGAAAATTGCGCCCATCTGAAGCATTGGAGTCCAATGCATTTGTTCAGATGGGCAATTTTCCGGTGCGTAAAATTGGCCGTCCATAACAGATAGCGCATAAGGAGCGCATTCCGTCCGGATGTTTTTACGCCTACCGGAAAAATAGGTCTTGTCCTATCTTTTGCTGGAATACGCCCGTCTTTCCCATAGAATCCTATGGGAGCCTATTAGAAGCATTAAAAAAGGAAAGGGTAAGGGAGTTTATCAGCGGCTCATGTTGCTAAAGTCCCTCCCCTTGCCGGCAGCTGACAAGGGGCGGAGAGGGAGGTTAGCACATTAACCCTGCTAAGCTCCTGCCCTCTCCCTTTGCCGGCAGCCAGCAAGGGGCGAAGAGGGGGAGGGAGTTTAGCAGGGCTGAACTTTCTACCTTCGGTCAACGGTATTCTGGGCTGCGGCGAGTATGCGCTGGACCCGGACGTCTGAATTAGCGAGAAAACAGGACATGCAGCCGTGTCTGCCTCTTGTGCATGCGCTTTTCGGCCGTTGTTCGGGCGACCGAAAATCACAGCACTTGGCTTACAATAAGCCAGATACGTTGTTGCACTTACAATGCTTTCCTCAGCAAATAAGAGACTATGATTTTGTGGTAGGCCGTTAGTACTGTATCTTAGAGGGACATGCTCCTGCAAGCTGGCAGCCAGAGATAAATTAATATTTCAGAACTGCATTAACATTTTAATTGATCCAGAGGAGATGCAGCTTATTCTAAACTGTCAGAAATTGCTGCAGAAGCCAAACGAGGGTGGGGAAATTAAAGGCAAAAATAAACACCGGGTTACAATGTCAAGGGGGTGGCTTCATCAAATCTGATGATACTGTCATCCTATTAAAAGAGGCAACAGTTTGTAAAGAGCACAGTCCCAAGACATACTGTGACTTCTAAAGCTGAAGCAGAAATTGGCTAAATAAACGAAGGGTCTCAAGGCATTTTACAATAAAGAGAACAAAAAGAGAACAGGTTACTGTGATAGGAGTGCAGAATAAGGAGCAGGAAGCAAATAATTGTAATTAAGAAGAAAATCAACAACTTTGTCAATCTGTGAAGACCAGGAAAGAGATACATTCTAGGCTTCATTCACATGAGCATATATCAGCCCCGTCTTCACGGCCAGCCAGTATATGCAACCCATCTGATGCATTGGCCTCCAATGCATCAGTTTAGATTGGCGTAAAAACTTCCGTCTGGCAAAGATACGCATATGGTGCTCATTCCGACTGGCCATTTTTACACCAGCCTGAGAAGATAGTATCTTTTCCAGCCAGCATATTCCAGCCGGTCTGACAGACTCCCATGGGAGCCTATGAGAGCTGCCGGAGAAGAGAGGTGGGAGGGAGTTTAGTAGCAGGAGATTAGCACACTAGCTCCCAGCTCGTCCCGCCCCCTCCTATTGCAGACAGCAGGCAAGGGACGGAGATGGGGATGGAAGGGGGTGGGAGTTTAGCAGAGTTAAACTCTCTTCCCCCGCCCAATGGTATCCTGAGCTTGGCGTATACTAGCCGAACCCGGGCCATCTGAATGGGCACTTAAACAGGAGATGCAGCCATGACTTGGTCACAGCTACCCCTTGCTCATGCGATTTTCGGTCACACTGCGGACAGACAAAAATCGCAGCGCCCGTGTGAAAGAGCCCTCAGGCTGCTTTGACAACTGCAGCGGGGATTCCAGTTTTCCTGCTCCATTCGGAGTACAAGAATTAAGAATCCCCTGTCCAAATGGGTCCGTCTTATGATGGAAAGAAACACCGCCAAACGGACACCATTGGCTCAGCTGCCCAGCATTTTACTGGATGAAAAAGTGCTACATGCATTAAGATGCAGATTTTTAAATATCCTTTTTTGGTACATGTCAGCTTTTAATATGTGACTTTTGTAATAACAGATTGCAGAAAAAAGTAATTCTACAATTCTACCGTATCGCTTTTAAACTTTTTTGGTTTACGTTGTTCCCTATTTACCTTAATCGATCTGATCATTTTATTACCTTAGGCCTCCCTCACACAGGCGTTTGCAGAAACACAGCGTTTTTCAATACTGTGTTTACTGCAGATCCTGCCCGGTTTCAGCAGTGCTGGTGTGCGTTATGCCAGCATTTCGGCTGCGTTTTCAGCACAGCTGAAAGCGCGGCCAAGGCTGCTGATAAAAGAAAAAAAAAAATCTATGCTCACCTAACTGGTGAAGTCGCTGTCACCGGCGTCGCTGTCGGGACCTTGTGAAACAGGCCGATTGCTCTGATTGGCTAAGCGCCGCTGAGTGACAGCCAGGGGAGCCAATCAGAGCCAGCACTGGATGCGTCCAATCACAGCCATTCAATGAATGAATGGCTGTAAATTGGACATATCCAGCGCTGGCTCTGATTGGCTGAGCGGGCTGTCACTCAGCGGCGCTCAGCCAATCAGAGCAATCTCTCGCTGGAGGCGGGGATTTAGAATCTCCGTCGCTAGCAAGAGATCCTCTTAACGGCTGACAAGTCCCGAGAGTGCCGCCAGGAACAGCGGCATCACCTGTAAGGTGAATATTGACTTTTTCTTTTGACTCAGGCAGTGTAGCTAGGGCGTTTAGCGCTGCCAAAAGCGCGGTACCAAGTTGTGCCGCATTTTCAACACAGCTGAAACCGCTGCCTATTCATTTCAATGGGCGACACAGAGCTAAAAATGGCCAAAAATAGAAGATGCAACGCTGTCAATGTGCAGGGTTAAAGACACTGCGTTTTCAGCCTTCTGTGAGCAGCCCCATTGAAATGAATGGGAGCCTTGTACAGCGTTTAGCGCTGTGCTGAAAAGGCAGCGCTAAACACTGTATAAAACGCCCTGTGTGAGGGAGGCCTAAGTTATTACATGAATGGGGGATAAGAAATATGTGTATGTTTATAAGTTTTTGTAACTTTTATTTAAAGCCCATTATCAAGCTCCTGCATGTGATGATGAGTGGAAGGGGTTAAAATGGAGAGATCTAGAATGATAAATGTGCAACTGCGAATTTCTGAAGCACAGCAGGACCTGAATCCAAGTTAGGCACATTATCATTTCATGGTCACATTAATGAAATAATTTGGCAAGGCTTCAGCATTCCCTGGGCCTGTTAAACTGTCAGGATTTATTACAGCTATTGGTGGAGACAAGGAGGTGAGCTCAGACACGGGGATAGCGAGTTTTTCTTTAAAGGGGTAGTCTGGTTACTTTTTAAAAATTTGATGGCAGGTGAGAAAATAACAACAAATGCAGCAGTACTTACCCATCTTCGGTCCCAGTATTTACTGGCACTGGTGCTGGCATCAGGGATTGGTGCCACTGAGTCAGGGCAGAACAGACTTCCGTATAAAGAGTCATTGTTATTCATGGGCAGATTCCCACTAAAAATTAAAGGGGTTGTCCAGTTACTTTTTAAAAATTTAATGACAGATCATGAGACAATAAGAAACACAGCAGTACTTACCCGTCATCGATAAGAGTACTTACCTATCCTCGGTCCCTGCGCTCCAGCACTGCAGCTTCATTGCTCTTGTCCCATTCTCTGTTGACAGCAGAAATTAGGTAACCGCTGCCTGCCAATTAGAGGCTGCAGCGTCACCGCCCGTTCTCCTGGCATCAGCATTCACATCCTGGGTGTCATGATGCCAGAAGTTTTGAACATTGATGTTGCAGCCTCTGATTGGCTGGAAAATGGTCACCTAACTTCTGCTGTCAACTGTCAACGGAGACTGGGACAACACCAGGGCCAGTTAAGGAATACAATCTCTGCATCTTTTGAAGCTTGTTATTAATAAGTTCTAAGATTTGCAAGCAGGTTTTTGGCCGTTTTGAATTCCACATCAAGATCTGCATGTCGCCTATGGATTTGGGTGTGGAATTAACTTTGGCTTGTGGTGCATCATGTCGTCCATTCCATCCCGTGCGAAAGGTCCTTCATGGTGAAGTAGTAATGGCCCTTTTACATGGGAGGACCTGTTGGGTGCAGATGTCCTCACGGGTTGTCCCAGCGATAATTGATACTATGCTTTCACACTGGAACGAGCATCACTGAGTGAATGTAGGTGGAGTTGGCGGGAATTATTCCGGCCTATCAGCTTCCATTCACACTAAACAGGAAGTTGTTCATAAATCAATAACGGCCTGTTTTACAAGGGCTGAGCCATCGTTCAGTTTTATGCATGCAGAAATTGAATGATGTAAAGAAGCACATACATTCTCGTTCAGTTGGGGCATACATTTACACTGAACAGATTTTTGGACTTTTATTCGGTTAATACTTCACTAAGTGTTTCTAGTCTGGGCTAGACTCTTCTTTAGTCAAGGCATTTGCATTGATCCTATCAATTGCACTGCAACAGGAGAGCATCTGTGGAGCTAGCAGCAGTCCAGGGATTCAGCCAATGTGCTATTAGTATTGCGTATTAACACAACTTACACTGACATGCCAAAAGTCATGGGACAGGAAATATCATCATGTAAGACCCCCCTCTAGCTCTGTGAAGTGCAGCAACTTGATGTGGCATTGATTCCCCAAGTGGATGGTACACAATTGGACGGATGTTGAGCCCTGCCATCTGAAAAGCCATCCACAACTCCATAGGGTTTGTGGGTGCAGGATATCGAGTATAAATGGATCTCTCCATGACATCCCAAAAATGCTCAACTGGGCTCATGTCAGGTGAATGTGAAGGCCACACCATTTGCAAGAACTCTCCAGAATGCTCTTTGAACTAAATCTGGACAACCTGAGCACAATAGCATGGAGCATTATCCTGCAGGAAAATCCCATCACTGTGGGGATACATGAAGTCCATCAAGGGGTGGAAATGATCACTAAGCAGTGAAATGTAGCAGGAACTGGTCAATTACATATTTAGGTAGACTAGTGGACCCAACCCATGCCATAAGAACATATCTCACACCGGTATGGAACCACCACCAGCCTGAACAGTGCCTTGTTGACAACTGTGATCCATGGTTTCATGGGGTCTGCGCCACACACAAACCCTATGATCAGCCCAAAACAACTGGCACCATGACTCATTGAAATAGGGTCCAGTTAGCCACCTCATGAGTCCATGAGAGGTGCTGTGTCCAGCGTTATGGTGTTAACAGAGCCACTCTAGTGGGTCTTGTGCTCCAATACCCCATTGAAGCTAAAGAATGCTGCATTGACCTGCAAAATATGTGTGTAGGCTCTCCTGCATTGAATGTTGATGTGCTTACTTGGCTATTTGAATGGACAATTCCAGCCAGACGCCGCCGGTCACTATCATTAAGCAATGGTGGGTGGCCACTGCACTCTACATTGTGGGTGGTAAAGCCTTCAATGACATATTCCGATAAACCCCCAACTCTGAGAATTGAGGAATGTTAAATGTCCACACAACTTTGGTAATGGAATGTCCCATTTGTCTGGCACTCAGTTGGTCAAGCTCACGTTACCTTGCCACGAGCACGCTGGTCAGTGTTCAACCTTGCTCACAAGATAACACCTCAGAACTTATACAGGTGTAAGCCATCCCATAGCATGTCAGTGTATTAGGGTGAGCAGATCAATATTCTTATATTTGCAT
The DNA here is from genome assembly GCF_035609145.1 of Eleutherodactylus coqui. NCBI lineage: Eukaryota > Metazoa > Chordata > Amphibia > Anura > Eleutherodactylidae > Eleutherodactylus > Eleutherodactylus coqui. The sequence goes on along the minus strand of NC_089848.1, from coordinate 43,567,427 downwards.
GTTTTATAAGGGATCCTGTACATGAAGCGCCCTTCTTCTGTTGCTTTATTTACATGTTGGATTATTTGGCTAAAGTTGAACACTGACTCTCATTAACTTATCTCAGTAGGCCAGGAGCCTTGAGCTACAGTCACAGAGAGAAGGGAAGGACAACAACTCATTTCCAAGCATGCTCTCCCAGTACATTTTATGTACATATAAAGCAGACAGGCATATAATATTGGCTATTGATTATTAGCAATATCTATAATAATTTTTCATTATCAAGACTACCTCAAGAAACATTTTAGTTCTCCTTACTAAAAACATACTAGAAGAGGACCTAAGAGGGAAAGTACTGTGACATACTGCACCTCGCTCCAGCGCCATCCTCCTTCCTCCAGTTGGCATATGGATTAGGTTACCATGACAAACAGCACGCAACAATGACTTTGCCATCTAGGACAACCAGTTGCTATGACAACTGTATGCTATTCAATTCTGAAAGCCAATTTAAATGGGGAAGGGCTTTCTGACCCTTACCCGAGTATCAGCTCTGTTTAGTCACTACCTTTAGTCTTCTATATCCTGTATTTCCTGTCTGTGTGTTTGATCCAGCATTTTTTCTTGGAATGTGCCAGTCAACCTGCCCTTTGAATTGACTCTCTGCATGTATTTCCTGATTCTGGCCTATTTTGACTTTTGCTTTTGCCTACTGTTTCTGGATTGTGACTCCCAGTTGATCTTCTGGTTCTAATCCACGGCTCCATCTGACTACTCTCCAGTTCCGTGATTCCCACTGCATCCCACTTCCACCCAGTGATTATTCTGAGAACTGCGACCTGGGGAGCCAACCAGTTTAGCCAAAATTTTCTTGTCAGGAAGAATAGGAGATTCCTTTAGACTATGCAACTTACTTTATAGCCCTTTCACATAGGACAACCTGTTGGACGCTTATGCCCGACACATTGTCCCAACTATAATCGGCACATTGTCCCAACTATAATCGTTCCTGTGCTTTTACACAGAAATGAGCATCACTCATTTGAATGGAGGTGGGGAGAATTCCAGCTTGTCATAGACAGTTGTTCATAGATGAGCCATTCAATTTTCTGCATGCAGTAACTGAACATTTAATCGGGGCATGCATTTATGGTAAGGTAAAGTTCCCTGGCAGAATTCTGACTGACTCCTCGGGTGACGTCACATTGTGACATTTTCTTGTCAGACTGGTTTGCCATTGCCTTCCCATTCATCTTTTTACCCCCCAGCAAGCTGGGTACTCATTTTACTTACTTCAGAAGACTGGAAGGGTGAGTCAACCTTGAGCCGGCTACCTGGATTGAACCTGCAACCTTCAGGTCGTGAGCAAGAGCTTAGGACTCTGCGCCACAAGAGGCTCAACACTGAGCACTAATCATTCAGATTCCCACTGTATCGTAGGACTCTTAATGATTTATTGGCCCATGTAAAAGGGCCCTAAGTTATCACCAGATTGGTTGCAGCCTCAAGGTTCTACTTTCAAGGTCGGACGTTTAACATTTAAACGACTTTCTTACCATTGAAACATCTTCAGACTTTCATTATGTGGACCAAATGCCAACAACGTATGTTTTAATTTACTTACATTTGATAAATGCGTCTTTCCAGCATACAAATGGGAGAATTCTGCTATTAAGATGTTTCATGCTTAAAATCTGCCATTTATCAGGAACAGAAGAGAAGAATGTGATAGAAGTTAATCAGACAAGGAGGCAGCTGTGCAGAGACAGAATGTAATTAAGGCTCTATCTGGAATTACGCAATCACAGATTTATAAGCGCACTATAGCAATGAAATCCCATCTATCAGCTTGAAATACACCAACAATTTATTTAATAGCTTGATTTTGAAATACATTTTTGACAGGTAGGAAAAACAACAAAGTTTGTTATTTCATATCAAATGAAAATTTTTTACGAATAAGTCAGCTTGGTATAATCAAAAGCCAAACTCTAACTAGAGATAGATTTACAAACTAAATTAATGCTTACACCACAAAAGTCTCTATCTAATCCTCATTTCCTATTCTGTGTATGTCTCATTTTTTGTTATTTCAATGTATTTCCAGTATTTATATAAGAATACAATCAGTATTCTACATAAACCCAAGTTTAAGAGCAAATTTTAAAACAAATGCTCTCTTCTGTCAGTTCTAAATTTTAAAGGGGTTGTCTAGTCGCATACTATTGACCTATTCTTTTTTTTTTTTTAACTTCGCTTTATTAGCAGATCATAAACAAATATTACATACATTTGTATATAGTATTTCTTTTGTTTACATCTTGAATTACATTTAGGAAAATGTATCATCTTTATTAACATTTAACAGTGAAAATATGAGAATTTTTTACAAAAAGAAAAAGAAAATTAAAGGAACATCTTTCATATGCTTGGTCTATTGTACCTTATTTTGTTTCTACAACTGTAAAGGTTATGTGTATTCGGCTTGTAGTGTGCTATGCGAGCCTGTCCATAAGCCCCATACTTTCTCAAATTTATTAGGGCATCCTCTATGTTGATATATCACATTTTCATATGGGATTATGGTATCTACCAATCTCATCCAGCATGAAACCGAAGGCGATCTCGTTGCCATCCATCTCAAGAATAGCACCTCTCTGATGGCTCCATGTTTCTTCATCTATTAACCCAAATATTGCCACTTTGGGATCTAGTGTCAGAGGGATTGATAGAAGCACTGACAGGAAGGCGAATACCTCCTCCCAAAATTTATTTACATATGTGCACTCCCAAATCAAGTGCCAAAAATCTGCATTAGCATGATGACATCTATGGCAGCTATTGACCTATTCTTAGGGTAGACCATCAATAGTAGATCGGTGGGGGTTTACCGCTCAGGATCCCTGCCGATCAGATAGACAGTGCACTCATGCACTGAGATGATTTCTGCAGGAAGCAGACAGCTCCATTCCCGCTGGCGAGGCTTGGTATTACACATAAACTTCACATTGCAATGAGTAGAATCTTTGTGTGTAATACTAAGCCTGGCCACTGCAGTGGGAATGGAGCTGCAGAAATCAGATCAGTGCATTAGTTTAGCTTTCTGATGACCAGCTGATCAGTGAGGGTCCTGGTTGGCAGACCTTTGACTATCTATTATTGATGGCCTACCCTAAGGCTAGACCATCAGTAGTTTATAAGTTTAGAACCCCTTTAAATTATCAATATATCAAATTCAAACCCGCCCTAGTACGGGTATGACCTCCTATTTATATTTATTTATTTACTACTAGGTGGAAGAAATAGTTACCTAACAAAGCACTGACTACTGATGATATTCATAGAAAGAAACAATGATATGGCGAAATTGTAAATGGTGAGATGCGGGAATAGTGTTTGCAAGTGTCCGGTTTAGGTCTTTGGGCCTACCCTAGGAAAGGCATTTGTGAAGCCAAGCATAAAAAATAGACCTTAATGGCAAGTGATTGGCTCCAAAGTCAGCTCCTGCTGGACATACTGTATGTGGCCCGCTATTGTGTCAGAGTTTTGGCCCACTGGGGATCCCCTGGTGCTCTGATGGGCCAGTGTCACCATGTGCAAGCGTTTTCAGTATCTTTCAGTTCAAACGTTTTTTAGTAAAATGATATATAAACTGTAACATTTTGCATATCTCATATTATAATTATTGTGGTTTAAACAGAAGGATGGGTGGTATGGGTAATAGGAAGGAAGGAATCCCAGCTTACTCTTAATCCACTGGAAGGTGAAAAAACAGCAGTGGGCAATTTGCCCAAAAAAGAAAATGTACTTGACCTTGAGTGGTACTGGTTAGTGCTAAGAGATGAGTGAAACAATCAGTTTGGGTTGAAATCGGGACGATTTCACCAAAATCATCGTGACTCGGGGCAGCTGATTCCAACCCCCATTAAAGTTAGTGGGAGTACAAAAAAATCGGGTTCACGAATTTGCCATCCCAAAGATCCTTAATGCAACCAAAGCCCCTCAAATTGAATTGGAATACAGCTACATATCTGGGGAACACTGTGCTCCTTCTAGAAATTAGTAAAATAGTTTACAGTGGTGTAGAGGTCGCTCATAGCATAGGGGTGTCACCGAATACAAAAAAACCCCATATAGGGTCTCCTAGATCAAAAATTAAGCCAATGAAGACAGCAGGTGTGGTTTTAAAATCAATGTCATATATTTTACAAGGGGAAATTCTACCAGGTGAACAGAACAGCCAAGCATGGTCCTTCTCCAAGGAAAAGCTGTAGAGCTATGAAAAGTTACGCTAAGCAAGACAGGTGTGCCGCTCATTTAAATAGCAATGTCATACATTTTGCAAAGGACAAATTCTACCAGGTGAACAGAACAGCCGAGTACGGACCTTCTCCAAGGAAAAGTTGTAGAGCTAAATCTGTTTCTAGTGATTTATAAAATTTTTGTTTTGGGGGATTGAGAAGGAGGAGAAAACAGCAGCACCACCACTATCAGGAACATGAGGCCACAGTGTGGTCTTCGATATTAATCCATTCTCAGTCACGTGATTAAAAATTGCCAGTGTGCTAAATATATATGGTGGTGTAGGACAAGGATGGCTTTTTGGGCAAAGAAATGGCAGCTGGCCAGCTGGTACTATAGGTCAGCACAAAGCATCACATTATGGAAGCCACCTGTGTAGCATGAAGGGCAGCATTACCTTCGCTAGTAGCTGTGCAATGTTTGCATTCAGACTCTGTTCTCATGGATAGTATTTTTTTTGGTGGGGTAGTATTTTTTTTTTTACTTTCCCACAGGTGGGGGATAGAGGGTTGACTGCTGACCTTGGACATGCTGGGATATGAGGTAGATGTCAATGTCGGTAAAGGTGGTGGTAATAGTGGAGGCTCAGCTTTTGCTCTGTTTTCCACTCCTGGCTCTGAAGCTTACAGATCTATTGCGGAGGAGATGCCTGAAGAAGGCGTGCTATTGCCCCTACAGAAAACTGCCTCTTTGTGCTTAGAGACTACTACATGAACAGGGAGGGATATAAAATAGGAAGCAGCTACAGCAGCAGAAGAGATAGCGGGATGAAGATGACTCTTTGCCATCTGGCCTAGGTGAGAGTTCCTGTGGCTGGTCATACATGTTGTGTTGAGGTTGTTTATAACTCTTGCCGTTTTTTAAAGACTTACTGCAGATTAGTTTTGCCTTTCAGTGCTGGGGTCCTAGGTTCAAATCCCATGAAGGATAACACCTTCATGGACTTGGAAAAACTCCATCCAGATGTTGCCCATGGCCAGGTTTGAACCAACAACTCCAGCACTGCAAAGCAGCAGTACTCACAAGTCCAGCAGTACTAACAAGTGAGCCACCACAGTTGTCTGTTCTGCTTTTGTGAAGTAATACAGGAAGAGTAAACACAAAGAACATAAAACCCTCTCCAGATGTTGCCCTTGTACAGATTTGAACCTAGAACTCTAGTACTGCAATACAGTAGGCTAATAACTGAGCCGTCACACTTCTTTCTTCTCCTTTCTCCAGTGGAGCAGAAGAACAAGTTTAATAAGCAGAAAGAGAACGTACAGACTCCATTCAGATGTTGTCCGTAATCAGCCATGAACCTAGAACCTTAGTGCTACAAGTCAACAGTGCTAGTCACTGGGCCACCAAGCTTCATTCTTCCTTCTCCTGCTTCTTCTGTGGATGAGAAGGAAAAAATAAGATCTTATTCTCTTGCATTGCCTTCATCCCTTTCCCATCCTTCTACTTCTTCTCCTCTTCCTCATTATACTTCTTTTCCCTCTCCCTGGAAGAGGTGGAAGAAGAAAAACGAAGAAGGAGAAGATAAAAAAACAAGATAAAGGAAGTACAAGCATGGTGGCTCAGTCATTAACCCCTTAGTCCCACAGGGCGTAAGTGTACGTTCTGGCTGCTGGGAACTTAAGGCAACAGGATGTACACTTACACCCTAAAGATAGCGCAAGATCAGAAGAGATCCTGCACCATCCTGCAGTGGGAGATGGCTGTTACCGATAGCCTGCCTCCAGCTTCAACAGCGGGCATGCATAAGGACAGTGATTCCCACTATTAATCCCTTACATACCGCAATCTATGTAGATTTCGGCATGTAAAGTGTTCACAGAGGGAGCACGTCATCGGACCCCCGCAAAGTAATACCGAGGGGTTGCCATGGCAACAGGATGCCAGATACAGAGTTCCTGCTTTGCCATTGCCTATGATCGCTATTACAAGTGATAAGGCATTGCAGGACAGAAGTCCTGCAATGCTTTATCATAGGGATCATAGCTGTTATGGTACAAGTCTCCAACAGGGATATAAAAAGTGTAAAAAAAAGCAACACTTTTTTTGTGCTTTTTCCGTATTAGTATTAAAAAAAATTTTTTAAAAATCCTACATATTTGGTATCGCCGTATCCGTAATGACTTGTACAATAGATTGAACTCACTTTTTTATCCGGCGTGGCAAAAAGCGTTAAAAAAACCCTAAAAAACTAAGGCAAAATGCTTTTTTTTTTTCATTTTGCCTCCCAAAAAACACAATAAAAGTGATCAAAAAAGCCGTATGTTTTCCAAAATAGTATCCATAAAAACTAAAAAAAACAAGCCCTCACAGAGCTCCATCCATGGAAAAATAGAAAAATTATAAGACTTTGAACGCAGCGGTTTAGAGAAAAAATAAATTTCAAAAAGAGGTTTTTATTATGGAAAAGTGGAAAAACCAAAAAAAAGAATTTTGGTATCGTAATCGTACCGACCAGCAGAAAAAATGTATTGTCATTTATGCTGCATTATTAACGCTGTAAAAATAAAAAAAAAAGGTAGAATTGATGTGTTTTCTTTTCCTGTGATCATAAAAAAATTGATAAAAGTTTTACAATATAGTCAATGTACCCAAAAATGGCAGCAATAAAAACGCCCTTATACGGCCGCGTCGATGGAAAAATAAAAAAGTTATGGCTATTGAAAAGTGAAGATAAAAATCCCCCCAAAATAGTTGCATCCTATTTCTTAAATAGGCCATGTCCTTAAGGGGTTAACATTGTTGCATTGCAATGCTGGAGTCCTGGGTTCAAATCTGTCTAAGGACAACATGTGCATGGACTTGTCTCTTTGTGTCTCTTCATCCAGAAAAGGAAGACCAAGTATAGTGACATAGTTGTTAGTGCTGCTACTTTGTGAGTGCTGGAGTTTCAGGTTCAAATCCTATCAAAAGTAACATCTGCTTGGACTTTGAAAAACTCCATCCAAATGTTGCCCTTGGGTTGGGCACAGTAATAGAACTCACATGCCCACGATTTGTATTTGCATTGATATCAATGGGAGTTAATATTGGTTGTTCTGATTTATGATTTTTTGGGAAATCTTTTTGAAATTGAATATTTCAATAGTCGCTCAACGGTACCGCAAATCTTACAGATGACCACTGACGGACACTCGTCTACCTCTTCAGAGGAAAAAATGATTGGGCATCAATGCATTCCATGTCTTGGTCTTCTCCCTCTGGTTGTTTGAACTGCCCGGTTGACATCCATAACACTGAATGATCTAATATCTCCTCAGACAGACTCATGTGGACTACTTCGGAGGGTGCAGGGGATTTGGCATGGGGTGAAGTAGAAAGGGGGATGCTCATGGCCGACTAGTGCAGACTGACTGCTGTGTGCCTGCGACTGGGAGGAAGAGGAGTATGCTGTGTCATCCACTCTACAACCTGTTCTGCATCCTGCGGATGGAACACACACGCAGAACCACTTCAAAAGGAATGGCAGTGGGCTTGCCTTCTCCTGCTAGAAAATGTAAAGCCATTGCTTAAGTGAGAGCTGCTTAAAGTGCTACCTTGGCCCGTCCTCTACCACCATCACTACGATTCAGTTGCATGCTGACTTTTTATCACCCCCCGAGACCTTACGCGTTCGATCATCCCCATGCTTGCACCACACTGATGACTGTGCATACCTGAGACGTCAGTCCTTCCCCAGCACTCACAGCGCATGTGCAGTTGTCAGTGCGGTACAAGCGCAGCGAAGGTGGAATGTGTGACATCTCCAGCGGGTGGAGCTAGAAACGTCACTAAGGATGGAAAAGGGTAGGTTTTCAAAAACTGGAAAGAGAGAGAGTCCAGACCGAAGGCAGTGGTTCAGTGCAAAGCTAATTTATATATAGCATGGGATAAAACATAAAGGGTAATATCTGGATGGTGGAGTCACGCAGAGCAGAAATAAAGGTATCTGTCATCACACATTGTACCGGACATTAAGTTTAAAGCACAAAAAGTAGGTGACTGAATTTTTTTTAAACATCTGCTCATTCTGAGCTGAGCAGTCCAGTGGGCGGTCCTATCAGTAATTGCTAGCTACCCCTGTATGTACAATCATACTCAGATGTCAAATCACTGATAGCTCCGCCCATTGGACTGTTCAACTCAGTATATCAATCTGCTCAGCTCCTCCAGCTTTATAACATCATGTTGGCAGTTTGGAGAGGATGCTCAACCTGACAGATTCCCCTTAACAGCGGTTTAGAAAGCCGGGACAATTACTTGAAAACTGTGGGTGCTTCAGTCTAAGAAGAGATTGTCCAGATGGGGAAAACTCCTTTACTTAAACAAAGTCTAAAAGCAAAGATCTGTAAAGTCTATGAAGAGTTTATTAAAGTATTCCCCCAAAAGAAATCTTGCTGCAAACTCATAACAGATAACAGTGCCAAGGACATATTTCAAAAAGTGAGGGAGGATGCCAGAAGAACATCAGAGTACATTAACCCCTTAATGACATGGCCTATTTTGGTCCTAAGGATACGATTTTTGGGAAATTTTCCTCTCTCTATTTTTTTTTAAAGGCCACAAATTTGTATTTTTCTGTTGACATGGCCATATGAGGGCTTATTTTTTGCGCGGTGGGTTGTAGCCATTTTTTGGCTACATATAATGTATTCTATAACTTCTATAATTTTTTTTTTTTTGGAGTCCCGGGAGAAAAATTTTGAATTCTGCCATTGTTTTTTTTTTTAACAGTGTAAATCAAAAAGCATAAATGACATGATACATTTTTTTCTGCAGGTTGGTATAATTACTGAAAAAACTCAATTATATAATTTTTCAAGTTCTTCTACTTCTGCAGAATAAAAAAAACTTTTTTTTTTAAATAATTTTTTGTATCGCTGGACGAAACACTATGAGGGTTTGTTGTTTGCGTGACGAGCTGTAGTATTTATTTGTACCATTTTGGGGTACATATGGCTATTTTTGTCACTGTTATTGCGGTTTTTGGGAGGCGAAATGAATAAGAAAAGTATTTTGGTCTCAGTTTTTTTTTATTCTCTTTTTATAGCATTTACCATGCAGGATAAAAAGTGCTTTAATGTATTGTGCAGGTCATTATGGGTGCAACAAGACCAAACAGGAGTTTTTGAAATTTTTCTTTATATTTTTTTGGTAAAATCAAGAGGGGGAAGCTCACAGAGAAGGGTTTTTTATACTATTTTTTTACCATTTCAATTTATATTTATTTTTTTGTAATCATGTAGAGGACTGAAGGGGACTTGAACCTTCGATCCTACGATCACTGTGATAATGAAGTGCAGCACTTCTGTGATAATTATCTGTTCAGTCGCACCTGACCCTCGGTCACTCCATGAATCAATGTTCTCCACGCATTTCTGTCTTTCAATTCCGCGATTGACATGTTCGTGGTGGCCTTGCAAAATTGAATGCACTTCTGAACTGCAATGTATTATTGCTATGGCAGATCCAGACGCCATGGTCTAGCATCCAGTTGCCATGGCAACTCATCGGCTCTGTACGATTACATTGTGGAGGGCCAATGACGTCACAGACATTGATTAGGGCACGTAAGAGATTAACAATGGGGATTGGTGTTCTCACTGATCCCCGCTGTTGCAGTGAGAGGCCGATTGTCAATTATAGCCAGCCTCCGCAGCCCACGACATCCATAAGATGTAACTTTATGTCCTTTTGCAGTAACCCCTTCCCAGCCAGCATGTAAATATACATCCTGTGGTGGAAAGGGGTTAAAGAGAACCTGTCACGTAATATGAACACCATAAACTAAGTTTATGGGCTCATAAGATAAGGAACAGGGTGTCCGAGGGTGTTTTTTTTTACCGGATTCCTTATTTCCTTGCTGTCAGTTTTAGAAACCAATGCTCGGTCCTTGTATCAAACTCATCTGTGTTGTCAGGGGGCGCACACACTGTTCCCTATGGGTTTCAGAAAGATCAGCTGAGAACCTAATATGTATGGGTTAATCTCAACGGTTATTCCATGTTACATGCTTGATTCCTCTTTCCCTCGCGAGTTGAGCCACTACCCCTCTCTTCACTGACATAAACACATGCGCTCGGCCAAGTTTGAGAACACAGCTGTCAACCAAGTTTGCATTTGGAAGAAAGCTGCCTCATGTAGCCAGAAAAGTTATGGGTCTCAGAACAAAGTAACGTAAAGTTTCTCTGACCTCCTTAGAGCAGGTGTGCCGCGCACAAGTATGCAGAAAGTATGTTATCTCATGCGTACTTGATGCCAGACCCTATACACTATCTTGGCATGTATACGCACATATTATGCACCAAGATAGAGCATGCTGCACAATTGAAAGTCTGTGGGAGTCTGATACTGCATATTACACGCAAAAACTGTGCACGTAATATGTAGTAGCATACGCTTGTGTGAGATCGACCTTAAAAAAAACAGAAAGCATACTCACCTCCCCCGCTCCTGTTGCACTTAAGCCAAGTCCCCAGTTGCTCTGCATTTCTTGCTTCAGCAAGCCAACAATGACTTGCCAACCCCAGGGACACGTGATCGCCTGCAGCCAATCACTAGCTTACGTTCAGTCAGCGAATAGCTGTAGTAGTCACATGTCCCGGTGTAGGGATGTCGTCGCTCTGCAGATAAAAAAAGAGAAGACCAATGAGGGAACAGGTGAGAGTATTCCTTTTACTCTGAGCAACTTTGACATTTTTTTCGTCCCCAGATGACTCCTTCAGCTTGCCGGATCTTCAAGGTAGACAGCAGAATGGAGGAAACGTTTTTGCTGCATGAAGCTGCTTCTCAGCATGAGACTGGTTTAATCTGAGGGCTGACAAAAAGGGGACGCTACATAGATGCTTCCTGGGACTCTTTATGTTATATGGATTGAGATATAGGATAAAACCAGATCAGGAAGAAAAAGTGGATATACAAGTGGGTATAAACATTCCACCCGCCCTGTTGGGATGCCAAGTTTTGGTCATGTTAAAAAAATCTGACAGAGATGAGCCATTTCAAGGTTATTTCCACCTTCCATGTGACTCGTTATTCCATGGAAAGCAAACTGAAATCATTTAGGATGGAAAAATAAAAATAAGAAAACTAAAATAATGTGGTTGCATAAGTGTTCACACCCTCTGATATTTGGGGAAGTGGTTGTGTCCAGAATTAGCCAATCACAGTTAAACTCATGATAAATAGTAGCCAGCCCTCCGCTGCCACTATTTACAGCGGGGTTTTCACCATATAAGGTTTGGCTCTTCTAAGAGGATTTTTCCTGACATTTTCTAAGTTGATCCATAAGGAACTTACAAGACATCAAAGGGTCTGATTGTTGGAAGGTATCAGTCAGGAGAAGGGGGCCAAGACATCTCCAAGGCATTACATATACTATGGAACACAGTGAAGATGTCATCAAGAAGTGGATTACATTTCCCCATTACAAAAATTACGGGTGACCAATGCACTGAGGAGGTATTGTTTTTGTTTACACAGGTTGTTGGTCTCTCGCTGGTTCCCTCGCCACACGTCTGAGATATGACGGTCCATTACTTCATCATCTTGAAGAAAAAATATAGATGCATGCATAGTGATGTATAGTATCAATAAAATCACAATTTGACTAGGCAGTTAACAGTTGGTGTTCTGTTCTTTTTTATTGGTTTATACAATGGGTTAACATTGGACTATTCATACTCTATGGGTGAGAATGTATATTATTAGATAAGATAGCCTTCGTCAACGTGAATAGACCTGGAAGGGATGACTTTCTAGATGAATATGGGGACATTACTTGATAATACCAGTAGGTTGTTGATATACCCCTTTTTATTAGATATAGAACATCACAGTAATGATAAAAGGTCATCTATATTATATTGGATAGATATATTCTCCCTGCGATAGGTATGATGGAGAAAGAATTTACTTACTCTTTATCCTCATATTTATCCATCTGATATGTGACATTAATAGATATATACATCGGGGTCCTCTCAGTAGATGCTGCAGGTTATGCGGTATGCGGTCAGTGTCAGTTGTGGTAACGCATGATCGGCGATCCTGACACTCTGCATTGCATCACTACGGGTGACCAATGCACTGAGGAGGTATCCGAGTAGATAATATAATATATAGGTGGAATGCGGAAGTAAGGTTGTGGCGCGGTGATGGGACCGAGTATCGGCCTCTGTGATGACAGATGACCGGCGCATGCGCAGACGCACTATCAGTGCGGTTTGCCCATTTCTGACGTGGTCGCTGGGCCCGACGACCGGCGCATGCGCAGACGCACCTTTAGTGCGGTTTGCCCATTTCTGACATGGCCGCTGTGCCCTACTGTGGCTTAGAGCGTGTTCTCGCGATAGTTGTAGCTCGGCACATGCACAGAGGGTGCGGTTCAACTTAGATGGACGCACCAATGTGTGAGGAGGTCAACTAAAGATGACATCATCAACGATGCGCCGGATAACAGCTGAGACGTGTGGAGAGAGGTAATCAGTGATGAGACACTCCTGTGCATGTTTGTATGTCATTGGTTAATGGTGTTCACATTTCCTATATATATGGTGCACTTTGTATGATATGTATTGGCTTGAGGAAGGTCTATTACGACCGAAACGTTGCCGTAATTTTTGTAATGGGGAAATAAATCTTGTATTTTTCTACATTGCTGAATGCTGCCAGTCACTATTTCCTTATTCCTGACTGCACCCTTGGAGCCTCTCTGGTTTAGGCTTCCTGACTGGCTTTTGCACACTGTTTTGCCTGGCTCTATGTGAGGATATATGCTGTGCTGCTGGGAACCTCTTTTTTCTACTCAGTGATATCTACAAACCAGATCCAGCTTGCACCTGATACAGGCACAAAATGGAAAAATACCCGGACTCTGATAGACCAGGTAACCCTGTTATTTTTTCGTATTCGGATGTGGATGTTAACAAGATTATTGCAGGAGCTACACGCAAGAATAGCTATCTAGAAATGCCAACAGTGGATATGTTACTACGGAAGTGGGAGATGGAAAATAAAAAGAACATCTCCCTATCTTTGCACATGTCCACACTATGTGAATATTTTAAGGTAAAACGCATTCCGAGAGGGCTACGCCCACATGTGCGCCCGACCTTAATGGCAGATAACAAGACATTTTGTTCAAAATTTGAAGGCATAGTGAATAAATTTTCGTTTGACATGATTGTCTTGAATGTTGAGTTCTTACAGTTGGAGATTGCTGAGAGTACAGCTCGCATATCCTCCTTGGAAAAGAATATTCTAGAGATCTTGACACCAGAGGACTGGAATAAACATAAGGAGAAAAAAACAACATATCTCAAACGACATCAGGAGGAATTGGAGAGTATAAAAAAAACCAAGTGGTTTAGGGATGTCGACGATTATGCTTATGGTCGTGTATTTTGTTGGCAGACATCAAAGAATAAAGTCACAGATCCCTTTGAATCGAATACCAAACAAAGACGACAACGACGCCGTCAACCCAGGAATAGAAACCAATTTGGGTTCTCATCTCGTGGTTCGATTTCAACGGATGATTCGGCCAAGAATGATCATGTGGGTGCCTCCACATCCTCTTCTTCTTTTTTAGGCCGTGGCAATCCAAACAGGATGAAGAGAAAAGAGGGACCTTCCGGTGCCGCCGAGGCGGACGAAAACATCACAGGGCATACAAGAGATCCCGACGGGGTGATGACCCGATCCACGAAACGACCACCGCTGATGGACTTCAGGAAATAGTGGATGTTGGAGCTTGTGAACCTACCAGTGACGGTATTGTAATCAACATTTCTTCCAGGGTATTGACATCAGATGAGACGACTGTATTGGGCAAGGGTCTATCATTTTGCTGTGTAACTTCTATGAATTGGTTTGATCTTAATCTTGATGTACAGCGTTTATTCAGAAATTTAAGGCTTAAAAATCAATTTTCCTCACAACCATCACGTACGGTTGCACAGACCACTACACCGGGGTCTTTTTCCCTGGTTGGAACTGGTCTTCGCAACAAAAGTACGTATCAACCACCTACATCAAATCCTCAAATTGAAGTATTTGCTAAATTAGTATTAAAAGATATTGAAAAACTGAGATCCAAAACATTGGGTAACAAGAGGAGGCTTAAGAATAACCTTAATATGAGGGAAAGGAAAGCCCTCAATTCTCTTGCGCAGGATGATGCGATTGTGGTTAAACCAGCCGATAAGGGTGGAGCAATAGTCGTGATGGATACCAGTATGTACACAACAGAAGTGTTCAGACAATTAAATGATGAAAATGTTTATGAAAAATTGCGATCGGACCCTACCATACGGTTTCAATTACAATTAAGGGGAATGTTGAATGAGGCACTATGGGCAGGTTTGATCGATAAAAAGCTGTTGAAATTCCTTGATATCCAGCACCCCATTGTTCCCACTTTATACACCCTCCCAAAGGTCCACAAGGATCCCCAGAATCCCCCTGGGAGACCGATTGTTTCAGGCAGAAACTCACTCTTCTGCAATATCGCACGATTTTTGGACAAGGTCCTGAGGCGTTTTGCAGATGAGGCGGATTCACACATCAGGGATACATCTGACTTTTTGAAAAAAATTGCATCGTTTGATATGACCGAAGATGTTATGCTGGTCACCTTTGATGTGACTGCGCTATACACTTCTATCAGTCACGATAAAGGGATAGATGCCGTCAGACAATTTCTGATGGCATCGGATATGTCCTCTGAGTGCATGCAGTTTGCCCTGTCGCTGCTGGAGTACATCCTCCGCAACAATTATTTTTTGTTTGGGGGGGGTGTACTACAGACAGCGACAGGGCACTGCTATGGGCTCTAATGTGGCGCCAACATACGCCAACATTTTTGTGCGCCAATTTGAGGAGAAGTATATCTATACCTCCATATATGCGGCGTCGTTGGTGTACTGGGGTCGGTACATCGACGACGTGTTTGCTTTATGGAAGGGTTCGCTCCAAACATTACAGGAATTCCATACCTTTTTAAACGCTATTTACCCAGAACTTCAGTTCACTATGTCTTACTCTATTGTGGAAATCCAATTTCTTGACGTTTTGATTAAAAGACAAGGAATGGGATTGGTAACGGATCTTTACACAAAAAAGACAGATCGGAACAGTTTATTGCTCTATAGTAGCAACCATCCGGTCGCCATGAAGGACTCACTACCATGGAGTCAACTTTTACGAGTGCGAAGAATATCACACGATCAAACCATTGATTTAAGATTGGATGAGATGTGTAGGAGGTTCCTAGATAGGGGATACCCTGCACCAATCATCACAAAAGCTGCCATACGAGCTAGGGCAATACCACAACAAGATCTTTTGACACCTAAATTAAAGAAACAGACAATGGACAGGATTCCGTTTGTCAGTACCTTTAATAGTCTTAGTGGAACCGTTGGTAACATTATCAAAAAACATTGGCCACTGCTGACATTAGATGGGGCTGTAATACCTGAATTTAAAAATAAGCCTATAAATGCATATAGAAGAGGTAGAAACATAGGTGACCAACTGGTCCACTCACACTTTGCTTCACACAAATCAGCCGTCCAGAGTTTCTTTAAACCCCCTAGGAAGGGGAACTTCCCATGCCTTGCCTGTAGTTGTTGTAACAATTTGGTGAGGGGTGACGAATTTCGGCATCCTCTCAGGGGCAATAGGTACAAGATACAGGGGAGATATACTTGTGCTTCACCATACGTGATCTACCTCATCACCTGCCCATGTGGCCTTGGGTATGTGGGTGAAACCACTATGGAGGTGAGATCACGTATGGTGAAGCACAAGAGTACAATTCGGACGGAAAATCTACAATTACCTGTATCGCGACATTTTTTGGAGGCTAAACACAACATCAGCCAGTTCAAATTTAGGGTCATTGATCATGTCCCCGTACTTCCACGGGGGGGTGATAGAGAATTTTTATTAAAAAAGCGTGAGTTAAAATGGATATACGAGTTGGACACCATGCACCCAAAAGGGCTTAATCAGGAGTACATTTTTCAGCCGTTCCTGTAAATCTTGTTACACACATCAGTATATGAATTGTACATATGCTTTATTAATGAATTTTTTATGGGTATATGTGTAATTGTATTCTTTTTGTTTACACAGGTTGTTGGTCTCTCGCTGGTTCCCTCGCCACACGTCTGAGATATGACGGTCCATTACTTCATCATCTTGAAGAAAAAATATAGATGCATGCATAGTGATGTATAGTATCAATAAAATCACAATTTGACTAGGCAGTTAACAGTTGGTGTTCTGTTCTTTTTTATTGGTTTATACAATGGGTTAACATTGGACTATTCATACTCTATGGGTGAGAATGTATATTATTAGATAAGATAGCCTTCGTCAACGTGAATAGACCTGGAAGGGATGACTTTCTAGATGAATATGGGGACATTACTTGATAATACCAGTAGGTTGTTGATATACCCCTTTTTATTAGATATAGAACATCACAGTAATGATAAAAGGTCATCTATATTATATTGGATAGATATATTCTCCCTGCGATAGGTATGATGGAGAAAGAATTTACTTACTCTTTATCCTCATATTTATCCATCTGATATGTGACATTAATAGATATATACATCGGGGTCCTCTCAGTAGATGCTGCAGGTTATGCGGTATGCGGTCAGTGTCAGTTGTGGTAACGCATGATCGGCGATCCTGACACTCTGCATTGCATCACTACGGGTGACCAATGCACTGAGGAGGTATCCGAGTAGATAATATAATATATAGGTGGAATGCGGAAGTAAGGTTGTGGCGCGGTGATGGGACCGAGTATCGGCCTCTGTGATGACAGATGACCGGCGCATGCGCAGACGCACTATCAGTGCGGTTTGCCCATTTCTGACGTGGTCGCTGGGCCCGACGACCGGCGCATGCGCAGACGCACCTTTAGTGCGGTTTGCCCATTTCTGACATGGCCGCTGTGCCCTACTGTGGCTTAGAGCGTGTTCTCGCGATAGTTGTAGCTCGGCACATGCACAGAGGGTGCGGTTCAACTTAGATGGACGCACCAATGTGTGAGGAGGTCAACTAAAGATGACATCATCAACGATGCGCCGGATAACAGCTGAGACGTGTGGAGAGAGGTAATCAGTGATGAGACACTCCTGTGCATGTTTGTATGTCATTGGTTAATGGTGTTCACATTTCCTATATATATGGTGCACTTTGTATGATATGTATTGGCTTGAGGAAGGTCTATTACGACCGAAACGTTGCCGTAATTTTTGTAATGGGGAAATAAATCTTGTATTTTTCTACATTGCTGAATGCTGCCAGTCACTATTTCCTTATTCCTGACTGCACCCTTGGAGCCTCTCTGGTTTAGGCTTCCTGACTGGCTTTTGCACACTGTTTTGCCTGGCTCTATGTGAGGATATATGCTGTGCTGCTGGGAACCTCTTTTTTCTACGAAGTGGATTACATTTGACACAACAGTGACATCACCATGAACTGGACGTCCCTCAAAAACTGATGAAAAATACAGAAGAAAATTGTTCCGGGAGGCTCCAAGAGGCCAACAGCAATAGTAAAGGAGCTGCAGTAATTTCTGACAAGTACTTGTTGCTTAGTCATGTGACAACCATCTCCCATATTCTTCATATGCTTGGTCTGTGGGGAAGGGTGGCAAGACCAAAGCCTCTTCTAACAAACAAAAACATCCAAGTCCAGCTATGTTTTACCAAAACCTATATCAAGTCTGCCAAAAGTCTGTGTTATGTCTGATGAGACCGAGGGGGAACTTTATGGCCAGAATTCCAAGAGGTTTGTTTGGCACAAAGTCAACACTGCACATCACCAAAAGACCCCCAGACCCACAGCGAAGATGGTGGAGGCAGCATTATGCTTTGGGGCTGTTATTCTGCTGCTGGAACTGAGGCTTTAGACAAGTTGGAGGGAATTATGAACAGTTTCAAATATCAGTCCATTCTGGCCCAAAACCTTCAGGCCTCGGCTAAAAAGTTGAACAGGAATTTCCCATTTCAGCACGACAACAACCCAAAGCATGCTGCCAAATCACCAAAAGAATCACTTCGCCAGAAGAAGATCAAAGTTTTAGAATGGCCCAGCCAGAGCCCAGAATCTTATTGAAGATCTGTGGGTGACCTGAAGAGGGCGCTACACACCAGATGCCCTCACAATCTGACAGATGGGGATCGCTTTTGCGAGGAAGAGTCGGCAAAGATTGCGAAGTTAAAATGTACCATACTGATAGACACCGACCCAAAACACTGAATGCTGTCATCAAGTCAAAGGGTACATCAAGATAGTGTTAGTTTTAGGATGTGCATATTTGTGTAACCACATTGTTTTAGTTTGTTTCTTTTAAACAATTTTTCCCTAAAAGGTTTCAATGGAATTGTACAGATAATGGGTCACATTGAAGGTGGCAATAAACCTGAACTGATTCATGCTTGTCAGATTTTTTACCTTGAGAAGAACATGTCATCTCACCAGGGAAGGGGTGTAGACTCCTTACATCCACTACTCTAGATACAGTCCACATGGCTGGTATTGTTTTTTAACCTTCGTGTCCATTTAGATGTACGATTAGAACATGGCATTCATAATAGCTACGCTTGCTTCCATTAAACATTTGGCATGTAATCAAGCGCCATCCCATATTGTCAATATATTATTAAAGTAAATTGATTGGCCATGGATTAGGCAGAGTGCTGTTATCCTTCCTGTGCTTAACACCTCTCTTGTAGTCCTTGACAGAAGTGCGGCAGCTTTGCTCTACCTTTTGACCATCTCCCTTGTTGTTTATACATATTTATGGGTTCTGTGGTTAACGTTTTTGTAATTGTGGCTTTTAATGCAACACTAGGGCAATGCACTCAATACCTGTATCAGTCACCATAGGCCAATGTACATTCCAACCTCTGCTTTTGTTGGGACTCATTACTCACTATATCACAGGTAAAAGTATAAGTGACTGTTCTTTAATTAAAGAGTACCTGAGACCAAATTGCACTATGACTGTTTTTGGAGCAATCATTATAGGAGGATATGATAACTATATTCTGCATATATGTGATTGCCATTTTATTTCAGCAGCTTACACTACATTTTATATTCGTATGTCATTAAAATGTCTGGTGATGAATGCTCAGGGACCTTTCAACCAATCATTGTTGTTGTCAGCACATCTCCCCACGTGAATGAGGGGTGTGCTGCTGACATTTATGAAGCTCTATGGGGGAAGAACATTCACGTGAGTATGTATATTCTGAATCGGCTTGCATGAAGGCCAAGTAAAGAACACTTTTCTTGTCCATTGGCACTCGTCAGCGGAGAAATATCTTGGAGTGTAAAGGACCCTTGGAGAGATGGTAGCCACATACTTACTTTTGTATAGCAGTGTATGCAAACAATGTCCATATGTAGTACATTCACTCGCTGCCCATACGCGGTCCCTACTGGCTCTCTGCCAGCTGAGCCCGTATTTACAAACACCGGTAAAACACTGTAGGAGGAAGACCTGCAACAATTTACCAGTATGGCCGTGGACAGGAGGCCAAATTATGTGACAGGAGCCTTTAATCATCAGCAGTAACTGTGATAGGAGAGTTTCTGCCCCCCCCCCCCCCCCCCCACATGAAGAGCTTATGTGGTAGATTCCATGAACTATAAATCACACAGGAATTATTTAAATAACCCAATGGAGAGAGGGGGGTGCTGTTCGGGAGTGATGGCAGCCTGGGGCCATGTGAAGATCCTCAGAGCTGCCATAGATTTTTGCCTAGAAGTATTGCAGTATATTGCATAAGCAATCAAGCGATCAGCAGTTCAAGTCCTCACTGGGGACTAAAAAGGGCAAAGTAAAAAGAAGTTAAATAAAGTCTAATTATTACCAAAAAATAAATATATTAAAAGTTTTATTAAAAATATTACAAATTTTAAAAAAGCTAACTTTTTTTTTTTAATAAAAAAAAAAATTGGTATCAACAAGTCCATAAAAGTCCACTCTATTAAAATAACATATTATTTATGCCCCATGGTGAATGACGGAAGAAAAAAAAAATATACAAAGCCAGAATTTTTTGGTCACTTCTGTCTCTAAGAAAAAAAAATTATAAAGAGCAAATAAAAAGGCGTTTATACCGCAAAATAAGCGTTCACACAGCCCCATGGATGGAAAAACTAAAAAGTTATAGAAGATGTTACAGAAAGTATCTTTTGCCTTCAAAAAGAGCTTAATTTTTTTAAAATTAGTACAACTATATAGATTGGGTATCATTGTAATTGTACTGACCCACAGAACACAGTTATTATGTCATTTCTGCTTCTCCGTGTATGCCGTTAACCCCCCCCCCCAAAAAAAGGCAAAATTGTATTTTTTTCCACTCACTTCACTTACCTTTTTTCGCATTAATTTTTCAATACAGTAAATGCTACTATTAAAAAATACAACTCCTCCTGCCAAAAAACAGCCCTCATATGGCTACGTCAACGGAAAAGCAAATAAGTAGTTATTTTTTTGAAAGCGGGATGGAGAAAACAAGAGTGAAAAAAAAAAACTAAAAATGTCCGTATCTCCAAGAGGCTATGGATGCTATTACAGGTAGCAGAACTCAACCATGTGGTTTACAGCTAGGCAAGTACAGATGAAGCACATAAAAACCACATCCTTCACCTGTCCTTACCATGAAAGCCCATGGTATACATCAGTAAACTATGTGGCTGAGATCCGCTATGTGTAACACCACCCATAGGACTAGCGCCCGCCACTAGTGCCCACGGTTTCCAGTTAATTGCCAATTTACGGTGCAGCCCAGCAACTAGTGGTAGACTGTGTGCACTGGCGCAGTTACTAGTGCCCATGTAATCGCACCCTTATATGTCCATTAATACAGATAATCACCTGATTGAGAACATCTGTGTTTGTAAACTCAACTTTAAGTAGATATCTGTGCCGAGATTTTATTCTCAGACGGAAAAGCCTTATGAGGATCAGGAAGGATATGGCTGGCTCATGGGGTCTGATAATTGTGAACCTTAATACAAAGGATTACAGCCGAGCAGATGGGTCAGATGGATACTCATTCATCTCATCCTAAACATTAGAGAGAGTCAACAATTAAACACTGGTGGGAATAATTAACTCTATAGAAGTACAGCATGTACACGATTACAGTCAGCAAGGAGTTAAAGGGGTGTTCTGGGCTATTTTTATCAATGACCTTCCCTTGCGATAGGTCATCAGAAGTTGATTGGCTTGGGTCAGCCGCTCAGGATCCTAACCATTCAGCTGCCTGGGCGGCTGCTGTCACTGGCAAATCAGGCAGCATAAGGAGCGGAAGCAGAATGCTCCCACGTGTTTGTTGGTGGCGCTGGTAAATGCAGGCACCTCTCCCATTAAAATCTATGAGAACTGCCCCTGGAATTGCCCTGTGTTTTGCCCGTGACAGCGGCCAACTGAACAGCTGATCAGCCAGGGTCTTGCGCGGTGAACCCAAGCCAATTAAAAAATAGGCCATCCTGAGAATAGGTCATCATTAAAAAATAGCCCCCAGACCCCAATTATTTCAGTATGACATCGTGTACGCTAAAGGCATGCAAATAGGAATGATAACCTCCCAGGCATGCATGCGAGCCTAGAAGAGGATCAATTTTAGAGGTGGCCCTTAATTCTTCTTGCAGGGCCCCAGTTGCATATAGCGCAGTACTGAGGAAGTTAACTTGAAGGAGTTATCCCGAGAAAGAAAAAGTTTTCAAAGCTGTGCAACTTACTGCAGAAACATAAAAGAAGCCATACTCCCCTAACCCAATCCCCCATCACTCCCACTCCGATGGTGCCCGATCCCCTGGATGCTCTCCATTTCCTGCTACAGCAGCGATGATCAGCCAACACAGGAACATGTAACTGCTGAAGTGAGCCAGTGCTTGGCGGCTGCAGTCCCATCTCTGGTGTTGGGGACATGTAGATTCTTGCAGCCATTTTCATGTACCGCATGTACTATCAATTCCAACAATGGACATTTTATCGATAATTAATAATTCGGTTGTTCTTTTACACAGTGAAATTACTATTAATACTCAGAATTGGTCATGTGTGGAAGATAATCACTTTGTGCAGATGGTCTTTATCTACGTACTAATCTTGGTTCTGGTAGCATATCTATGTAGTCCGCTTGGTTCTGGTATTGTATATATGTAATAATCTCAGTTCTTTTATTAGATCTATGTAGTAAGTTAGATCTTTATAGTAAGTATGATTCTGCTACCATATCTTAGCAGCACATCTGGTTCTGTTATATCTATATAAGCTGGGTTTTTGTGCCATAACTATGTAGTAAGCTTAGCTCAGTTACATAACTGTGGAGTAAGTGTTACGTGTGCTGCTAGGAAGCCTAGAACTACAGATCCCAGCAGCACACGTAACAGTAAGCTTGGTTCTGCTACTGTATCTATGCAGTAAGTTTGTTTCTGTATTTATGCAGTAAGCTTGGTTCAAGTACCATATCTATCTCAGATCGAGTACCATACCTATGCAGTAAGCTTGGTTCAAGTACCATATCTATCTCAGATCGAGTACCATACCTATGCAGTAAGCTTGGTTCAAGTACCATATCTATCTCAGATCGAGTACCATACCTATGCAGTAAGCTTGGTTCTGGTATTGTATCTATGCAGCTGTACGATTAATAAAGATAAAAGTAAATTATAATTATATTGTTAATCTATTTTCTTTATTAATACTGGAAAAATGATTGTTTCAATCACCCAAAAATGAAGTGTGATAATAATTGGCTAGTGTAAATGGGCACCTAATGGGGCATATTCAGTCTTAGTGCATAGAGCACCACAAGCAGTAAATACTGCCATGGCCAGAGGAGGGGCAATATCTACCTTACCCCTGCAGCTAAAGTCCTCTAGATCAGACCTCAAAGAGTTAAAACAAACTATGGACCTTTCTAATTTCTGCCATATTTCTATAAAACTTCATACACACTTTAACAGCAGGCTTATGGCCCATGTCCAGTATTACTGGGGTCCTGGGAAAAACTAAGCAGAGACATAATGACGCTTCCATGTTCTTCCTTCTGTTTTTATGGGTTTCTCAATACTATGATTTACCATTCAGTGGGTGAGAGTCTTAAGACCTTTTCACACGGCTGATGATCAGGCATGAACGTCCGTAAGAACATTAATTTGTCAGACCCCTGGACCATGTAAATAGGCCCCTAATCATCTGATGAACGAGTGATCCCTTGTTCGTTGGTTGATTTGATCTTTCAATGGTTGCATATATCCCCGTGCGAGCAGGGAGATCTGCTGCCGGCAAACACAAGCTGTATGGGGACAAATGAACAAACTAGCAATCGTTCATCCCTATATCAGGGATCACCTGTCTAAAACCACCTAATGATTGTCGACCGACATGCTATATTGGCGGTTGCTGCTCATTACATTGGGTATGACTCGGCCCATGTAAGAGAAAGTCTTCCCTAAGTCCCACTGGGCACAGGGAGGTGTGCGTTAGTACAATGGTATGATGTACAATGGTATGGTGCACGGGCCTCGGTACATGGATTTTAATTTTGTATTGTGGCCCCTGAGATAAAGAGTAAAACCCAACTGCAAAGTTGAAGAGTAGCATGTGAGAAGCAGAAATCTACTTTCCATGTCTCTCTAAGTGCCGTGGGACCGCTGCTATGAGCGAAGTAAGGAAAGCATGCTGGAAGTGGCCTCCTTCTGCTACGATACATGCATGGAGCCGTTCGATAGCTCAGTCCAAGGTTGACGCCATCATTCTGGGACATTGTTAGTGAACGACGAAGCGCCAATTCAGTTCAGACACAATGCAAATTACTAGTAAGAGCGCGACCCAGTCAGAAGACAATGCAAATTTCAGTGTGAATGTGTAGGTTGGAATTTGGCATGATCACCTTTTTGGACCGATGATCATTCCAGGGACTCTCAACACAGATCAGAACCTGAATCTCCGGCAGATGACTTCCTGGATGATCAGTCCCTTATCGTAGCAGAAGGACACTTTCTTACTTTAGTCATAGCAGCGGTCCCACGGGACTTAGAGATACATGGGAATTGGATTTCTGCTTCTCACATGCTACTCTTCAACTTTGCAAGTGGGTTTTATTCTCTCACAGGGGCCACAATACAAAATTGAAATCCATGTTCTGGGGCCGACAAGGGCCTGTGCATCATACCATCATGTAACACTCTCATACCTCCCTATTCAAGTGCAGAGGAGTATCATCACTCCTTAAGGAGATACCTAGAAGGTGAGTGAGACTTACAAGGCCATGCATGATCCTCTGGGAAATATATGCAAATAAGGAAGATTGAACAATACCTCTGCAGTGCCCATATTGGATGGCAGCCTTCCTGCAAATCAATGTCTGACCCATTTATACAGGTCTTTATAACAATGACTGGGAATTGAAAACCAAGCGAGAATCCATACACGGACAGCTGTTTCAGGGTGTTTGCCCCTCATCAGTGTGCAGGAGGTTTCTGGCTTGGCTAGTGAGTCAAAGGGTATTGTCTCTCCTTGAGGAGAGCACCTAGAAGGTCAGTGAGGAGACTTACAAGGCCATGCATGCTCCTCTGGGAAATATATGCAAATTAGGAAGATGGAACAATCTCTCTGCAGTGCCACCTATTGGATGACAGCATTCCTGCAAATCAATGTCTCATCCCTTATACAGGTCTTTGAGACAATGATCGGGAACTGATTTTCCTATTCAAGTACGCTATTCTTTTTTCAATATAAGACACCAGTGTTGAGCTATAGCACTGGATCCATCTTTTTGACTACACCTTTTATAGAACCTTGTGTGGCGGAGAGTGTTATGGTAGCAAAATTGCAGTCCTACGTTTTCGCTCATGACCTGAAGGTTGTTGTTATGTCTGCAAAGGACGTGCTGACAAGCACCTGCAGGCGTGCACAATAATCGCTCACAGTGCGGCGGCCAAAACAAGCCAACAAATAATAAACAGGAAGTCTTTCCCTAAACACGTAATGAACGAGGGAGAGGGCTCTGCCTAACACGGCAGACTGATCGCGTAGATGATGCGGGCCTGCACTCGTTCCTGGGACTTAAGTAACCCCATTTGGCCAAACCGATAAAGGACAAAACAAAGTAAAACACAGCACTTAGCTTTGGTAGAACAAGCAGCAACACACCGAGCCATCCGAAGTAAGGAACAGTCGACACCACGCTGTCCATAGGAGCCACTAACTGCCAGCTCAGACAGCGAGCAAATGACAATTTACAGCACCTTAGCTTCCTATCCATCCCAGCTAAATATCCAGCTAATCATCCACAGATGTGAGCACAGTGCATCACACCTACTAGACCAGAAGGTGCAGGGCCATGTCAACCCGGCAGCGATCCCAGCATTGCTGCAACAGTTGTGAGTTCAATCCCCGCACGGTTCAGGTAGCCCGCTCAAGGATGACTCAGCCTTCCATCCCTCCGAAGTCGGTAAAATGAGTATCCAGTTTGGGGGGTGGGGGGGTGGGGGATTTACATAAATTACCTAAAAGCGCTGCAGAATAATTAGGCACTATACAAATAACAAGATTTATTTATTTAATGTATGGCTATTTATTCTGCACCCAGCGCTTGATTAACTATTATAGATTTGACATATCCAGAATTCCACCTTGAGATCGTCCCTATTTCTGGAACTAGAACCTGAGAACGTCTTTCACCTTTCTACACCTCTCTCCTTCCTGCTGTGTCTTTTTGCTTTTCCTTGCTCCTTGGGGATTTTCAGGAGCACTGCAGCAAATCATCTTTCATGCAACGGTGACCTCTGGGAAGCTAACAAATTGAGGTGAGCCAGCCAGAGCAATAAGACATCAGTGACCAACGGAGCATGCTCAGAGCTAGAAAAGGGGGGTAGAGCTGCAAATGACAGCTCAGTCTGCAGATGGTGCACTGAAAACAGCTATTATCATATGAATGAAACAGGCTTGCTGAGATTTCTTTCTGATTCTCCAATCACACTTGAGACAATAGGATCCCTTTTCATCCATCCTACAGAGCAAAGGACGGGCAGGTGGACTGCAGATATCAGTGTTCTCCACTTTACCCTCGGCGATGATAGCGGTGATCTCCAATCCTCAGAACCTCAAGCCCGCAGATACGCTGAAGGACTGAACAGTTCTCATGGTGAGTACCGTATGTAACGCAATGACGGCTTTTATTTCTATCCTCTAGAAACTATAATAATCATTATGTTACATAGAGGAGCGAAAATCATAACATAAGGCATTAGAATATTACACCTCATTTACTAAGGGATTGCATATCTCTATGGATCACTGACTGGTAACCTCTCATTGACGCAGGTGACATCCAAGGCCTCAGCAGAAGGAGATATATATATATATATGTAGCATGATTGCATTATTAGATTTTTGATATATAAATGTAACCCTTTAATTACTGCACAATAATGGTAGAAGCAGACGGAATGAAGAGTATCTGCTTGGATATACACCTGTTTGACCTTGTAGCAGTCATGTGAATGAGATACATTGTATTGGGGTATTTCTGGAGATTGTACAAAGTATCATATTGGGGCTCCTGTATACAAAGTGTCTAAGGTAGGTGTAATGCAGTCATAAAACAATGCAGCATATGCTTGTTGCAAAGGTTTGTGGTGCGATTGATATTTTTTTTCCTGTTTTTGAGAGGTTTCAGACAGCACTTGGCGTCGCTCGTGATGTGACACATGCGGAAAACATTTTCCAACTCCGTCAAGTACGCACCAGGCTTGGAAATTTATGACAGCAAATAGCAGTCAGAACTGGTCTTCTATGTATATTCCGCACATGCAGGGACATTCTTGTGGATGTTGGGCGTTTGAGACACATTTATGACATTTTTCCCCTAAAGAAAGCATTTTTTGTCCAGATGATTTTTGTATATTATCTGTCTTGCCTCAATCTCCAGGAACGAGTCATCTGACTGTCACTGAATGAGTCATAACGAAATACGACATTCCTTTCATCAGGCATTACTTACAGGGGTTGTATCAGTATTGCAAGTTAAGGTGCTTTTAAATGGAATGAGTAACGTTAAAAAAAATCGTTCAAATGAGCGATAATCGTTTGGTCTAAATATGAGCCGAAGATCGAACGACGAATGATAATCGGTCACTTTTTGTTCGTTGTTCATTTTATGCATGTATGAAAATCATCGTTGGCTCGATCAATTATCCTTCCGATTTAACAGCGCTCGTTCAGCGATTCTCATTTACTTAGCGCTCTTTCACACGACTGTATGCATTTTTACGTTTTCTCATCCGTGCCGTAAATTCGCATGACAATTTTAGCGTTTTCTTGTCCATTTACACGACCGTAAGCGTCGTTTTTAGCAAAAAAAATACATTGCACCCTGGAAAACCCTCGCTTGGCAAAAAACCTCAGGAAGCCTTCAAATTCCAAGAGACACCTGTAAGCTTTTCCCTGCATTGGATGATGCTAAACTGCCTCCCCGTTGCTTTTCTCCCCAGCTCCCATTGGAGTCTATGGGAGTCACCACCGTGTATCGGTCAAAAGATAGTTCCAGAGCAATCTTTTTACCCACTGAATATTCGCCACCGTATTTCAGTCTCGTTACATTTTTTTACTGTGCAACATTTTTATGCGCCATATATTCGCCTGTGTGAACGAATGCAGTGGAAACCAATGCCTCAGATGGTCGCAAAAACGCACCATAAATGCGTTCGTGTGAATGAAGCCTTATACAGCCAGTGTAAATACTGAACGATTCTCATTTGACTGAGCCGACGATGTATCTGCCTTTATAAACTGGCTGCACGCGCGAACGAGTTAGCGGTGACGTCACTTACTAGTTCGTTTTAACGATAGATTGTCTTGTCTAGAAGAACCCTTACTTACTGATTGGTGAGACCTCCATCAATCTTCAGAATGGGGGTCCAGTGCCCCCCCCCCCCCCACGTCCTCACTGCAGGGTTACTGGACGCTTTACAATGAGGAGATTGAATGGAGTGCTGGTCACTCAAGCTTCTGGGGGGTCTCAGCAGTGAGACCCCCAGCGATCAGCAAGTTATCACCTATCCTAACTTCCAATTTTGGTAAAGCCACTTCAAAGAATTGTCTATTCGGTCCTACGGACGTCGTCATGGGGGGTCCCTAACAATGTCTCTCATTGTGGGCAGCTGCACACAGGCATAATTCGCTGAGTGCCGTCCGCATGAGCCAGTTGCGCGGCACACAGCAAGCATGCAATGTCATTGCGTACTTGCTGCGTGCCGCCAATCGCCATGCACTCTCCTGGCTTGTATGCCCAAGTAATAGGCATCAAGATAGAACATGCTGCGATCTTTATTACGCGAGCTAATATGTGAGCTGCAACATGGGAGCCTATGGCAGATTGGTACAGCGTATTACACGCGCAAAACCTGCATGCGTAATACGCTGTCACCACACATTCATGTGAAGGAACCCTATAGCAGGCACAACCCATTCATAGATTACATAGTCATCCATTCATTTGAAAGCAGACATGTAATACCATATATTGCCTGCAGAGGTTGCTACAGGGAGAATATATGGTTGGCCGTAGCTTCTACCAGTGACAGCAGCGGATTGTCAGGGGTTTTGTCCCCTAGATCCGCTATGGTTACCTGGCGGGCTTCAAATGTAAAATGGCTATACCACCAAAACAGGGGTGGGGTCCAACCCATTGGGATCACCATCAATCACGAGAATGGGGGTTTTTAAAAAATAAATGAATCTAGTAAGACCGCGCCTGACAGCGTGTGTGAGATACACCGTGATGCGCAGTCAAAAAACGCTGCCCTACGTGGCGATATGCCGGCTCACACAGAGGTAAAACGTTGCATTATACCCGCAGCGGTTTACCGCACTGCCAGGTGAGCCCGGCCTTATCCACATGTTCGGTGATTGAATGATTATAAAGGTCTATCGCCCCATTAGCGTGCGCGCACTTTCCGCCTTTTAACGTGTCTATACGTTTTTCTGCAGTGTGCTGGGAATACAGATGACTTCTGGGTCTGCTGACTTGGCTTCTCCTCTTAGGTGTTCCCACATTGGATACAATGTAACCCAATCGGTGCCAATTGTTGTAGGACGTGCCGCCCCGGGCTGGGTTCACTGCCACGGTCTCATCTATCATTTAGGAGCAGCACTATTAGATGATGTGAACACTGTGGGCAAACTGAATATTACATCACATAACAAGGAATACATTAATATCTGAACACTTGTTTAAAAGCTGGCTTTCATTCCCAGGAGGAGAAGCCTGCAGACCTTGATGGAGTAAAATGTGGAAGCTCTCTGCAGATTTAGAGGAAATGGGGTTTTTTGGCTGGTTTAATAGCATCGAAAGTACAATAAGCCCCAAAAGGCGTCTGCGCGCACAACGGGCTGCGCAGCGATCAGCGTATGGCGGTGTTTCAACTAGCTCTTGTCAGTAGGGCCACTTTCACACAGGCCACCTGATATTGACGCAAGACAATCGCAGCGATATTCGCATCTGTGTGATATCGCTGCATTCTCTCGCCGTGATATCACGATTTAGTGTCGCTACAAAGTCGCACGACTTTGTAGTGCTCTATTGCTGGGATTTTCAGGGTGTGTGGGGCAGGGCTTGAAATTTAAGCCCTACCTCGAAAATAGGCCCTAGCTGCATTAAGAAATAAACAAATAATAATACATCAGATGTTATCAGCTCCGGCGCGCGTCTCCTCTGCAGGCGGGGATTTTAAATCTCCAATCCGGGAAAGGCTGCCTGAAGACTACAGTAAAGTGCGACGGAGCTGACAGCGCCTGATAGGTGATTATTATTATAAGGTAGGGCTTATT
This sequence comes from Eleutherodactylus coqui, assembly GCF_035609145.1. NCBI lineage: Eukaryota > Metazoa > Chordata > Amphibia > Anura > Eleutherodactylidae > Eleutherodactylus > Eleutherodactylus coqui. Next base: position 43,537,273 of record NC_089848.1, on the reverse strand, counting down.
TTAGGGGTAAACAGTAGGATTTCCTACTGTAAAAGTTGCATCCCACCGCACAAAAAAACACGCAACATAAAGGAAGGCTCCATAGGGAAACATGGGCTACATAACATTGCAAATCGCGGCGGTGTAAAGCATGCCACGATTTTGTATTCTCGCAATGTAGCAGCCTACAAAACATCGCTAATGTAAAGGAACCCATTGGAAAGCATGGGCTTCACATACACGCGATTTGTAGCGCTGTCACATTGCAAGAAAAATCGCACAATTTTGCTGCCCGTGTGAAACCGGCCTAAGCGTGTTCGTGTGTGGAATCTGCTTGCGGAGGCCCGCAGCGGATCTCAGCTGTGAGCCCGGCCATGACCCTGCGTACGGCTGAGTAATGTACTTCGTTCACCCTTCATTCATTTTCTGCGGGCATAAAACTCATCGTTGACTCGTTCAGTTTAAATAGCGATCATTCAGTCATTCAGTCATTCTCATTCACTAAGGGCTTGTTCACACAGGCGTATTAGCGTGAATATAACCGATTGATTTCACTGGGCTCGTTCAGATTTCTGTATTTTGTGCATGCATTTCGGTAATGTAAAAAGAAGAAATGAAAGAAAATACAGCATGCTTTAGGCCGGTTGTCCACGGGCGGTGCGGTATCCCGCGACGAAGCTCCGCCACGGGAGCCGCTGCCGAATCTCCGCCGGTCAGCCCTATCTAATAGATAGGCTGACCGCAGGGAATCGGGGCAATTCGCAGCATGCTGCGAGCGGAGAATCGCAATGATTCTCCGAACGTGGACAGGTGACGGCGCTTTCCATAGCAATGCTATGGGAAGCATCAGCTGGGTTTGCCGCCGGCAAAATCACTGCCGTGGACAGGGGGGCCTAACTTTTCTGCACACTTGCGCACCACAGAAGTCAATGGGAGGGGGGGTGTACAAGGAGATGCGTAATACTCTGCATTATTCCGCTGGAAAGAGAACACACCAGTGCTTGTTCTGTGTCCACAGCTGAAATACTGAGGAAGGCGTCATGGCCTCGAAACGCGTCTATTGTATACTGCATCAATTCTTAATAAAAACAAAAGAGTCGAGCTTAGAAATATGTCTTGTGCCTCTTTAAGAAAAGGGATGGCACCTATAACTCCTTTTTTCCTACAGTTATTCTCTGTATTTTATATTGCCTGTTGGAGTGCATAGGACTTTTTCATTGCTGTTTATAAAATTTTTACTTAGAGACTGAGTGATCAAAAAAGAGCAATTGTGCATTGTGTACAATATTGAGTATTTTTTTTCTGACAGTTTTCACCGTGTGGGATAAATGTTTTACTTTGATAGATCCAACTTTTATAGATGTGGCAATATCAAAATGTTGTTTTTTTTTATTATAAATATGAGAAAAGGTTTTTTTAATTAAACTTTTAACATCTTATATTTATTTTTTTTAAGTTATAAAAAAACTCTTTATTTATTTTTTTCAGTCCCCATAGGGGGCTTGAACTTGCGATCATATATTGCAATGTATGGTATTTCTGATGGCGTTCTATTAAGAGAGGCCATTATTACCAGCTTAATAGACAGAAATACATGGCAGCTCTGGAGGCCTTTAGAAGGCCCTGGACTGCCATTATAACTTAAAGGCACCTTGTGGCTTCATCACATGGGGGACATTCCAGGCCCTTTTTATTTTGGAACATTTAAAACAGGACTATCCTTAGGATAAGCCATTAATGTATTATAGGTAGGGGGCGCTCACAAAACCAGGACTCCCACCCAGCAAATGAAAAAAGGGGCTGCAGAGCCCAACGGAGTGTCATGGCCCCATGGTCATCCAAGCACAGCAAGTGACATATGTTCTCGTATCCATTCAGCCAGGTTAACTTGAATGGGCTGAGCTGTAGTTTCAGTCAGAGACGCACTTGTGTGCATCCGAATGTGAGTGGATAAACACTAAGGGGGGTCTTGGGATTTGCACCCCCACAGTCATGTATTGATGGTCATCTATAAAGATAGGTCGTCAATTTATTCACAAAGGTTTTCTAGCATAGAAAACCATTTTTTTCATACACTCCATTAGCGAATTCTGAGGTGGGGAGTCTGTAGTACAGCTACAAAGAGTTTCTCTTGCTCTGGAGGGCCTGTCCTCTCCTGCATAAAGGCCTATTTACACTCAACGATTATCACTCAAGATTCGTTTAAATGATGGCTTGAGTGATAATTGTTGCGTGTAAATGCTACCATCGTGCACTTTTCATCTGAATGATCATTTTTAGTTGAGCCTAAAATCCATCGTTCAGACTGTACAATGTGTTCTCCAAGGGAGCAGGAGATACTGTTATATTCTCGAACAGGAGAATTATATTGTAAGAACAAAACCATAAACTGTTATCTCCAAGGGAGCTAGAGATAACATTGTATTCTCTTAGCAGCCCCTGGCTGAACAATGGAGCGAATTGAAGAGCTCAGACCGTTCTGCAAGCAGCTCTTGGAGACTCATTGCATGCAAATGAACAGATAAGGTACTAATGGGCATTAGTGCCCATTAGTAGTTTATGCAAAATGATCGCTAATCTCTTAATCCTTTGAAAGATTATCTTTGCATGTAAATGGGCCTTAACACAGACAAGTCATTGATTTCAATGAGAACTGCGTCTGTAATTATGAGCATCAGCCACTACGTAGGGGACGGAGCAGCGGCTTCTGCTCTGACCCTGCTGTATCCCGGCACTGACAGACGATGCTGCCTGAAAAACCCCTTGCATTTCTCCTGTGGTTGCAGGGAAACTGCAGACATACTGCCAGGGTACAGCTTCTCGCTGGGTGTCCCACTTGATGGACATTTTGTAATCTGCTTATTTTCAAGGAAACCTTCTAGCAAGTTGGGATTGTTTATAGGACGACCCCTTTAATGCGCATACAGAGGCGTTTATGTAATACAAACGATAGCTAAAATGTATTTGCCTTTCGCTGTAAGGGCTCCTGCACACCTGCCTTTTTCTTGTGCTTCTTTTCACGTGCGTTTTTTTTTTTAACACGATTGTCAATGGGACTTTCTAATGTTAAAAACACATCGCAAGTTTGTGCTTTGTGATTTTTGTGCGATGCGTTTTTAATAGAGATGAGCGAGCATACTTGCTAAATCAAACTACTCGATCGAGTAGTGCCTTATTCAAGTACCTGCCCGCTCATCTCTAAAGATTCGGGGGCCGGCGGGGGAGAGCGGTGAGTTGCGGGAGTGAGCAGGGAGGAGCGGGGGGGAGAGAGTGAGAGAGAGATCTCCTCCCCGTTCTCCCCCACCGGCACCTGAATCTTTAGAGAAGAGAGGGCAGGTACTGGCATAAGGCTCTACTCGCTCGAGTAGTTTGCCTTAGCGAGTACGCTCGCTCATCTCTTGTTTTTAACATTAGAAAGTCCCATTGACATTTGCGTAAAAAAAACAAAAAAACCCCGCAGTGATATCGCTTGAAATAAATGCACAAAAAAACGCAAGTGTGCAGGAGCCCCTGGGCTACATTTATACGCGCGAGCATGATATCGGGCCGAGTTTGTCCCCATTGCCAACATGGGAATTTCACGACAATGCAAAATTGCGATCCTCACGCTCGTGATAGGATCAGAAGAGTTCCCCATTGACTTCAACGGGAAGCATTGCTCTGGCATGCACAGCACGCAGCATGCGAGTGCCATGCGATGCCCCATTGAATAAGGTCAGGCATTCCGAAGGAACGTCCAAAGACAGAACGTGCTGCCAGGGTAAAAAAAAAAAATTCAAAAGAATGGATTTCATATTTGTGTGAGTTTCGTATCCCACAAAACCCGCGCAAGTATATCACTTATGCAGATAACTCCTTAGGCTACCTTCAGATCTGCGGTGAGGGGGTTCCGTTTTCCTACACAGTTATGGGAGCAGCAAAGGGAGATCCCCTGACCGAACGGGTCTGACGTATGACAAAACCGAACAGCACTAAGCGGACCCTATTGACTATAATGGGGCCCGTTGGGTTTTATCCGTTATTTTGTGCCGCTCATGCGACGGGACCTCCGATCGCAGGCTCCAGCCCAGATGTGCGCCCGGCCTCAGACTCCTCCGGCAGCTCAGCTGTGTACGTTCTCCTGCGCAGCACATTTCTGATTTGGTATGATTGTAGTAGCAGCCGTGTTCTATCGCTTCCATTATCACGTCGCTGGCACGCTGCGCGCCCATTTGGTAATTTATTAATGCTTGCAGCCAGTCGTTAGCCAGGATATAATGGTTTCACATTGCTGGGATTGTATTATTTATCAGACCTCAGATCCCGTCACTTGATACGTCTTATAGCCTTTTATGTCATCCCTCGCCGAGCGGAGAATCATCTGCTGTGCAGCCGTATGCCGGCGGCAGCCGTTGTGTGCCAACGCCTACAACTGTAAGGATGGCATGAATTTTATAAATATGGAGTCATAAAAGAACGCGGTCCCAATATCTATATTGTATAATATATACACACACGTATTAAACAAATGAAAATATATATGTAGTGCATCCATATCTGTAACACTTACTTGGCCGCTCTCGCACATGCGCTTTTTACCACTGTGTTGTGAACCCTACATACATGGCATGGCTCTCGCATGGCGTGCGATGTGCATGTGAAGTTCCCCATTGAAATCAAGAGGGTCAGAATTTCACAGAAGCAATGCGAGGGGTTTTTGCCTGACATCACATCCGTAGGTAAAACGCACTTTGACGAACCGAAATTGCGCTGGCCCGTGTGCAGTTCGCTTAAGGCCGGTCTCACGTGTTCGGATTTCAGTGGCGGATTCTGCGAGCGTATGATCCGCAGTAATACACAGATCAATCAATCAAATGCATTGAATTACGCAGTTCCGTTCACATTAGCGAGGCGGAATTGCGGAATCCATTCGCAGGAAATAGAGTATGGGCAGCGGGTATCCATGTCATCGCGGGAGATATAAATAACAGGAGTACTGCGCACGACCGCGGGCATCACTAACTAAAGATTTATGATATAAAGTGGGATTTGTCTGAATATCCTTTATATCAAGCGGGAGGCAGACACTTGGAGGTAAGGGATGCCAAGCTGCGGGCCAACCTCCAAGAGGGGCACGGAAGGCTAATTTCACACGGGCAACAGCGATACTGGGCAGTGAAACTTGGCCCGATCTCATGCTCCCCGACGTGCGATGTCCCCGCGGACGTGAGGCGCTTTTATGTTTAAACCACCTTGCATCTCTTCGGGTAAGTAGCTAAAAGCCGCAGCGGAGGATCCCGGAATGTCCCCAATTGTTTTTAATGGGTAAACCTCGCATCGCACTCGCGGGCACCTAGCATGGCGTGCAATGATGTGCCGGCACCATTGAAAACAATGAGTGATGCAATACGAGGCGTTCCGAGGGAACGCACACAGATAGGACATGCTGTGATTTTTTTTCTGCACCGCGATGCAGGAAAAAAGAAGCAAAGTGCTGATGTGTATGACGCCATTCAAAAGAAAGGGGTACATATTTGTGCGAGATTTACGTGAAAACGGCCTAAGGCTACATTCATACCGGTGAGCGCAATATTGGGCCAAGAAACTTGGCCTGATATTGCGCTTGGCAACAGGCATTTTACACGTTCAATAACGCCTCACATCACTTCTGTGAAATTGTGATCTCAGGCGCGTGTTTCCTATTGTTTTCAATCCCATTCACATCACATGGTATGCAAGGTCTTTAATCCATTAAGGATGAAGCACAGTAAACTGACAGCGCCTGGTCCTGGGCTTAAAGCACCGCTGATAGTAAAATTATGGCGGGTATTAAAGCCTCCTGCTTCTGCAATCAATCAGAAACAGGATGGGTTGTCAGCTGTTAGTTACAGCTGATAACCCGGAGGGGGAGGGAGAAGTGGGTTTTAACCCTTTCTGCCTCCTCCGTTCTTGAGTATACATCGCTTAATGAGCGCTATGTACTAAAAAGTGAAAGTGGAAATCTTTCTTCCCCTACAGGAGCCAGCGATCACATGACCGCCGGGATCCCATTACAGCAGAGCTGTAGGGTCCTAGACGACCCTGATCAGCTCTGCCAGGGGAGGTTTTCTCCTGTGACTAGGGCTCCTATGGATGCCCCAGCTACAGTGGGAAAGTGTCAAATAAAAAAAAGTGAATGTAACCCAGAGGTCTTATATGACATCATGGTGGACATACATGGTAAAAATAATAATGACATAAATAAGTTAAAAAAAATTACAGAATAAAACAACAATATATACATAAGAAAGAAAATAAACCCAAACCGTCGCCGTTATGCGCCCTGCAATCCAAAACCATACATATATATCAAAACGTCCAAAACAAATAGAACTCATTCCCATACTTTATTTGAGGCTGGATTCACACGAACGTATATAAGCTCAGTTTTCACGCCGAGCCGATATACGTCGTCCTCATCTGCGGGGGGGGGGGGGGTGGAAGAGACAGGAGCAGGAACTAAACTCCCGCCCCTCTGCACTATTTGCAATGAAAGGAGGTGGGACGGGGGTGGGGCCAAGTTTTGAGAATTAGCCCCGCCCCCGTCCCGTCTCTCCCCATTGCAAATAGTGCAGAGGGGCGGAGAGGAGGCAGAGAGGGAGCGGGAGCTCAGTTCCTGCTACTGGCTCTTCCATCCCCCCCCTCCCCCCCCGCAGATGAGGACGACGTATATCAGCTCGGCGTGAAAACCGAGCCGATATAGGTTCGTGGGAATGCAGCCTAAGGGCGCCTACCCACTTGCGTTGCTGATATTCGCGCGTGAAAAACGTGGCGTTTTCTGCACGTTTTCCGCGGCGTTTTTTGCGCGTTTTTTGCAGCCCTCCATTGACAATCATGGTTGCATTAAGAGAAAAATAAGGAGACATATGCAACTGACAGTTCCTATGTGAAAAAAACCCACGAAACGGAAAAAAACCCCAGATGGACAAGAACACATTCTATACTAATTGCTCTTCAGAAAAAACGCAAAACATCACAGGAAAAAAAAATCGCAAGTGGGTAGGCACCCTAAGAGTAAATGTACTAATTAAAAAAAAATAACTATAAATGTTAAAAAAAACTAACCTTTTTTTAGCTTTTTACCCCCAATAAAAGAAACAATCTGGGAAAAAAAGTCAGTAAAAAGGATATTAAAAAAACAGCCCTATATGTCACGGAATTAAAAAAAACACAACAAAAATAATTTTGGCAGCTAAAGGAAAAAAAAAATGGGACAGTAAAACCGCCACATGGGTAAAATCCCTAAAAAGTGTCTGGTCCTCAGGGCTTATTTACACGAGCGTATATCGGTCAGCGTTTTCACGGCCGACTGATATATGCTTCCATCTGGACAGTCCCCTCCCCTCCCAGCGGTTTGCAATGTGAGTGGGCGGAACAGGGATGGAGCGAAGCTCCCGACCCCTCCCCTTGTCCATAGCCAACTATGGGAGTGGGCGGAACAGAGCGGAGCTTAGCTCTGCCCCTCCCACCCTCACCCATTGCACATGCCAGAGTAAAGGAGAGAGGCAGAGAGGGGGAGGGAACTGCTTAGATGGAAGCGTATATCAGCCGGCCGTGAAAAAGCCAACCGATATACGCTCTTGTAAATAAGTCCATAAGGGGTTAAAAGTCCCAATTTTTTTTAAAAAATGGGAGATGCCTCCGAAGAAACGCCAAAAGATAGAACATGATGCGATTTTTAACCTCACCGCATCGCTGGGAGGGGAAAAATAAAAATTTTTTTTTTTTTTAAAAAAAAGGGCGCTCTTGTGAATAACTCAATTCAAAAGACTGGAGTTCATATTTAGGCGGAAATGGGGCTCTCCAAATATGTGAAGGGACCATGGAGGTTAATCTATGAGGATATAGGGGCGACACAAGAGGTACAACAGCTTATATTTACACTAAGGATAGCATACATTAACCCCTTCATGCCACCGGACATAAGTTTACATCCTGTGGCTGGCGGAGGCTCAGAAGTGAGACCATGTGATGCCGCAAAGGGAGGCGGCTGTGATTGATCTCCGCTATCAACCCCTTACATGCCGTGATAAATGTACATTAATGGTAAGTAAAGAGCTCACAGAGGGAGCACACCTCCCTCCATGGAGGGCTTATGGGTCGCTATGGCAACCAGATGCCATACACTGGTGTCCAGGCCTGTGATTGCTGTTGTGAGCGATAATGCACTGCAGTACACAAGTACTGCAATGCATTATCATAGTGATCAGAGCTTTTAGGCTGGGTTCCCACGGGACGGAAATCTTGCTGGACCGCGTGGAAATTTTGCAAGATTTCCGCAGTGGAAAGGCTGCTTCAAAACCCGCGCCATTTGGTGCATGTTTGAAGCGGCTTTTCAGCCTGTATTCCTCTGCGGAACTCTCTCGCCATAGAGAGAAAAGAGCCCACAGCCGAAACAACGCCAAGATTGATGTCACGGATTTTCATTACGCGCCACATGTCAGTTTCCACGTGGCTCGTCGGCCGCCTGTGAAGGAGATTTTTGCTAATCTCATCCACTTTGTTGCTTAGTCTCAAGTTTAAAAATGCATACGGAAATCCACCCCCCCACATGTGAACCGAGCCTTATGGCTCAAGTCCCCTACAGGGACATAAAAAAATGTAAAGAAAAAAACCCAAAAAAACTAACAACCCCCTTCATTTTTTGCGCACTTTCTTGTTTGTATATAAAAAGAATATTTTTGAAAACGCATATATTTGGTATCACCATATTCGTAATGAAATGCGCTATAAGTTGAACGCACTATTTATCCCGCACGGCAAAAAAACGGAAAAGGAACGTCTAAAAAATAAAAAAATGGAGGTAAAATGCTTTTTTTTTTTTTTATTGTGCAAAAGTGCACAAACCTTCCGACATAATAATCTTGGCCTGAGGCCCCGCAGGGCGGATGAGCCCGCTGAAGTCAATGGGTTCTATCCGTGTTTAGCGCGTGCGTATTGTACGCTCACAAAAAAAAGAGCAAATACGGTAATTTGAAGACGCCCCTCCAGACATACATGAATGCATGGACAGCAGAGGCAGCTTCTTCCCCTGAAGCCCAAACCTGACTCTTCCTGCACACGTGACTGGTCACATGGTTATGACATCATTAAAGGTCCTTGAGTCCAGTATCCTCTAGTTTTGACGCCATTAAAGGTCCTTTAGCTCATTAGAATCATGTCGGCTTCTCTCATCTTCCCCCTGACTCTGTGGCCGTGCAGGTAGTATCAGAGTGCTCGCATCAGGAGCCGCACAGACAGTGTATCACACCGGCATCTAGTCACGGCACAGGCCGAGCCTAACTACACGTGACTAGTCACATGGTCAATACGTCACCAAAGGTCCTTGCGCCCGCTATCATCTACATCTGACGTCATCACAGGTCCTTCAGCTTGTTGTTCTCTGCTACCTCCCAAGAAGTGAATACTGCATGCTATTATATTGTATCTTCCAGAAGCTGCGGATATTTGCCCCGTATACCTGTAGCAGCTTATAGTATATAGTATAGTATATTTTACCACCCGTATCTCCATGGACTGTAATGAGTGTTTTTATTAAGGGCTTTGTAAACACGGCTGTAAGCGCGTTTCGGTCTAGTAAATACGTAGCGTTATTGCGCAGCCAATAACCACTTACTGCGCATTTTTCTGCTGCTTCTGCATGTTTTTGGGTGCACAAATACGCCACGAAATATCCGTGCAAACACATTTGCGTTTCTGCAAATATCCGCAGCGAGTGCGCAATTTTTTTGCATTCCCATTGATTTCTATGGGCACCAAGATTGGTCATGCTGCCTATTTTTGCAGGCAGTCGCACATCGCGTGGACATACGCGCTCATGTGAATGTACCCATCTAAATCAATGGGTCTGTAAACTGCTTATGACGTACGCAGAAGTTGTGCGCATCATACGCTGCGCAGATACGCTTGTGTGAGCGAGCCCTGAGGGGCCTTACACAGGACAACTAATGTCCGAATAGTCGCTAAAGCGAACAAACGTTTATTTGATTTTTGCGCAAGGTGTTCGCAGAATGAATTGGGAGCATTTATATTAGTGAGCGTTCGCTGCCGCGGTCTCCAGAGGACCAAAACCAGCCAGAGCCGGAAGCAGTCAATGCGGTCCTGAACACCAGCAGGGACCTGCAATTTGTAGCATTCTAGTACATATTAGTCAACCAGCGACTACTTATAGGTGAGCTGAAGCGAAGCGACTTGTGAACAAATTGTCAGTCGTCACCTGTTGGTGACCGTGTTCACACAAAGCAACTATTGCTGGCGTTTGCTCCATTGAGCGGCTATATGGCTGATAGTCGTCCCACGTAAAGCCACTCTTAGGTCGGATTGACATGAATGTATTTGCGCGTTACGTATGAAGCATCTGCGCGTGCAGTGTGCGTAAGCCCATTTCGCATACACATTTTGTTCGCCAAATGAAGGGCCCATAATGCTCTTATTTTCCGGCGTATTTGCAGAAGAAAAAATGTGACCAGTATGTGGAAATAAATGCTAGTTTTTAATTTACAGCACGGTGCAGAAGGCCGGCGCGGTGTAGAAAAATGCTGCAAAGTAAGAAAGCTTTCAAGTAGAAGTGTTAAGGCCCATTTAGACACAAGGATAATCACTCAAAAGATGTCGCTCAAACAACTTTTGAGCGATCATCGTTGTGTCATTTACAGCGCAAGATGAGCGATCAAGATGAGTGATCACCTGGTACTGGCAGCGGAGGATGCAGAAGACAAGCGGGGTGTCCCCGCTTGTCTTCTGCATGCAGCTGTTCTCCCGCTCCAGCGCCTGTCTGTTATACAGCCAAGCGCTGGGAGCGGAGGATGCAGAAGAAAAGCAGGGTGTCCCCACTTGTCTTCTGCATCCATATGTTTTCTGCACAGAGCGCCCGGCTGTTATACAGCCGAGCGCTCCAAGCGGGTTATGGAGAACAGAGCTGCACCGCTCTGTTCTTCATACCCAGCCTGTGATCAGGGAGCAGGATACAGCTGAGACAATAGTATCAGCTGTATCCTGCTGTGAATCCTTGATAAGACTCCTCGTTGTCTTTCAGCACGCTAAAAGAGAACGATGAGCGACAGCGTAACGAAAACTGTACAATCTCAGTGCAGTTAGACACACAGATTATCACCCAAAAGACGGCTTTGAGTGATAATCTGTGTCTTAATGGGCCTTTAATAGTTTATTTTTGTCATTTAACAAAATGCTAAGTGACTAAGTCACATCAATATTTGGTGTGACGTCCTTTACCTTTAAAACAGCATCAGTTCTTCTTGCACCCAGTTTTGGAAGGAGCTCAGTAGGGAGGTTGCCCCAAACATCTTGGAAAACCACAGATCTTCTGTGGATGTCGGCTCGCTCCAATCCTTCTGTTTCTTCATGTGATCCCAGATACTGGATGATGCTGATATAATTGTTTAATCGTACACCTGATTATAATCCTAAAAATCCCTGACTTTGTACAAGTGTACCTAGAAGAATTGATGCTGTTTTGAAGCCAAAGGGCGAACACCCCAAATATTGATATGATTTTAGATTTCTTTTTTTGCTCATTCACTTTGCATTTTGATCATTGACAAAAACTTTTTACAACTTCTATTCCTGAAACTTTCCTACCTTGCAGCATTTTTTCCACACCTGCCTAAAACTTTTGCCAATTTTGCAAATCCTGCTCTTTAGGGAAAACTGACAGCAACAGTTTGTATCCGTTAATCCCCATTTTCACAATATACAATGTATAAGATATAGATGTTTATTTTGCTTCATGTTCTTCTTTTTCTTCCCTAGGTTTCCTCTGCTATGCTAGGGCGGACGAACAATGAAAGTCACTTTTATTAGGCTCCCTTTTGGATATCTTTGCCCAGCACATCTACAGAATGAACATATCCGCTGTGTTTAATGCTCTGCTTGTATCTATACTGGCAGCCGTCTTGTGGAAATATGTGAAGCTATGGGAACAGTTTGCTATTATTGAGGAAGAGTTGGACCTCACTCGTCAATCCCAGGAGCTGTCTCAGGTCCGCATAGACTACCAAGCAGCCTTATATGCGCTTGTGGAAGATGGCACCAAAATGGTTTGTACGGGTAGGATGCACACGGACCGCGTGTGCCGCTTCGAATCACTTTGTTACTCTACGGAGGCAGAGGAGTTTGTTTTCTTTCACAGCAACTCATCCTTCATGTTGCCAAGCTTGGGTTCAAGGCGCTTCCAACCTGCGCTACTAGACTTGTCTTCAGTAGATGACCACAATACACAATATTTCAACTTTGTTGAGCTTCCCGCTGCTGCCTTGAAGTTTATGCCCAAGCCTGTCTTTGTTCCAGATGTTGCCCTCATAATGAACAGGTTTAATCCAGATAACCTCATGCATGTCTTTCATGATGACCTTCTACCCATATTCTACACCATGCAGCAATTCCCTGACTTGGACCTGGACTCTCGTTTGTTCTTCATGGAGGGCTGGGGTGAAGGCTCTCACTTTGATCTCTACAAGCTTATGAGCAATAAGCAGCCTCTTCTGAAAGAGCAGTTAAAGACTTTGGGAAGGCTACTTTGTTTCACTAAGTCTTATGTTGGCTTAACAAAAATCACAACATGGTATCAGTACGGCTTTGTCCAGCCGCAGGGCCCTAAGGCAAATATATTAGTTTCTGGCAATGAAATAAGACACTTTGCCAAATTCGCTTTGGGAAAGTTGAATATTAGCTCTGATCAAAGTACCTCTGAGGACTATATCGTTCTTTTCAGCCGAACAATAAATCGACTTATTGTAAATGAGGCCGAATTACTCCTGGCTCTTGCCCAAGAATTTCAGATGAAGACCATCACAGTCTCTTTGGAGGATCACACTTTTCCAGACCTCGTCCGTTTGATCAGCAATGCTTCCATGCTGGTCAGTATGCATGGGGCACAGTTAGTTCTGTCTCTCTTTTTGCCTAAAGGGGCTACCGTAGTAGAGCTATTTCCTTATGGTGTAAATCCAGATCATTACACCCCATACAAAACTCTTGCAACGCTTCCAGGCATGGAACTCCAGTATGTGGCTTGGCAAAATAAAGAAGTGGCAAATACAATCACATACCCTGAAAGGCCATGGGAACAAGGTGGCATTATGCATCTAAATCCCAATGAGCAAGAAAATATAATGAAAAGCAAAGAAGTGCCGCGTCATCTTTGCTGTCGTAATCCGGAGTGGCTTTACCGTATCTACCAGGACACAAAAGTTGATGTGTCATCTCTTATTCAAGTGATAAGAGGTGTTGTTAAAACTAAGCCCGGTTCCAGGAAACAGAAGTGGGCAAATGGATTGTATCCCGGGAAGGTAAGAGAATCGAGATGCCAGGCTTCCTCCTCTGAAGCAAGCACTACAAAGCTGTCAGTGTCTTGGCAGATTCCTTGGAATCTCAAGTATTTGAAAGTCAGAGATGTGAAATATGAAGTTTGGATACAGGAGCAAGGAGAAAACACTTATATGCCTTACATGCTGTCTTACCAGAACCATACGTTTTCGGAAAACATTAAGCCATCAACAACCTATTTGGTATGGATCCGATGCATATTCAATAAAACGCTACTTGGACCGTTTGCAGACGTCTTGGTGTGTAAAACATAACCTAAACTATCTACAATTTATGTCCCTCGTTACAAGGCAAGTTTTGGATGCCTGAAAGCTAAAACTAAATTGCTGCGCCAAAGACAGCTCAGATTTTCTAAGTTTTAAAGTTTTTTCTAGACTACTTGTAAAAGTTCTGGCCGGTAACTTTACGCAAACTACTATAATGATGGGAAGATTTGGGCTCGGAAAGGGATAATCCTATAGTGAACAACTTCCGGATGGTCACCTTGTAGATACCTTGAAAATTTAATATATTACTTTTATAGAAACAACTTGTACAAAACCTGTGTTTGTTGTTATGCAAATGATGAGCTACATTTCAATATAGATTAATTTATTTTTAGGGAAAGTAAAGAATAAACTGTTACTTAAAGGTACATTTGAACATCTCGGTGTGTGGGTATATGTGTGTCTGTGTATATATATATATATATATAACCTTGTATATACATTGCTTCACTACTCTTGCACTGGTCTTAAGGTACAGCATGTACTTTAGGCCAGTTTTGTATTTGCTGATTGCTACTGGAAACTGTCCACAAGCTTGTTAACAAACCCCTGACTGCTTAGAAAAGCTCTTATAAAGGAGTGGGAGAGTTAAAGGGATTGTCCAGGACTATTACTATTGATGATCAGTCCTCAGGATAGGTCATTAATAGGTGATCACAAGGCCTGCTGTCAGTGCGGGCAGCGCTGGAAGCAGATAAGATTGTTTACGTTGCAATGGCCCGGTTTGGTACTACAGACACCCCCCCCCCATTGAATTCAGTGGGAGCTGTGCCTGCAGTACTAAATTGGGCCAGCTGATCGATGAGAATCCCAAGCAGCAGACCACCGCTGATCAGCTATTGATGACCTTACCCTGAGGGCTGGAATAGTAATAGTCCCGAACAACCCTTTAATCTTTCCTACACCAGATTACTGTACAGCTCAGGTGTAAGGACCATAGCTTGGAAAGCAAATCCCCAGAGCAGTCTTTGTGCAGATATTGACGCAAGGAGATTTCAGCTCTGAAATCTGGAGAAATGTGAGTGCAGCTCCGGACTATGATACAGGCTATAACTCAAAATGAATACCATATATAAGAAACACAATGCTTCTTATTCAACTTCTATGTGTAAACGGTATAATTGTGCTCCCAGATGATCCTACGCTGTATACTGTCTCTTTCAGTACCGTAGGTTTGGTTTTTAGATGGCTGTAATGCGGCCGCATCCTAGTTCCTTTGTTACAGTCGCAATGCCTGGCCATCCCATGATGCCTTTAGACGGAACGATTATCGTTCAAACGAGCGAAAGTGAATGATAATCATTTGAACACCAAACAAGAATTGTTCGCTTTTTGTTTAGCGTTTATTCTATGCAGACCTGAAAACCATTGTTGGCTCATTCGCTCATCGGTCGGTTAAAACAGCGATCATTCAATCACTGTATTCGCTTGAACGAGCAAACGATGCATTTGCCTGTCCAAGTGCAAACAAGTCTGCATTGACATCATTCACTCGTTCAAACGAGAATCGTCTCATCTTAACCCCTTGAGTGGCACGCCCGGAAATTTTCCGGGACGAGCTCCACTGCTCATAGCAACATAGCCCGGAAGATTTCCGGGCTATGTATCACTATGGGAGCTGCAGAGCACAATGCCACAAGCTGTGACATTGTGCTCTGCCTGCACAGACCCACATAGAGCAGTGCAGGACTTTGAAAAACCAGCAGAAGATATTGCCGATGTGCCGGCAATCTCCTGCTTTGTTTACAGGTTGCCATAGAGACCATCGGCTTGTCAGAAGCATGCCGATGGTCTCTGTGGCAGGGAGAGCTTGCTGCTTGGCTGTCAGAGGACAGCTAGGTACCAGCTCTTACAGCAGAGATCAGAGAAAACCTCCGATCTCTGCTGTGTTAACCCTTTACATGCGGCAGTCTATGTGACTGCAGCATGTAAAGGGCTGTCACTGCAGCATGTAAAGGGCTGTCATCGTCGGACCCCCGGAATGTGATCAGGGGTCCTGATGGGTCCCTGTGGAAGTCCCCTAAAGGGACAAAAAATTAAAATAAAATTAAAAATTAAAAAAAAAAAGTTAAAAAATTATTAAAAAAATAATAAAAACACTTGTCTCCCTTTACCATGTAATGACCCAGAGAAGGAAGTTAATACATTATTTAACCCCTTAATGTCATGGCCCCTTTTTTTCTTTTTTCCCCATTTCTTTTTTTCCTCCCTCCTGTTTAAAAAAATCACAACTTGTCCCGCAAAAAACAAGCCCTTATATGGCCGTGTCAATGGAAAAATGAAAAAGTTATGGCTCTTGAGACGCAACTGCAAAATTAGTTAAAATTCAATGGTTAGACCATTTTAAAAAACCTGCCCTGGTGGGCACGACAGGGTGGTAGGAAACCCGCCACTCAAGGGGTTAAAGGACAGGTGAGCTCCAGTTCAACTGAACCATGGGAGGGCCAAGTATATATGGGCTAAACTGTAACCACACTACAGCCATCCGAAACCACACGAACTGTAACTCTGTTATATTTTTTCATGCGCTCGTGTTACTGCTTTCCCAAATGAGAGGTTGATTATAATACAAGCATCTGACAATTAAAAGTGTATTTTTTTGACCAATTGGACAATATTTCAGTAATTATTCTTGATAAGTGTGAGTTCTGGGACTATCATTTATGACTAACAACAATTCTACTATTATGTAGCAATCGATTGAAGACTCTGCGTTACAATGTGGCTTTTGTGTTCATTTATAAATTGCTTGTGCCTTTCTTTTGTCATGTGGCAAAATAGCTGAATATCCAATTATATACAGGAACAGTACTCTGAAGATTGGATGACCTGTGCAAATAAAGGGGTGTCAGTTATCATCTATTTTACTCCAGAATTCTTTTTAAAGGGGTTGGCCGGTTAAGAAATGCAAAGCACTTAGTCTCCAGTTTACTTCTGCTTTTTGATTCAAATTTTATATTATATCATATAATATAAAATGTGAATCAAAAAGGAAACTTCCATGATCTAGATCAGGGGTGTCAAACTCATTTTCACAAATGGCCACATCAGGCTTATGGTGACCTTCAAAGGGCCGATTGTAAGACAGTACAGTAAAGGCCTGTTCACACAAGCATATTCACGTACATAATATGCGGTAAATAGAGGCCATTGATTTCAATCAGTTCATTCACATGATGTATATTGTCACACAGCATGACATTTTGTTGCGTACGACGCACCATAATAGGCCATTGAAGTGAATGGACCGCGCAAATACGTGGTGAATGCGCAGGAAACCTGTGTATTCACTGCATATTTGCGCACCATTTCAGTGGACCCATCTGCGTTTTTTCGTGCCCAAATATACAGGCATAAGCGATTTTCAATTTCGCTAATACGCAGCGTATTTGTGCGACCGAAATAGATTACACCCGTGTGAACGAACCCTAATAGTGACCCTTATAGTGGTCACAGTAGTCATAGTGGCTCTCATACTGGCCCCAGTAACAATATTGACCCCCTCAGTGGACCTATTAGTAATAGCGAGCCCCACAGTGGCCCCAGTTGTAACAGGGTACCCAACAGTGGCTCCAGTAGTAATAATAACCCCCACAGTAATATATACCCCCTCACTAGTAATAACCCCTCAGCAACATCATCCCCAGCAGTAATATTAACCTCCCCCCAGCAGCAGTAATATTAACCCCCCCCCCCAGCAGCAGTAATATTACCCCCCCCAGCAGCCGTAATATATACCCCCTCACTACTAGTAACCCCTCAGCAACATCATCCCCAGCAGTAATATTAACCCCCCCAGCAGCAGTAATATTAACCCCCCCCAGCAGCAGTAATAGTAACCCCCCCACAGCAGTAATATTAATTAACCCCCCCAGCAGCAGTAATAATTAACACCCCCAGCAGCAGTAATATTAATTAACACCCCCCCCAGCAGCAGTAATATTAACCCCATCCCCCCCTAGCAGCAGTAGTAATATTAACCCCTTCCAGCACCAATATTAACCCCCCCAGCAGTAACATTAACCCTCTCCCAGCCCTTATACGTACCTGCTCCCTGCAGTCAGCGCCGCTCTCCTTCTGCTCGCGCTGATCCCGGCTACACTCTGACAACAGTGTGTTCGCGCGGCATGCTTCCTCCCTGAGTCCTCTCCTGCGGAACTGAAGAGCAGGGGACTCGGGGAGGAGGATCCTGGCTGTACACTGACGTCAGTGTGAGCCGGGAACACTGGTAATAGCGCGATTACCAGCGGGGAGCTGCGGCAACCCAGCTGGTAATCGCTTCAGTGGTGAGCAGCATCGGCACGCCGCGGGCCACATAACACGAGGCAGCGGGCCGGATTCGGCCCGCGGGCCTTGTGTTTGACACGTGATCTAGACTGTCTGCCCAACTCTATAAAGGCAGACATATGATGAAATGTTTAGTGACATCCTGACCATAGTTATAATAATGGCTACCCCAGTTGACCTTTTTAGTGCAAGTGAATGTGACGTGCCCTTATTTCTCATTAATCATATATTATTAGTCAAGGGTAAGCTCTACGTATGTTGCATTGTTAGCGCAAAGAGCGCTACAGGTATATTCTTGCATTTCAAATTGGTGGGTAAATATGTTCGGAGAATCACTGACAGGTCACAGAGCACTTTGTGTAAGTGTGACTGATTCTGTTTATTTGTCAACCAGCCAAGGTATTTATAGTCCTTTTAGACAAATACATTGAAAACGAGGCTTGAGGACAACTGACATATACAAATGTATAACTTGATATAATTCATTTATTATTGGTTATTAAAACTTAGCACATGCAGTGACTTTGGTCTCTGGGCAAAACTTTTCTGTAGTCACACTCTAGTTTTCTAACTGTTTCTGAGATCATTAATTGGTAATCTATAAGCATTTCTGAGTTCAGTTAAGGCTTACATAGTTATAATAATAATGATCTTTATTTGTATAGCGTCAGCTTATTCTGCAGCGCTTTCAAGCATGGGAGAAATGCAAACAGTACAGCAATTACAATGTGAGGTACAATTAGTTTTAAACAAATGGGGTGGGGGTAGTACAAGGGGAGGGGGAGCGAGGTATGGGGAACACAGGCAGTAGGGGATTTCATGTGGAAATCAGTTTTTAGAAAGCAAACGGGTGGGGCGGTAAGGAGGTGCAAGGGTAGAGGTTCTATGTGATAGGCAGGGTGGAAGAAGTAGGGAGCCATAGGGAGGGGGCGGGGGACTAGATCAGGGAATTTGGTATGCCCCCCCTAAGAGGTGCGTTTTTAAGGCGCATCTGAAATTTCGTGCATCAAGAATTGTCTGGATACCTTGGGGTAGCGCGTTCCAGAGGATGGGTGCTGCTCTGGTGAAGTCCTGGGTAAATGTTTTGTCTGTAACCAAACATTATAGTGTTGTCTCTCAGGTTCCTATTCCTGCTACAGCAGATACAACAGTCCACTTCTCCATGTAGTGCGTCCTTTCCATCTGCAATGCCAGATGGCCTATACCCATCACACCGGTCTCCTGCTGACCTAGTAAGGTGCCTGGAGGCACACTACAGTGTCCTGGAGCTCATGATTCTGGAAGCGGTGGGTAAACCACTGAGCTTTGCCTAATGCTGCTACGCTCATTATCAGGAATTGCTCCCGTGCCTCATCTTATACTGCTTATCGCCTCTCCAATTCGCTCGTTCATGTGCTGTAGAGCTTCTGGCTATGTTAAAAAAAAACAGAAAAAGGAAATATAAACAGACAAATCACAGAAAGCAGCCATATACTCACTAATATACTAATACAAAAGGGCAGGTAATAACACCTCATCCCTCAACATGCAAATAGCCAGACTGCTATATGGAGGAGCAATTGCACAGGTGAATGTACTGATGAACAGCCACTCACACACCCTCTTATATTGAGGGGGGGGGGGGGGCTGCTTAGTACTATTCTTGCACAAAAGATGGCATACACAGGGTGTCAGGCCACATGGTACATGTAGTGCAACATGCAAGCTTACAACTTAATAGTGATGCTATATTTCAATCCAGTGGGCTGCCCCGCACTCCACAGGTGAACCACATCGGCATTGGCACCCTGGGCATCCCCAGTATTCAAAGCTGCACTGCACGTTACTGATAAATACGAGGTATTGGTTAATATTTTTGCCAAAATACACAAGCTCACAAGCCCGCGTCAAGGGTCCTCGTTCACTTGTAAATCCCTACACTAACATTAATCAAAATCACAGAAAAAGGAAATATAAACAGACAAAAGAAATCACTAAAAGCAGCCATATTCTTACTGATCTACTAATAGAACTAGAATGATAGAGTTGGAAGGGACCTCCAGGGTCATCTGGTCCAACTCTTGCTCAATGCAAGATTTACTAAATCATCCCAGACAGATATTTGTCCAGCCTTTGTTTGAACACTTCCATTGAAGGAGAACTCGCCATCTCCCGTGGCAACCTGATCCACTCGTTGATCACCCTCACTATCAGAAAGTTTTTTAATATCTAATCTGTGTCCCCTCCCTTTCAGTGGAGTAAATACATAGCAGTCTGGCTGCCTGCATGTTGAAGGAAGTGTTTTTACCTGCCCTCTTGCATAAGTATATCAGAAAGGCCGGCTGCACACGGCAGAGCCGTATTCCTCATGTGGGTTTCCGCAGTGGAATCCGGCTGTGACCCTGGTCAGCAACCCCACATAAGTTCTTTACTGTACTGCAGATAACTGCGAACGCTCGCCTCGGTCATTCGCAGTACATTTTTTTTTATATTTGTTTTTCCCACGCTGTCACTAGGTGATGACGTGGGTTCCCACAGCCTATCTGCAATGTCAATTGCAGATGGGCTGTGTGTCGGTCGGCCTTTATTGACCTCAATGGAGGCTGTCCGCATCAAAATAGAGCATGTTGTGATTTTTCCTGAGCTTGCGAAATGCGCAATTCGCTTCCATGAGGGAGAAGGAAAAAGTGATTTTTGCATATCTTTCAATAGATGCCATGTGCTGTGGCTCCTCCTTGCAGACGCCAACTGCAGATTCCACAATAGTAATCCGTTTGTGTGAGACTGGCCTAAGTATATGGCTGCTTTCAGTGATTTTTTCTTTTTCTGTCTATGTTCCAATAAGGCCAGGGAAATTTCATCACCTCTACACTGAAATACCATTAAGGCTGGTGTCAGCCTTGCCAAGCGGTAAGTTAAATTCAGTGCCATCTTGCTTCGGTCGCCGGCGCACACTACAGCCATCATTGCCGTACTTCATGCGACCCAAGCGAGGAGCTGCAAGATAAGGGAGTATTCTCCACCAGACTTCATAGGAGGTTCTAGGTAAGCAGCTGCAATACAAGTAGCTAACCTGCATCAGATACCACAGGAGGTCAGACCTGCTTGGCTCTGCGCACTTTACCCTACATCCTAATGACATCACATTATGGGCACCAATTCTGGCCCGGACTTTGGCACATGCCCATTCAGAGGGGAACCTCTACCAGACATTTCAACATTTCGCCCCCTCACATGGATGACAGGCCATCCCCCCACATGTGACATGAGGGTAGACAGACTTGACATTGTAATAATAATCTTTATTTGTATAGCGTCAACTTATTCCATGTCAGCTGCATCATTCCCCTCACCCTTCCATGACCCATCTCGGCCACTTTCAATTTTAAGGGTTTAAAAAAGGTAAAGTCCCCTGGTGCAAGCACCAAGTCATGACCGACTCCTAGGGTGACTACTGCTGCCCTTGGTACCTTTGTAATGCAGTGCTGTGGATAACCAACCAGGCATGGCCATGGGCTGCAATCCGGTTTTGGATGGAAGCATTTAGCGCTTTATCATCCGAATCTGGATCGGTGACAGAACCTCCGGCTCACTTTCCCTCTGCTCTCTCCTCTCCTGCACGTTCTTACCAGTTAATTCATGACCATAACAAAGTTCATCTTTACTGCGGTAATAAAACAACTGATAAAAAGGATGTCAATTTTATCGCCATTTCCGCTGCGGAATTAATCTCTTCTCAATGAGGGGGTGAATTGTGCTCAGAAATAAACGATAAAACCCGCTTCAAAATCTGCACCAAATGGTGCGGGGTTGGAGGCGGGCTTTCCGCTACAAATCAGCCCCCCCCCCCCCGTGGAGCCAGCCTAAAGGTTAATTTACATGTGATGACCTGTGGGGTGCAAGATGCCCGACAGATCATCTCAGCAATAATCATTGATTTGCTTTTCCACAGGAAGTATTATCGCTAGTGAGTGGAGGCGGAGCATATCCGCAATCATTCCTTCCCATCCGCCTCAATTCACCGTAAGCACATAAGTGCATGCAGAAACTGAACAATGAATGAGAAATGAACACCTCATTTGGCATTCAGTCAGCGCATGCATTTACACTGAATGATAATCATTTAGATTCTCGCTAGATC
The DNA here is from genome assembly GCF_035609145.1 of Eleutherodactylus coqui. Taxonomy (NCBI): domain Eukaryota; kingdom Metazoa; phylum Chordata; class Amphibia; order Anura; family Eleutherodactylidae; genus Eleutherodactylus; species Eleutherodactylus coqui. Next base: position 43,515,262 of record NC_089848.1, on the reverse strand, counting down.
ACAGGAATCCGAACGATTATCAGCCCTTGTAAAAGCACCTTAAGCCGTCAGTCCAGCCTCACTGACGGATCTCCAACTGTAACTTGAGCTTAGTTCAGACGAGCGTGGTTTACACGCTGCTACAGCAGCATGTAAACCACGCTCCTATAGCAACCAATAAATTGTTATGGAAGCGCTCACATGGAGCTTTTTCACCTGCGCAGAATCTGCGCTTATAAAAAAGATAGGACATTGAGTGCCGAGTCGCCTGTCAGCTCCGTGCTGTCCATAGTGCTGACCACAGGCTCCTATGGGAGCCGCGGCAGCACAGTGCTCACAGCACGGACATATGAACGGGCTGCTCTGCCGAGCTTGTTCACCTGCATGTCAGCAGCGTGTAAACCACGCTCGTCTGAACGAGGCCTTAATCTGCAGTGTCTATATACCGTGAAAATTAGAAGCTGCATAGGACAAACGCCACAAAATTTTTACTTAAACCCTTTGCAAAGGTGTCTATAGTCTTTAAAACCTTTCTTTCAAAAAAGAAATCGGGGTAGGAGCTGGGAGGCAAATAGTTAAAACCTGAATATACAGTATGTACTAAAATATATGTATTTATTAGCCTGACTCCCAGACATCAGGACGACTTCAGAGTCCAATTTGTCTGAAATCTGAAAGTAGGCCTTCAGCTTGCATCCAACTGTGTAATTGATTATCTGCTTGTATCCTATTTGGCCTACAAATTACTCTGATTGTATATTATATTTAATTACAACCTTGCTGATGGCTTCAATCATCTTCATATTTGTTTCAATGCAAACTTTCCATGGTTGCTACAGCAGAGGTCATGACCGCTACCATTGGCAGTAATTCCATCCTTTATAGTAATGGTTTGTGAACTCCACAACAATTAATGTAATACATCTGTTTAATGTAGCAGTAGATGAAGACACGAGACGACCCTCTCATAACCCCCAGCCATTGCATTTAATCCTTTGTTCCTTCCGCAGCTTCGGATCCTGTCTTCGTGCTGACAGTAACTCCATAGCCTGAGGGTATCCTATAGAATCCGTGCTCTATAATCATCCTATTCCTTTCAGCCGCACATTAAAGTTCAGCCTCATGCTGTGCTGATTTCAGGGCCGCCTTCTAGACTGTCCTACAAAACTTCACATTTATTGTAATCCTGGAGCTTTACATATCTGTTGTATTAGCTAGAAAATTTGTGCCTAATGTTTAATAGTCATGTAGAAAAGAATTCACGATTTATAGTGAAAGGAAACAATAATTGCATTAGATGGCTGCAGCGCAGAAAAAGATGCCTTTTATTGAGCACATTGAGTAAATATCAACAGCGCAGGGAGAAAAGGGAAAGGAACCCTTTAATTAGCTGTAGATCCCCTTTTAGCAGAAATCATTTCCACCAAACATTTTCTGTAGCTGCAAATATATTTTGCGCAATATTGAGGCAGAATTTTGAATTATTCCTCCCGTCAAATGTTTCAGTTCATCAGTATTTCTGGGATGCCTTGCATGCACTGTCCTCTTCAGGCCATGTTACTGCATCTCAATGTGGTTCAGGTCCGGATTCAAATTTAGTAGTGACTATTCCAAAACACAAATTCTCAGTTTTTTTCAACCATTTTTTGATTGATTTACTTGTGTGAATAATGCTGGGTCAGCTTCTAAAAGAATCTTGTCCTTTATTAATATATTTGATAAAACATCACGATAATATTTACTCACACATAACTTTATGCCCCCGCAGCAGGCACATTTCAAAGTTCCAATGGCCTCCTGCACATGGCACGCTTGGATTCCGTGTGGGGAATCCCACACCGAATCCATCCGTGACTGCGGCGGGTGACCCTGTTTACCCATGTGTGCAGGCGGCTGCCATGTGGATCTCTCTTCTTCCGGGTTCTCTGTACTGCAGATGGTCCGCACGGCTCGCAGCATGCTCTGTTTTAGCGTGGATTCTGCACAGATGTCCTCCATTGAAGTTAATGGATGCATTTATGCCGCAGTCCATACAGAATTAACATTGCGTATGAGTGGTGGAATCACTTGGAACTATGTATGAGAATATCTAGTAAAGTCAGGGTCATAGCTACAAAAGCCAGGTTCACTGGGAACTAGGTATGAGGAAAAAGCGAGCTCTTCCGCGACCATTCGCAGTTACTTTCCACGATGGATCGCAGGTCTCCCGCTGTGGATATCCGCATGCGGAATTCGACCCGTTCGCGTGAGCCTGGCCTAAGCATATAGCAAAACGCTTCTGAAACTCATGTTTGCTGGATAACTAGTCTGCAATCTCTGTATCCAGAAGGCTTGTTTGCAGAGAACATGCCTCCTAAGGTCTGCACCCTAAAACTGCCGATTAAACTGTTCTGTGCCAACAAATTTTAAATGTGGAGAGCAATCCTGCATATTGTTCCAGACAATGTTTCACTACCTCTGAGGCATTGCTATTAGATCTCTCCCTACTTAATACTCATTCCATTAACCTGATTTTTAATTTACTGACAACGCTGACTTCAAAAAACAAGATTGAAAATAATCCTATATGTGTTGTATGTTACCTATTGGGAATTACGGTTAACCCCTTGAGTGGCACGCCCGGAAAATTTCCGGGACACTGCTCATAGCAACATAGCCCGGAAGATTTCCGGGCTATGTATCACTATGGGAGCTGCAGAGCACAATGCCACAAGCTGTGACAGTGTGCTCTGCCTGCACAGACCCACATAGAGCAGTGCAAGGGCTTTGAAAAAGCAGCAGAAGATATTGCCGATATGTCGGCAATCTCCTGCTTTGTTTACAGGTTGCCATAGAGACCATCGGCTTGTCAGAAGCAAGCCGATGGTCTCTGTGGCAGGGAGAGCTGGTTGTTAGCTGTCAGAGGACAGCTAGGTACTAGCTCTTACAGCAGAGATCAGAGAAAACCTCCGATCTCTGCTGTGTTAACCCTTTACATGCTGCAGTCTATGTGACTGCAGCATGTAAAGGGTTGTCACTGCAGCATGTAAAGGGCTGTCATCATCGGACCCCCGGAATGTGATCAGGGGTCCTGATGGGTCCCTGTGTAAGTCCCCTAAAAAAAAAAAAAAAAAAAAAAAAAGTTAAAAAAATTATAAAAAAAATAATAAAAACACTTGTCTCCCTTTACTTTGTAAAAAAATCAAAAATACAATCACACATGTGGTATCCATGTGTCATAATGACCCAGAGAAGGAAGTTAATGCATTATTTAACCCCTTAATGACATGGCCCCTTTTTTTCTTTTTTCCCCATTTCTTTTTTTCCTCCCCCCTGTTTAAAAAATCACAACTTGTCCCGCAAAAAACAAGCCCTCATATGGCCATGTCAATGGAAAAATGAAAAAGTTATGGCTCTTGAGACGCAACTGCAAAATTAGTTGAAATTCAATGATTAGACCATTTTAAAAAACCTGCCCTGGTGGGCACGACAGGGTGGTAGGAAACCCGCCACTCAAGGGGTTAAAGGGAACCTGTCACATCCCCACAACACTATAAACTAAGTTAGGCGGCCTGCAGATGGCCGGGTCGGATCCCCTGCGAGAATTCTCGCAGCAGGATCTGACTCGCGTCCCTGCGAGGACCAGTGCGGCACAGAAATAGAGCATGCCACGATTTGTTTGCCGTGTGTATTTTCACGCGGACAAATTGCGTCTGTCTACATAAGATTGCGTTTTGTAATTCAATCCTATGTAGGAGGGCACGGGTGGATATTTTGCGGGAAATCCAGCCGCGGAATTTCCGCCCATGTGCAGGAGGCCTTAAGATGCTGCTACATGAAGGGGTGATGTATTTTTTATATTCTCTCACTCCTGCGATCCACTGCTGTCCCCTCTGAAGTTGGTATACGAAAATCTGACTCTTTTAAGAGTTCTGTGCCCGCGCTCTTCCATAGACTTCTACAGGAGAGCATGCGCATGCAACTCTGAAAAGAGTGAGATTTTCGTACGTCGCGAGACCTCAGAAGAGTGCAGTGCTGGATCCAGGGAGCGGTCAATATAAAATATACATCACCCAGTATCTCTGTCACATCCGATAACAGCACCATAACTTAATTTATGGTGCTCTAGGTATAATGACAGGTATCCAGCAGGCAAGAACTTTAAAAGTGATTTGCTGTATACCAATCACTATGTGCTGTATGCAAAAACTTAAAGGAAAAAAAAATAAAATATATATATATGTTAAATAGAATACGATTTTTGATATAATAAAAAATAATCCTATTATTAATAGGATTCTTTTTTATTATATCAAAAATCGTATCCTATTTAACATATATATATTTTTTTCTTTTAAGTTTTTGCATACAGCACATAGTGGTTGGTATACAGCAGATCACTTTTGAAGTTCTTGCCTGCTGGATACCTAGTATTCAGTCTTAGTATCCAGAAGACTTCTGTAGTGAGAACAAGCTTCCTATAATCTCCATCTTGTAATGGCCGTTTAACCTGTTCTATGCCAACATATATAAAAGTGTAAAGCGATCCTGCATGTTGTTCCAAAAAATGTTTAGTTACCCCCGAGGCATTTTTGTTAGATTTCTCAATATTTTAAGACGGGAGGGGTATCATCACTCCTTAAGGAGAGCACGTAGATGGTGAGCGAGGAGACTTATAAGGCCATGCATGCTCCTCTGGGAAATATATGCAAATAAAAAAAGATGGAACAATAGCTCTGCAGCGCCACCTATTGGAAGGCAGCCTTCCAGCAAATCAATGTCCGACCCTTTATATAGGTCTTTATAACAATGATAGGGAATTGCAAACCAAGCCAGAATCTGTTTCGGGGTGTTTGCCCATCATCAGTGTGCAGTAAGTTTCTGGCTAGGCTAGTGAGAAGCGTATGACGTGGGTCAGAAGGGGTAACATCTCTCCTTAAGGAGAGCACCTAGGAGGTGAGTGAGGAGACTTATAAGGCCATGCGCGCTTCTCTGGGTAATATATGCAAATAAGGAAATGGAACAAAAGTTCTGCAGCGCCTATAATACATGTTCGGGTCTTCCTGGTGTTCAATTCTCTGACAGTGAGAATTAAACATAAATGAGGTTACAAACAGTACAATGTATGTTGCATATTACATAGTTGGAACCATAGTCTAACTTCACATGAGCGAGCGCAACATGAGGGCATGAATCCCACCCCCATATCGCGCTCCCCACCATATGAAAGCCCCGAGGATATGAAGCGTTTTCATGTGAAAACTGCCTTGCATTACATTAGGGAAGAAGCAATCCTTTGCCGCGGCTGTCAGCCGTAGTCGAGGTTCGTGGAGTGTCTCCCATTGCTTTCAATGCACCTAGTACGTGTACTTAGTACGTGGTGCAATGCTGCCACCAGCCTCATTGAAAACAATGGGCAGTGCGATGTGAGAGCACGCCCAAAGATAGGACATGTCACGATATGATTCCTGCAACGCAGTGCCATGCGGGAAAAAAACCGCTCATGTGTATGACCCTATTCAAACAAATGGGGCTCATATTTGTGCAAGATTTCTGCATATCGCAACGCACAAATCTCGCACGATTTTAGTGCCCGTGTGAAGCTGGCATTAAGGGATATTGTTTTTATACTAAATGTGTTTTTTTCTACCTGACATATGATATGTTTTAATCTTCAAAGAAAATTTGCATGCACTGCCTCTTGTATTACCGCAACCCAAAAAAACGTGCTGCGATAACCAAGATTTTTGTGCGGTATGTGTATAATATACAATAGGTGATAGTAGATTTTCCAGATTGTGGCATTTCATTAGTTCACAGCTCACACCTTGTTTTATAATATGTCTTATTCTGATTTAGTATAGGTAGACAGGTAAAAGTTCTTACTATGTGCTGTAGAAAATACTACTTACTTGCCCATATTCTTAGCTCCATGAGATAAAACGCTCTTCTGCTTCTATCCATAGTACTAACTTTACCTTTAGCCCTGATCATCAGCTAAGGGTTGTACTCCCTTTGTTCTAGTCTCCCACAGACCTTTTTCTCTACCTCCTCATTATCAGTCAGTAAGGTCAAGAGGGGTGTTGTCTCTCCCTAAGGAGAGCACCCAAAAAGTGTGTGTAGACACCTGGGGGGTGAGTGGGTTGGGGATGGCATAGTCTGTCCCCAAGGAGAGCACTCAGAAGGGGTGTGAGAAGATACCTGAGAGGTGAATGAGGAGACTTATAAGGCCATGCACACTCCTCTGGGTAATTTATGCAAATAGGGGAGATGGAACAATACCTCTGCAGCGCCACCTATTGGATGGCAGCATTCCTTCAATTCAATGTACGACTCCTTAACAAGTCTGTAAAACAATCATTGGGAATAGAAAACCAAGCTAGAAAACCATACACAACCTGTTTCGGGGGGGGGGTGCCCCTGGGGGGGGGGGGGGGGGGTTGCCCCTCATCATCCAATAGGTGGCACTGCAGAGGTATTGTTCCATCTTCCTTATTTGCAGACTGTAAGGTTCATGCTCTTTTAGCCCTTATGAGTTCTCCTAGAGGTATAGCCTTTTTAGTGTGGGGTGGGTGACAACTATTTGTCCTCAGTATGGTATTTATCGCATTTTCTTTCCTGCATAACATAGTAATTACCTGTTTTTTCATTACATCCCTCTTCAAAAGGACATGAAGAAATGATATCTCCACATTATTCTTATATAACCCATTTAAAGATCAGATCCTGTGGTACGGCCCTACATCGACGACCTGCTATTGCTTTGGAGGCGCAGTGTGGAACTATAAAGCGATCTGAGGGTTCCTGAAAGTTGTTTGCATTGAGGCATGGCCAATACTAACCAGTCTTTCTTGAGAAGAACAGATATGTCAGTAACCAGGCTTTGTGTGACCTTTGGGCAAAGCACCTGTAAAACTCAAACTTTCAATCTCATGTGCTTAACCCATTCACAGCCATGGCGTACATTTACATACTGAGTATGCGGCAGTGTATGGAGTGGGATCAGGAGCTGATTGTGCTTTATACACAGCAGGTGCCAGCTGGCTTCGACAGCAGATATTGATCTGTAACAGCCGCAATCTGCGTGAACACTAATTGCATTTGATAACTCTATTCTAGCAGCAGGATTCATATGCCCCGATCAGTATTCCAGGGTTCCTAACAGCCCCCCACAATGAGATTGCGAAGTGCCTTCTAAAGGCCCACAGGGCTGCCATGGTTGATTGCATATCATGCCATGCCTATGGCATGGTTTGATAAACTGCCTGTGAGAATGTGGTATAATGCAATACTATAGTATTGCAAGGTGAAGTCCCCTGTCCCCCTCGCAGAAGCCCGCACAGGAATGTCAGTGGCGATTGGCTGGCTCCTCTCTGTGCATGCGCCGGCTGGGCGGCTGCTGGCACACAGCGCAGGGAGAAGACGCCGGGAGCGGGTGAGCCGCAGGTCTCTGCAGGGGCACGGGACCGCATCGGATCCGACCTGGCCGTCTGCAGGGAACCTATCCCTTTGGGAATTCCGATGTGCTTTCTGTCTCTGCACTATGGATGTTTACTCAATGGGACATAAACATAAGAACTATTTGTGTGTTATTAGATTAGTTAGATTGTGTTTGTCCGTGAATCTCACAATTCTCATTTGCCCGAGTGAATGAGCCAGTGACGTAATCACCAGCTTGTTCGCGCTCTGGCAGCCCGCTTAGACGGCATGATTTTCATTAGGAATTGCAAAGTCCTCGGGCACTTATCATTCAGTGTTCACGTTCCTATATGAACGATCAGCATTTAAAATGAACGAGACGGCGCTGATTTCTGCTGAAACTGAACGACAAGCGACAACCTCACGATTCAGCCATTGGTCTGTATTTAAACTGAAAGATTATCATTTTCGTTCATTTGAACGATAATCTTTCCATCTAAACGGGGCATAACTCTGACTTGGAAACAATCAGACCACTTTTTATTAGTAATCCGTGCAGAAATTTCAAAGGGTTCACTTACTTTTTCTTACAACTGTACTGATTCTTATGTACATGTAAATTTAGATTTGACTGTCTGCCTCTTTTGTGCTCTACATGTTGATCTGTCAGTCTTCACTGCAGCTCTAGTCTTCTATTTATGAAGCAGAGGAATAAGATAACCAGTGCTAATGGATCGGCAGAGATCAGAGCAGCACTGAAAACTGAGAAAGAGCGCAGGACAGAAGTCAGCTGAATTTGTTTTAGAAAAAACAAGCAACTAAAATCAGTAAGCCAATGATCATAGACTAAAGTAGTTTCTAGGCATCACATAATTGTGTGTTTATAGGCAAAAGCACTCACTAATTGCAAACTTCTGCAGCTTTACAGGCTCATGGAAACAGTGATCCAAGGGAAATTTGCCCTGGGAATCTCTGCTAAAGTTTGTTGTATTAAAACTTTTCACCACTAGATGGCGTAAAATATTCATTGGTCTAAAGTTATTCATTATAAGCTTTCCATTTACAAGAGCAGAGTTGGAGATGGAACGTCCCCACACACCAAAATTCTGCAGTTGTTTTGGGGTTTTGTTTTTATGGTATTTATTTACCATTCAGTAAAAATAACCACATTTATATAAATGTTTTTATTTTTTTTACTACTTTTGCACAATAAAAACATGTTTTAAAGAAGAACAATGGAATCTGCATCGCCGCATTCTAAGATCCATAGCATTGTTATTTTTCCGGCAACGGAGATGTGTGAGGGCTTCTTTATTGCAGGAAGACTTGTAGTTTATAATGGTACTATTTTGAGGTACATGTGACTTTTGGATTGCTTTCTATGGTGTTTTTTGGGGAGGAGAACAAAAGAAAAATACCTATTCTGGCATTATTTTTAAAATCGTTTACAATGCTTACCATGCATGATAAATGACAAAATATTTGCATTTCTGGGCCTTTATGAACACGGTAAGGGCTCAGCCACAAGGGCATTTTTATGTGCGTTTATTCGCAAGTAAAAAAGTTCGCACTGCGTGCGTAAAAAAAAGCGTGACCGTGTCCATTACCGCCCATATGTTCTTTTTTTTATAGGTGCAAATTTTTTTGACGCACGCAGTGCAAACATTTTTACACGCGAATAAGCACTCGTAAAAACGCCCGTGTGACTGAGCCCTCATATTATGTGCTACATGGTTAAAAAAATTGTTTTTGGTGTTTTATCCATTTAAGGGTGATTACCCACTGTAGTGTAGTGGGTAGTCACCCTAAAAGGGATTTTTTGAAGAAAAATGTGTATTTTTTTTTAACTGGATATTTTCTCTTCAAATTAAACTTTGTTGAACCTTTTTGATACTTTTTTTTCATCTCTGAAGGGGACTTGAGGATGTGATCATTTCGGCGTTAGGATAGTACACTGCAATACCTATGTAGTGCATTCTACTAAATCTATGAAGCAGCCTATTAGACTCTGCCGGAGGCGGGACCTAAAAGGCTGACTTATATGACTGACATGGAAGTCTTTGTCAGGAATCCCATTGGTACCTTACCATCACGCTGTGAAGTGCCGATGGGTGACGGAAGGAGCCCCCTCCCCCTGTTACGGTATCTGCTTACATGCTGCAGTTGATTGTGGTGTGTTAGGGGCTAAATTGCCAATATCTGTGGTTTCTCCTCTTGTAGCAGTTAGAGCAGGAGCCTGGCTGTTAGTAGTCTGTAAGCCGTTGCCTTAAAAAGATGTATGTGCAGATTTAAAGCCCATTAGTCAGGTCAGTAAAAGCAGTGGGTTAGATACAGGGGGCTCAGATATACTGGTAGTACAGTGGTTCAGCTCTAGTTTACCTCTAAATAATGCAATCAACATATAATGGTCAGATTCCAGCTCTAAACAGTGATAGTGATTACAGTGCAGTTACTTCCAGTGATCACTGGCGACGTCTCCTCCGATTAAAGTCATCCGTTTTTTTTTTATATCCGGGAGAAGACCATCATAAAGACCTCTTCTAGTCATGTCTTGTCTCATTTCTGCAAACTATTCCCTGCTGCTTCTGTCCCTCTCAGTATCCACCAATGGTAAGTGTCCTCCTCTGGGGCCCCATTTAGTAATAAAGTCCCCCTCTTTGGCTCTATTTACTAATAATGTTCACCTCTTTGGCCCCTTTTAATAATAGTGGCCCTCTCTTTGACCTAATTTAATAATACTGCCTTTTCATCTACTGCCCTGTTTAGTAATAGCAGCACCATTTATGGACCTTCTCCTCCTTCCAGGTAGAAGGGACACTCCTGGCATCTAAACTTTCATTCCAGATGCTGTTAAGCTGAGGATACCCTGGCTCCTCCCTCTTCTCCTAAATGTAGTGTACAGGAGAAGGGGCAGAGCCAGAGTATCCTCAGCAGAGCGGCTCCGGTGCGGAGGATACTCTGCACTATATGCATTAATATGGCTGGTAAAAAAATAATTAATGACACCGGCCTATGCAGATAATTACCAGCTAGGCTGGTGGTTTACCAGTTGGGTGGCAAGCCTATGTCGGGAACATTGTTTCCACATCTGCTCTTTCAACCAGGACTGAAAAAATTCCTTTCCAGCTCTCGCCCATTGCTATATACAAGACCTGGTTTCCTCTTATTGTGTGAAGAACAGAAGAGTATGCACTGATCTGCCATGGTAGTCCTTTGCCTGACAGCATAGCTGCTGGTTCAGATGTTCTGGAGGAGTCTGTAGGGTTCAATCAGCTGGCATCCCTGGTCTGGATTGGAACTGTAGTCCTGCTAGATCAGGGGTCCCCAACTCCAGTCCTCAGGGACCACCAACAGGTCATGTTTTCAGGATATCCTATAGTAAGAACACCTGTGGCAATGTCTGAGGCATTCACAAGAATTACATCACCTGTGGGATACTGAGGAAATCCTGAAAACATGACCTGTTGGCGGTCCCTGAGGACTGGAGTTGGGGAACCCTGTGCTAGATGACAAACCTGATGTAAAGGCTTCCCACATATAGGATTTTTGTATGATATGTGGAAATAGAAAATAAATAAAACACTGATGTAGTGGGCCGGAGTTAGTGGGGTCCCTCCATAAGGTTGAATGTGTTTTGTCTTGTACAATGGTGTTCTCAGCGTCTTTTGTGTTGTATGCATTTGATGTGTATTGCACCTCTGCAGCAATCGATGGGTTAATGTCTGGGTTATGTCTGGAAAATGTATAGTTTTGTGAGTCATGCGATCTTGTGTTATATATGTGTTTGCAAGGTGGATACAAGTGAGTCTGGGAGGCTTCTTGCAAGAGTAAGCGTGAGAATAGGAGTTCGTGAGAGTCTGCCGACACACAGCCACTGCCTCATTGGCTAGTGTGTGGAGGTGTGGAAGACACTGAGCGATTCCCTGATGTGCTGCCCGGGATTACTCCGCCTGGGATTTACCGGTGCTACCACTAAGTACCGGGTGAGAAGAAGAATCGTTGTTTGTCGTGTCCTGGCACAAGAAGGGTGAGTGTGTACCGGTAGAGAGTTGAAGAGAGAGAAAGTGAGTTGCCGAGAGCGGAATCACACGGATAACTCGTCTGTAGATTGTCTGGATTGCCCCGTTTATCCTTCTTGTCACACCACCTTCTCTTGCTGTATCTATGCCAATCTACTGTTGGACTGTTTTCCAAGTTACAGTAAACAGACATTACCAACCATTCCCAGTTTGTCCAGAAAGTTTATTCCTGTGTGTGGACTATTTTATTCCATCATCAAGATTCACCGCAGAGGACGGAATGGTGGCGTCACGAGTGACAAGAAGACTACAGGTAACCTCCGGGTACTGTTCCCTGTGACCTCACCCAGAAGTAACCTGGACGGGTCCCATGCTAACGCCAGGGGAGGAGATGGTAGCGCCACTGTGACCAGGCCCTTATCTATGCCGCCATCTCCTTGGCTGTGGGCCCGTTCCTTGGATGCTGCACTGACTTATACGGGTTATGCATTTAATGGGGCAGTTGCTTGGACTGCCACAACTTCTGACCCCTGACATAGAATAAATACCTCAACTTCTGGTGGCTCACACTAGCCGTCTTTTTGTTTCTCTTCATTCTAGTTCCTCCCTGCTACGTATCATGGGTGATTTGATGAATAGGTTGACAACTGGGTGTTTTTGTGCATCCAGTGCCAAAGGGGCGTATCCCCACTCCAGTAAGCATGGTTAGTGTCAGACCAGTTTTTCTTCCAGGACATTGAGATATTTGCAAGACATTGCACAGTTATTCCAGAGAAACTGGTTTGACTATTTTATTAAAGGGGTCCCTTGAATCATGTTTATGCAAAAAGTCTTGAAACACTGTTGTTTTAAAGTATAATGCTGTGTTTTCAGCAAAAAAAAATACTGTGTTCATCATATTCCCCCCCCCCCCCCCCCCTATTTTGCAGGGGGTGTGCTCTGTACACAATCTGCCTCCTCCCCCCTCTTTCAGCTGACAGTGTAGCCCCTTCTTACATCCTCTTCTCTACTATACCGCCATGTTACTGCAGCCACTCTGCTCCTTCCTGACAAGCAGGGCAGAAAGCTATTTATTTTGGCTGCTCTGCAAGGAACAAAGGATCACTATGCAGAGACCCGGCTGTGGGGAGGGTGACTGAACATTTCTCTCCACCAGCTCTCAGCTCTTTAGCAGGACCCACTGCTATACACCAGGTGGCGCTATACTATGTAAATGTAATAATTCTTCACAGGATCATTTTTAAGAGCATGGAAATGGTAAGTATTGTTCATTTTTCACCCTTTAACAACAAATAAAGAATATGTCCATCAATGGTCAGCTTAGAAAGTATAGAGCAAACTCGGAAGCTGAGCCCACGCCATATTCTGTAGCTGCATATTACAATATAACATTATTAATCTCCCACAGTAAACGTTGTAAGACAAAAATTATACAATGCCAGAATTGCATTTTTGGTCACTCCTCTCCCAAAAATAAGTGAATAAAAGTGATTAGAGATGAGCGAGCATACTCGCTAAGGGCAAATACTCGACAGAGTATTGAACTTGGTGAGTATCTGCCCGCTTGTGAGAAAAGATTTGGGTACCGACGGGGGGCGGGGAGCGGCGGGGGAGAGCGGAGGGAGGGGGGGGATCTTTCATATGGAACCCCGGGAGAGAAAGGCTGGGCACACCGTAAAACGCAGTGTGACTCTAGCCTTATATGGGGCGCACTCAGACACTGGACCTAGGGCAGCACCATCTGTAAATACAACCCTGCAAACAGCATCAGTTTTTGCTTTTTGCATTTCATATCAAAGCACTTAGGAAACTTCCCTTTTTTTTTCTTTCGCTAATAGAATGAGACAATAAAAAAGAAAAACTTCACTTTATTTATACTACAAAGATTTATACATTTAAATACACTTTGATCCTCCTAAACAGTAAAATCAAAGAAGTGGTTGCAAATGAATTGCATGATTGTATCTATTAAAAATGTCCACAAATGCCATCTGACACATTTACAAACATAAAACAACATTATTTGTTAAAGGGCCACTCTGGTGAAAATACATTTTCCATCCCTGCCCTCCTCACCTGATGGCCTGTCACACTCCTCTAAGCTCCTGCCTTGCACCGCCCCCTGTCCGCAGCTAGCAATGGGTGGGGAATAAGGGATGGAGCTTAGCTCCGCCCCCTCCCATTGCAAACAGCCGGAGAGGAGGAGAGAGTCGGAGAGTCAGCGAGGGGGAGGGAAGGGGCAAGATAGCTCAGATGAAAGCGTATATCGGCCGGCCGTGAAAACGGCGGCTGATATACGCTCCTGTGAATAAGCCCTTACAGATAGGATTGAGAAAGTGTTTCTGGACTTGGTGTTGTTTAGAGTTTAGAGTTCCTTTTTTTGACCTCTTCTCATGTTTTTTATCAGCTTTTTTGAGGTTGGCATTTCCTATCTTCCAGTTCTTGGCGGTGAGCAGGTAGTTATAGGTGAGAAGTTAGCGGTAAACTGTATTTTTCTATGTACTTCAAAAGTATCTGTCCTCTCTGATCAATGGTTTCCACTAATTTCTTTACTCCCTGGAAGCCTCCTTGGCTGTCCCAGAATACCTGGTCAGTCTCCAGTGAGCGTAATAGCATGTTCTGCAGACATCCGGAGCGCAGCACCTGCACCGCTGATTCAGGGAACCTAAGAGAGTGGGATAAGAACATCTCAGTCATTGTGTGGCAAAGAAGTCATTAGTAAGTCATTTACTAGTCGTATGCTTCATGCATTCACTGGACTTCAATATAGAACTATCTTCATAAGTGATGTCTTCAATGTGTCAATATATGAAATTCGTACATGAACCATTATTACAATGTACAAGTAACTGAACATCATCCATCTGACTTCTTTCTTACAGGTCCTGACAAACTTCTACACCCATTATAATTTTTTTTTTTTGCATTTCTTCTCCCCCCCCCCACTAAGGGCTCATGTACACGACATATTGGTATTATATGGAGCCGCAGTAGGGCTGCTATAGAGTTGCAAGACCCCCCTTCTGTTTCTCTATGTGTCTGTTTTTGTACTGAGGCATCCAGTATTTTTTCTCAAAGGATTCTATAAAAAATTGTCATGTTTCATCAAACTTCGAAATGAACATGGTATTTTCCACTAGAAACATATCAACTAGGGGAAAAAATTTCTGTACATATGGAGTCTGATGGAGACTGTAGAGCAGAGCACATAGGCTGTGCAGCTCCAGTACAGTATCCATGCAATGCAGTACAGACTCAGCTGTGTGTATGAGCCCTAACTCTGAGCAATGCAATAGGTGGAATACTATTAGCAATACACTCTTTGAAGAAAAACCCCAAGCCCCTAGAAGAAGTTGTTGTTTTACTGCAAAACTCAGCATCCAGTTATATCTCAGGCAGATATACAAACGATTAGAGTTATGGTGTGATTAGATAAACGGTCTTGCTACCTGAGGTCCCAAAAGTGGTTCCCCCCTTGGCCTATAAAAGGCTCCTTGTGTGTAGTGACCTCTTCTTCTGCTTGTGTAGAGCTTGTTGACCACTAGACGCCCCTACGATCCAATCGAAGAGATGTCACCCAGTTAACAGAGTCTGAGAGGGGCTCAATCTTGGGATGTGAGAAGCTGGATGGTCATATTGACGAACTGCCCATCACCTGGGCCATTCTGACTAGACTGTTAGGAGGCGTTGGGACCAGTGGATGTGTGAGGCCACATAAGGTGACCGGGCTCAGGATGCCCTGAACAGGCAACTAGTGGAGAAGATTGTTTGATCATCCAACAAACACGATCAGCTCCAACTGTTTAATTGTCTGCCATCCAGAGACAGGTAACACCATATTTACAGGCCTCTATGTCTGTCGGAACCATTTCGGCGCGCTTGGCTGAAGGACATTTGGTCTCATGGGGCCCATTTTGTGTACTGCCTTTGACAACCACCCACTGTTTGCAGTGGAGTCATAAACGATGAAACTGGACTGCTGTGGGTTGGAACCAGGTAGTTTTCAGTGATGAATCCAGGACTACTTTGGGTACTGATGACGGCCATGCTCATGTCAGGAGACCTAGGGGTGAGTGCCTCAATACTGCCTTTGTGGTGGAGCAGCACATTGCCCCCACTGCTGGTGTGATGGTCTGGGGGGCCATCGCATATGACTGTCACCCCTAGTAGTGGTACGAGGGACAACAACAGTTCAGTGATATGTTTAGGACATCCTGCAGCCACATGTGTTCCTCTCAAAGAGGCTTCAAAGAGACATTTTCCAGCAGGATAATGCTCGTCCGCACACACAAAGGGGTCACAGGCATGTCTCCACAACATTGTCACACTTCTTTGGCCACCCGGTCACCAGATTTATCTCTAATAGAACATGTATGGGACCATCTGGGACACCAACTTCGACAGCCTACGAGTTTGCACGATCTAGAGGCTCAGTTACAGCAAATGTGGAGTGATATATCACAAGATACCATTCAGAACCTGCATGCCTTCATGCCTGCCCGCATCACATCTTGTATCCAAGCTACAGGCGGCCCCACAGGATACTAGAGCCTCCATGCCCCCTTTATCACATGTTGTATCCAAGCTAGAGGCAGTACAACAGGGTACTATAGCCTACATGCCCACTTGTTTCACATCTTGTATCCAAGCTAAAGGTGGTACAACAGGGTACTAAAGCCTCCATGAAACCCCTTCCCTGTATCACATCTTGTATCCAAGTTAGAGCTGTCCCATAACAGTACTAGAGCCTCCATATCTGCCTGTATCACATCTTTTATCCAATCTAGAGGTGGTATAATAGGGTACTACAGCCTCCATGCCCTCCCGTATCACATCTTGTATCCAAGCTAGAGGTGGTACAACAGGGTACTAGAGCCTCCATGCCCACTCGTATCACATCTTGCATACAAGCTAGAGGTGGTGCAACACAATACTAGAGCCTCCATGCCCGCATCCCATCTTTTATCCAAGTTAGAGGCGGTACAACAGGGTACTAGAGCCTCCACACCCGCCCGTATCACATTTCATATCCAAGCTCGAGGCGGTACAACAGGGTACTAGAGCCTCCATGCCCACCCGTATCACATCTTGTATCCAACCTAGAGGCTGTATAACAGGGTTCTAGAGCCTCCCTTCAAGGGGTCAGTTTTGCACAATAAATTTTCCCTTTGCTCTGATATTGTAATCACTTACTTATATTAACATTACAATTGCACAGAGAAAGTTTCTTTCCACTCGGACAGCTTCTAGGGGAGGGATTTTTATTGACAATGAGTGTATAAATGTAGCTTTGGAATGTGCTAGAAATATACCTGAAAGATATGTGAACATAAAAAGATGTTACAAGCTTCCTGAAAATGCTGATTTAGTTGGAACCAAATCCATTGCATTGCTTGCACATATGGCATAATATGGATATTTCAGGTGCTGTTGTATGCTCCATACTTCTAAAGGAGCATTCATATCACATTTATGGTTTTCGGCCCTGTTTACATCATGGTGTAGCAGTTCAGGCACTAGCATGGAGCAGCCACAGGTCTGAAGAGTAGTCTGGGAAGAGCCAGAAGTCAGCAATGGGAGGTCTTGGTTTGCAGTACAGATGGATGAGGCAGGTAACGCAGTCAGAAGGGAAGCCAGGGGTCAGCAACAGGTGGTCTTGGTTTGCAGTGTAGAGGGATGAAGTGGGTAACGTAGTCAGAAGGGAAGCCAGAAGTCAGTATAGGGAGGTCTTGTAGTAATAGAAGAGGAGCAGGCAGAAATGGAGCTTGACCAATGCTGTGGAGCAGACTAATCATGAAAGGAAGGAGTGTCAGCACCAGGCTTTTATAGGAAGTCCTAATCAGGAACAGGTGGATTTAGAACAGGGGCTAGATAGTAGGAGCTGGAAACAATGTCAATGTATGCAGGGGAACTGTCCAAGACTGGATGGCTCAGTAGGGAGGGCCACCAACTAGAGCACAGGAGGTTGTGGGTTCCATCTGAATTCCTGAAAATGGGATTTAGATGGAAACCCTTTGTTTGATTGTATTGCTGAGACAGAGGAGGGTGAACCTAGCCTCTCTGCTGTTGAGGCAAACTATTAGAAGGCGCCCCCCACCACTTATGCATTTCCCGTGGGACCCACCCACATACATCTACCTATACACGCAAGTGTGTTTTACATATTACCCAAAACTTTCCACAACAACCACAGGTGCATCCTCATATGGAGAACAATAGGTCTCCTCTTTAACAGGCTTTTGTTTTGTTTCAGACACTGTGTGCCGGGAAGAATAATGTGGTGGAAATGACTGAAAACTGATGGTACCCTGCTGAGACTGTTCATTTCCGTCCCAGCAATACAAGTGAATGGTTCTGTTCAGGGACTCAGATTGAACCCTTGGATGGAAACCATAAATGTGCTGTGAATGCCCCAAAGGGAACATGGCAGGATATGTGTCTTCAGATTTACATGGATTCTGACAAAGAAAAGTCCCTACACAGAGATATATTCGTGCCCCACAGAAAGTAGTCTGCGGATGCCATATTACAGATCCCTGCAACTTGGAGGTTGCATGGAGCAGTAATACATTTGTGTGCATCGGGCCTTATACTTTTCTTCTGTTAAGGGCTCCTTTACAGAGGCGTATGGGTTTTTGCTCGCGACTTGCCACAATGTATTTGCACCATGAACGAGGCACTTTTGAACACGTATCGTGCATTTTACTGTACTTTTTTGCAAGCGCAGGGCATGTTTACATGGGCGTGGGACACACTACCATCCTGACCTAAAAGGCTATTTAGCCTAATAAGGTCCAGATGTGTTCTCTTCCCCATGGTTCTGCATTGTATTTTGCGCATCACATTGCGTATTGCGCGTGCATTTGTGTATCCCCCAAAGACTTCTATGGGGCCCTTTGATGTGCACAAAAAAGAGCAAGTCCTAGTTTTTGCGCAAAAAAAGGAAATCAGAACGAACCATTGAAATCAATGTCTTCTATTCTCTGCGTGCGCAAAAATGTGAGCAAATACGGCAGTGTGAAGTTTTCATTATTCTACTCCACGAATATCTCCCCCTCACTAGTATGGCTCTCAGTGGTACCAAAGACAATTGTAAATGTATATTTAACCTCTTCCCTTCATATGACGTAAGGGTCATTATTATTTTTTTTCTAACTGCATGATCCAACACCTTCTTTATGTCTTGTTGAAGAATGGCGTCCAGATGGCTCTTTTTTTTTTTTTTGCATAATAGAAGTCAATTGCAGCATCATACAACCAGATAGGCACACTACTGCATCCTGTTTTTAAATGCACCTTGTTTCTAATCTTGAAAAAATACCAGTACCTTTCAACAGGATGCAAAACCATGAGCAAAGCCTGTGTACCCCAAAAGTCAGAGATAAAGAATAACTGCATGTGCACAGTAGAAACTTCACTGCCATCTTACCCATCGATTCCTTGCAAGAGCCTAAAGTTCAGATTGTCATCAGGGTGATTGGGCCTTCCAGCATTGTCAATGTAAACTAAGTGAGAAAGGTCACTATGACGCACCTAAAGAGAAACATTATATATTAAACATTGAGTAGCACTGTTAGGTCAGGTTCATATCTGCGCTGGAACCTCCGGAGGTTCCATCTCAGGTTCACACAAAATACCAGAAGTAATAGCGTAGAATGCAGCACTTTTTTTCCCGGTAAAATGCCGGACAGCTCAGCCAAAACCGAATGGACCCCATTATAGTCAATGGCGTCCACCTGGCGCTGGTCGGTTCCGTCATAAGACTGATACGTTTGGGGTATACTCCTTTCCTCCTCCCTAAATGGAGCAGGAAAATGGAACCTCCGCCAGAGATGTGAAACCACCCTTAGTGGACTAATTTATGTATAGAGCTTTTATTTGGTTACATAGGTTGAAACTAGGTGCAGCTCCATCAAGTTCAATTTTTTTCCCAAATTGTTGGTTTTATATGAGCAATATGGTTATTTTACATTGTATGACAGTACACTATACAGTATATGAGTGGGAGGTGCCAATGGAAGGTACATTCACAAACCTAAAGTGGTTCTCCCACTTCTAGCTATTTTCAGACAGCACTGTACATTGCAAAGTGGCCCAGGTTGATACTGCAGACTGAGTACCATTCAGTTCAATAGGATTCAGCCTGCAGTACCAACCTGGGCCACTGAGCAATGTATCATGCTGTCTGAAAACAGCTAGAAGTGGGAGAACCCCTTTAATGCTGGCACACAAATCTATACCAAAAGGCAATGCATTGCTGGAAATTATCAGAGCAGCTATAGTATTAAATAGTATGAGTTATTAAATCTTACCAGAATATGTACTAAAATAAGTTCATTCTGGTTGCGGCATTTGTCATGTAGCAGCTCCTCCACACAAGACTCTGTTGGCTCAGGGTTAAATCCACAACAGTATCTGTCTAGTCGATCCTGAACCTGAATGAGAAACAGGGAAAGGAAGTGGTAAGTAGAGAAGTTAATCTAAGTAATCCTTCAGGGGACCTTTATAGTCCAGGCAGCTCTTCAAGGTGGTCAGGTCATTGATTGAGTACATCTACTTATTAGATATGAGCCTCATGTGGCACAGAGTGTTAGGGCAGCAGAAGTGCAGTCTTAAGCTCTCGCTCACGACCTGAAGGTTGTAGGTTCTATGTCTACAAGTATCCAGAAAGTCAACGATGTGTAAAAAACTGA